>NW_005054347.1:2082990-2117200 GCF_000277835.1 Geospiza fortis
TCCCTAAGGGTAGATTCATAAAAACTGATGGAGGAGTAAAACAGGCTGGGAAATTGCTTTGGAGAGATTGATTTGAGTGGGTTTGTGCATCTCTCTGAATTTACTCCCATGCAGGCAAGCTGTCTGGACAGGCAGCATATGGGTATTTGGCTCTAAATGTGACTGTCTCCAAACCATTGGGTTTTCATCCCTTCACTCCCCATTCCAGCTGCTTTGCTTACACAGGAGTCCATCCCTGGCCCATACAGTTGATTGCAAGGTGAGGCATCCTGTGAGGCCAGGTGTGTCTGTGGCTGTCAGGCAGCTGGAAGAGTCATTTTGGAGAAGTGGCCGTTTGCCAGGGTTGTGTGAGCAAGTGGGGCTGCTGCTTCTGGGACTGCAGTGCTAGGGGAAACCAGAGCAAGCTGCAGTTGAGTTAATAGAGAGGCTCAATAATGAGGTGACCCAGGCAGTATCACTTTCATCCTGGCTCTGCCCTGTGTGATCACAGAGCGGGAGTTTGCACTGCTCTGATTGGCAGCTCAAAGTGCTGCGCATAAGCAGATTAGGGCTATCAAAGGGCCCTGCGATAAGCTCGTTTTCACTAATGATTTTTGGGCTTGCCATTATGCAAAGGGCATTAAAAGGGGGAAAAAAGACATTTCTGTTAGCACCGTCTGTCTGGGATTTACTGCTCTGTGGAGTGAGCAGTTGGCACAGGCAGCCAGCCTTCCCTGCAGGGAGGGCAGCAGCATGCACAGCAACCAGGAGTGTGAGATGGCCATTAGAAAGGGAGCTCTGGCAGGGAAGAGCAGCTCTGCTCACTTTTAGAATGACCTTCTCTTTGAGGAAAACTCAGCTTCATTAACATACCAGTCCCAGGCATTCCTCCACCTCGTTAATTGAGCTAATGATGTCTTAGAGCTGCACAATAGGCAGGTATGAAAATGGAGAAAGGTTCAGATCATGTGGTTATAAATATTTGAACACTGAGAGCAAATTCTGAATATGGGGATTTGTATACCTGTTTCAGATAGCTTTTGTATTGATAGCAAAGGTTGAAGTAATTCTCCTGCCATGTGAATTAATTCCATCAGTGGATGCTCTTATCCTTGAACACACTTAATCAGAGACAGCTCCATGCATAAATGAGTCCTTCAGAGTCTCACAACAGTCCAAGTAAGAGAAACGTTTGTTTCATGGACTCATCAAGACAGACATCTTATCATGACCTACTCTACCTATTGTCTGCTCACAAGGCATCTCGCACCAGTCTGGTTTTAAGGTTGCCACTTCACTGGCCCGTGGTGCAGTAGCTGACTGGTTCTGGCTTCTGTTTAGTCAGAGAAATGTGCATAGGCTGGAAGAGATTTGGCATTTAGCCACAGGAGAACCTTGGTTTGACCAGCAAAGCCCTGCTCACACTGAAGGACCTAAGAATCCTTAGACTGACCCAAGAAGTGACCTGGGTCTTGGTTTACAGGCCCCTACTTAAAAAGATTTCTGATGGCGCTCTATTCTATGACAGAAGCCATTGGCAGTTGCTGAGCTATTCAGTGAGGGTGACAAACCACTGTCTGAACAGTCCCAATGCAGGGTGGAGTCTTGAGTACTGGGGGACTCAAAATCAAGTAGGTCTTTCAGAAAGCTGTGCTTTACCTTGGCAGAAGTTGTGTGCACAGTACAAAACTTCCAGGCAGAAATCCTTTAGTCTTTACTTAGCAACACCTTGTATTAGATGGTTCAGTTGGTCCCCTTTGGTCTTAGAATTTACTAATCTAGAAACACTACAGCTCCTAGCTTCAAATTGGTCTCCTCCCTGCATTTTTCCATCTGGTTGCCCTGAGAAAGGCAGTTAGATCATGGAGCTTGACACGTTCAGGTGGGACACAAAATGCAGGAGCAGTCAGATTCCTGCTTTCCAAAAAGCCTCTCTTCAGTCTCTATTCCTGTCCCTGACAAACCAGTCATGGGACAGGTAGGAGGCCCATGATCAGTAATGACTCACTAATGGGCTGGAGAAGGATGCTGGTCTTGCTTTTCTTGTGGCATCCATGCTCAGGAGTAGTGGCCATGCTTGTGTGGAAAGGCCAGAGGGAGTCAATGCCCTTTTGAACCCTTCAGCAGTGCAGCTGAGACCTCATCTCCTGAGCAGGCAGCTGCTTTCTAGGTTGTCTTTCCTGCTAAGCTGCTCACTTAGCTGCTGCAAACAGTACAAGCAGTGCTGCTTGGAGGGCCTGAAGAGCACGGGGGAGTTTTCCAGGAGTCTGCAGTGCCTCAGGCAAGAGGAATGATGCAAGAGAGAAGCATCAGCTCTGTGCCCATTAGGCCTTGGCATTAAAATGCTGTTCTCCCTTGAAATACTAAGGTGGGTCCTAAGTCTGCCTTTTCCCTAGCCTGAGGAGCAGGTGGGTTGGATGGTGCACGGAGTTGCTATGGGCCGTCGGGGGAGGCTGTCGTGAGTAGCCTGGAGGCAGCAGAGGTTTGCACAGTGTGTGTAGGTACATCTGCATGTGTGGGTGCATGCTGGCCACCCAGTCTGCTCTTTGCTGGCCCCAGGAGGGACACTTCAACTCCTTGTGCATTTTAAGTTGATCCTGCTCATGTTATCAAGTTTTATTTTGCTTTCTTTAAGTGTTAATCTGAGTTTTTGACTTGCACATCATATGTGTGACTCTTACCCAGCCAACAGCCAACTTTTGACTTACCCACACTGCCATCCAAAGCTACCTGTGGAGAATGAGCTCACTGCTGCATGCCAAGGGAAGCTGTGGAGGTTCTGTCAAAGCACATCTCTTCTGTGAAGGGCAGACAGTGGCAAAAGAAAGGTTTGCCGAGCCCCTTGTGTCCTCACCTGTCCTGTCTGAGGAATGCCACCAGGCACTTTGTCTATATTATGCCCTCCATTGTAGGTGTTGCTTTGGTGCTATATCTTCCTACTCTCTTCCCTGCCACTTCTCTGCTGATTAAGCAAAAGAGTGTGAGGATTCACGTTCTACCCCTGCTCCCTTTTCACTATACCAGATGGCAGGGCTGATCCTGTGCTGCCTCCCTCACTTAGGCAACTGTTTGCTTCCACACATTGGTGGAAGCATTGCTTTGACTTCTCTTTCCTCCAGTGTAGGTCCCATAGCAGCAGCCTGACTGCTCGGGCATCATCTCCTGCAACTCCATCACTGTCTACTCTCCTCCATCTTTCATCTCTTCAGGCATCTGAACCCAAACATCAGGAACGTTCCCTGCTCTCTGAGCACAGTGTGGACATTAAAAGTTACATGCACTCTGCAGCTGTTTCTGCAAGCCAGTGGGCCTTGTTCCCAGCAAGCAGAGGTCACTGGTGGCATTGGAAGGTCCTGCTGCCCTCTGCTCTCCCAGATCTTCTGCCACTGCCCACCTGTGCCCAGCAAAGCTAAGGCAGCATTGCTGAGTGCTTGAATTGCCTGAGGTCCTTGCTGCCATGTGGAGTGATGTAGGTTGTGTTCACCTGTGAGCAGGCAGGGTTGTTCCTGTGCCCCTGCAAGGCTGGCTCTGCTGCATTGGTGGCTGCAAGGACTGAAGCATGGGGAAGGGCAGCAGTCTTTTTTCAGGCATTTCTGTGTTTCTGGGTGCAGTGAAGAATGGAAGCTGCCTTTCACCTTCACCTGCCATGGCAAAGCAAGATACTTTTTACTCTGTTATTGCTTGGCCACACAGCTTTCCAGACTTAGAGCAACAGTGTGCATTTTTTTTTTTTTGTGATGATGGCCTGCCCCCTCTGCTTAGGGCTGTTTCCTTCTGGATGAGCACCCAGGGATGGAGCCATCTCCCTTGTTACTTCCTGGACTATGTGGGCTCCTTTCCTTCTCCAGATTTGCACTCTTGCCTTCTGTGCAGGCATCCCAGGGCAGTGAGGCCAAATGACAGGGGGCTGATGCTGCTGTGAGAGGGCTCCCAGAGCTGCTGCCAGAGCCCTGGTGCAACCAGGCAGCAGTTCTGCGAGGCTGGAGAAGGGAATGAACCAGGCAGATGTTCTAAAGATGCTTTGCTTTGTGCAGATCATCTCTCTTCTTCTACCCAGATTTGTTTCGCTGCTCTTCCCCAGTGTGCTGTGTGGAGACACTTCTCTCCCAATGATCCCAATGAGAAGCAGCTGTTGCCTGGATCCCATTCCTCCTCCTGTGGACAGATAACATTGCCAGGGCTTAGAAGTTAATGCAAACTGCAGGTGCTTTTTTGCCTGGGATGGGGCAAGACCTGCTTACTTTGCACTGTACATCCATCGGTCAGGAGTTTACTGAGGCAGGTAATCAGTGTGGCAGGCATGAAGCAGTCAGTCCCAGATTCCAGGGACATGTGCAAAGCAGCACAGCCACATTATCTCCTGTTCCTGCATGGTGCCTGGCCCCACCTGGTTAGGATGCAGATACAGCTGATGGTCAAGATTTTAAACCCTACCAGGACAAACTCCAACCTCAGTCACCTGCTTTCCTTATCCACTTTTGTTTCCTCCGCTTGTCTAGGAGTGAGTTTTCACAAGCCTTCCTACAATCTGGTGTGTGAGCTTCCCTTCTGCCACTCTTGCCTTCTGCAGCTTCCTACTTTTCTGGTTTCCATCTGCTTCAGATCTTCACTGAAAGCATCTTTCTTCTCCCTCCCAGTCTCTCTCTTGCACCCTCCACATGCCTCGCTTTCCTTACTGCCATTTGTTGTGTTTGGTAAAGTGGGTGTCCAGAACTGCTTTGGGAAGAGGTGTTCTCTGATGCAGAACAGCACTTCCATCTCCACACTGCTCATCTGGCCTTCAAATAAAAATTGTCCCCCTAGTGCCATCTTTGATGATCTGTGAGGATGGCAGGCACTTGTCCACATGTATGTTCAGCGCTCCGTTGGCTGGGTAAAAGTTCCCTGTGCATTTTGGTTTGTCCTTCCATTCATTTCCCTTCATCTCCCCACTTCATTTATTTATCCCCAGCCCCCTCCGCCCCACCCCAAGAAGTCGAGTGTGTAAGCACCAGCTCCACCACCATCCGGGTAAGTTGGGTGCCACCGCCCGCCCAGAGCCGCAATGGGCTCATCACCCAGTACTCCATTGCCTACCAGGCAGTGGAAGGAGATGACAACACCAAGCATGTGGTGGATGGCATTGGACGGGAGCATTCCAGCTGGGAGATCAAGGACCTGGAGAAATGGACAGAATACAAGGTGTGGGTAAGGGCTCACACCGATGTGGGGCCAGGACCGGAGAGCATCCCCGTGCACGTGCGCACTGACGAGGATGGTAGGTGCTGCTGAAAGCTCCTTCAGCTGCTGCCAAGGGTTAACCAGCACTCTCCTAAATGGGTTGCTGGAAAGGGGTGGAAAGGGAGGAGCAGGGACATTGACCTAGGAGCGGCTTTCAAGCAGGACCAGAGGGTATCAGGAGCAATGCTCCAGGGAGCAGATCTCAACAGTTGCCCTGGAGTTGGGGTTGGGGAATTGCTTTGCTGGCCCTTGTTCTGCCTCCAGGTTGTGTCAGATATCTCATTGTGGTCCTTCAGGGTCCTATTTGTGATAGCAGTGCTTCCTGTTAATGCAGGGAGGCATTGCTCTGCTTTCTATTGTGGTTTATAGTAGGTGGTGGTGGATTTGATTTTATTGAAGGTAGAATGAGCTCTCCCAGCCAAAGGCTTCTCTTATGAGATCAGGACTTAAAGTTTACTTGTTGACCTGAAATCCAGCAAACTAAAGAGGAGGAAAGCAATCCATTTGAAAGTTGTAGATACTGCAGGAAAGCTGCTTCCTGCTCCAGCTTCCAGGCAAGCCACAGCTTATATAAAGCTTCTCTTCCACTCGAGAGTCAGAATACCACACGTACAGAGCACTTTACTGGATACGACAGCTTTAAAAAGAAATTGCTTTGTATTAGCAGGGCTGTCAGTTATGTCATCATGATTTAAGCCATTTCCTTTGAAAGTGCCAGAGCTCAGGGTAACAGTAGGAGCTCCCATGGCTTCATGCTGACCCAGGAAAGCTGCAGATTTAATGGGAGAAGAAAGAGATGGAGCATCCAGGCAAAGAAAGCATGATCTCTGCATTACCCAATCAGTGTAGGAAATTGAAACCAGACATGTTACAGTTTCCCTAAATGGGCTGCCACTGTCCGCCATGTCTCCATGGCTCTGAAAGTGGCGTCTGGGAATGCTTGCTGACTGCATTCCTGGGCTGGCAAACACATCTGTGTGTGTCCTGCTGCCTGTATTGTTTGCTTCAGTTCTCATTCAGCAGAATTGTAGCCCAGGGGAAGCTGTTACCCCAGAAATGTCGCAACAAGCTCTCTCAGTTAGTTTTTGGGCACCGTGGTTGGACATTCCAGCTTAGCTGTCAGGAGTGATTTTATATTCTTCTGACATGCTGATGCTCAGTAGATACCCATGATGAAGTGATGAGAAATCCTAAACTGTGATCTGAAAACAAATTGAACTTTCCCTGTTTGGACCTCAGATGCAGCACATACTTCCCATAGTGGGGCAGGACCGAGTTCCTCAAAACACTGTGGTCTGCTCATATTCACATCTTTTAGTGTCCCTGCAACATCCCCATATCGTGTCCTGCCGAGGCCTCCCGCCTTCCTGTGCCAGCAGAGCTTGACACACAGCTTCTGTCTGGCTCTCAGGGAGGATCTTGTTTTCCACTTGGACTCCCAGCTGTGTGTGTGGGCAGGTGTCTCGCCAGGGCAGGAGAGCCCTGTGGCTTGTGCAAGGTCACTGCTCTAAGTGAATTGTGGATTACAGCACAGGCTGCTCCAGGCAGAAGGGGGTAACTGTTCAAGCACAGCCCCCACCATTCCCACACCTTTAGTTGGCCTCTTGGTGCTAAAATGCTCTGTTCCTCCTTTCTGTATTTTATTAAATTATCTACGATTAGAAGGACATCTGGGGAAAAATAATGAATTGCCCTGCAGCTTAAAAACTGTGCTTACCTGCTGGGTAGCTGTTTCTTCCCATTTAGTTGGTTGAAATAGCAATACTCATTACATCTGCTTGTCAGGTATCCATCCCTAATTATCTGATACTGATTTCTTGCTGTGTTGAGAATTGGGGCGTGTGAGGTTCCAAACCTCCAGATTTTCCCAGGGCAGTGGAAGGTGAAAAGGGTGCTGCAGATGAGGCGATAGGATGGAGCCCAGGTCCTTCACTTGGTACTGGGCACTTGGGTAGGATCAGTATCCTCCACAGAGAGTGAACGCCTCTACTCCCAGCTGCTTCAGCCAGAAGGAGCTTTCCAGGAGCAACTGAGAAGCTAATTTTTTAGAATTGACATTTTTGTCACAGTCAATGCAAGAGCGAAATATAATAAGGAGGTAATTTTTCCAAATGGTAAATAGGGTATAAATACATTTTTAAACGGGCCTCACCTTGCAAGAAAATTGATATTTTCTGGGCAGTGTAATTTTTCATTTTATTATCAAAAAGCATTCAGCTAGCCGTGCATGAAATACAGTCCCCAGAGCTGTCACAATCCCCACAGGCCCCTTTATCTGGCTGAGTTCAGTGACTGCTGTCTCTGAGCTCTGGGTTATTGTTTTAGGATGGTGCTTTTCCCCCTCATTAAAGTCTCACTGTAGGTACCAAGGCTCCCTGCAGAAGAGGCAAAGCACCCAGTCATGTACGTGGGGCTGTTGGCCTTCCCTTCAGATGGGTCTGAGAGGAGGTGCTGTGTCAGGCAAGATGCCGAGAAGGCTTTAAAACCTCTGCCTGTGCCCCAGGGCATCCTGAGCTGCAGGGAGTCACCATATTCTTTATATTCTGCTGTGTTCTTGTATTCTTCCTTGCTCCCCTACTGCTGGAGATGAGAGGGAGAGACGGACCTTGGGTCTGATTCAGCACAATGACTTCCATTAGGGTGCTCCTGCATATCACAATTATGCTGTTTCTTACTGAGAGTAGCAAAAGGGAAGGGGTCAGGGATGTGGTCTTGCTGAAGGACTGCAGTGAGATGTCCTGGGCAGGTACAGGAAGCTTGTACCAGTGGGGCCGTCCTGGCAGGGAGGTGGGGGGAAGGTAGCAAGGGAGTGAGAGGTGGTGGCAGTGGTTGTGTGGTGCCTGCTAACTGTTCTCCCGTGTGTGTTGCAGTGCCCAGCGCCCCACCGCGAAAGGTGGAGGTGGAGTCTGTGAACTCGACTGCCATCCGCGTGAGCTGGAAGCTGCCCATCTCCAACAAGCAGCACGGGCAGATCCGCGGCTATCAGGTTACCTATGTGAAGCTGGAAAACAACGAGCCCCGAGGGCAGCCAGTGATCAAGGATGTCATGCTGTCAGAAGCACAGGTACAGCGTGGGGACCACCAGATGGTGGGCATGGCACCTTCCCTCTCTGCAGAGGGCAGGCTGGCTGGGTCCAAGTATTTCTTGGCCTCGTGTTGCAGCTCCAGAGTGTGGGACTCAGTCTCCCTGAGCAGGGCAAGCAGTTTATCCTTAAACTATGGCTTAAACATGGGTAAAAAGTTTAATCAGGGAAGGATTACTGTAGAAAAGGTGACTTATTGGATGATGTTTCTCTCTTACCCCTCCTCTGATATGTACCTCTGCCTGCCACATCCCGTGCAGACTCCAGCTGGAGAGAACTGTGCTTTGCCAGTCCACTTACAAACGGTCAGAAAGTTTTAAATAAGCCTTGAGTCTGTTTCTTTTGTGATGCTGATTATGTTCAGGGCAAAGTGTCTTTCTTGATAGCATCTACCCGGGTGCTGCCTGCTTGTAGGGCACAGGGGTAGCTCTGCATCCCTGCATGGGCACAGCATGCCAGGCAGAACAGTACTCCTGGCTCAGCAAAGCTTCCCCTCCCTCCTTTTTACAGGGCAGGGACTTGGTGTTGCATTGCTTCTTGAAACAAAACTGTAGGAGAAGCTAACCTAGTCTGGGAAGGGCTGGGGAGGAAGAAAAAAATTAGGTAGAAGCCCACATGCCCTGTAAATTACTTTGTCTCTGCAATCCCCACACAGCAATCTGTTCATATTTAGGCCATCTTGTGGATACCTCACTGTCTGGGAGCTGCAGCCCCTTCCCTGACACAGCTTCAGGCACAGCTGTGCACTCTGCACAGCCCAGGAATGCATAGTTGCCTCTTTGCCAAGGTCCAGGGAAGTTTTTGGTGCCCTGTGTGCAATGAAATACAACTCTTCCTTGGAGCAGGGGTCCTTCATCCTGGATGACTCACGCTGGTCTCAACTAAGATAATTGTATAAATGAAGAACAGGATCTGCTGCTGTTGGAAGCAACGAGGAATCGATTCAGAGCTGGCTTGCTTGAATGATGCCCAGTATAAATACTGGAGAGCTGCAACGATTAATTGATCTGTCTCCTGAATGCAGCTGTGAATCATTTATGCTTTGTCAGTGGGGAGTGCAGTGCACAGAGGCAGCTTTAGTCCCCATTCATATTCCAAAGGATAAAACTCAGTAATAATGTGGAAGGGGAAAACTTTAAAGAGAGAAAATACTTTGAGGGTCCTTGCAGTGTTGTCTGGAGCACGTCTCTGTTTATGTTTCAGATGTTGCTTTGTTGTAATAGCTAGAGAAGCTGCTTACTGCCCTTTACTTATGCCAGGAGGACATAATCTTCTGTGTTGTTAGAAAAATTGAGGCTGTGTTGTTCAGCTGGAGTTTGGAGTTAATGGGTTGGTCCCAAGTGTAGGTGGGTGAAGTTGGCACTGTTTTTCTTCTTGGTGTTTTCAAATATTTTATGCTTGCCCAGGCAGTTCTTCTTTCATTCCTTACTCATACATTTCAGAGAGAGAAATCCCATGCTGATGTGCAGAATGAGGATGCCAGAGCCAGAAACTCTTGAAGGAGTGCTGGATTTTGCATTAGTTTCAGTGTGTGCCTGAAGGAGGCAAGTTCCTAGAAGTTTCCTGGCCTCTCAGGCCATTTGTCAGTCTTCCATATTTGGTGAATTTATGTGGGAAAGTTCTTGATTTCTGTGATATTTTTTCCTGCTGTGTATGGTGGTGAACTCATCCTCTGTAATTTTTGGAAGTGAAAATGATAGTTGCAGAGAAGCATCTACTCTGAAAGAGTCATGTCACTCCTGGGATAAACTAACGACGACCCTGCAGGGAAGAGGTTTCACTGACTTGGCAGAAGAGATCTCTATTTCCCAAAAGAGTGAGAAGCCAGGCATGACCTGTGCTTGTGATGAAATACATCTGCTCCAGATGCTGAAGAACCCTGTAAGAGCTGCCATCTTTCAGTACAGCAGTGCGTGTCTTTGCGAGCAGCCAGATGAAACTTTAACGAGTGGTCCTGGAAGAGTCATTTTCTATGAAAGAAAACAAAAAGATACACTGGAAAACCTGCCCCTGAAAGTCATAGGATGAAGATGGCCACAGTTCAGTACTCATAAACACTCACAAACATTTTATACCAGTGCACAGGGAGAGAATTAAATGGATTGAAAATCTTGGGGTCAGAGAAGAAAATCTCTGCACAGGTAGGCAGAGCCCCTCCTCCTGCCTAGCCAGGCTGTCTGCTGATTTGAGTAGGTATGTACCACATAATCTGCTGCCTGCAGACAGTGTGAAGACACTGATACTAAAGCTGACTCATGATTTTTCCTTATTGAAGATGAGAAATGGAAAGAGAGTAAACGAAGATGAAAGGCAAAAGGCGAGGGAACGGAGATGTTAGCTATGCAGATAAAATGGATTCAGAGCTTTCAAAACAGTTTGAGCGGAAAGGACTGAAACATCAGGAGAGACGTGGGGGCCCTGGTGCTGGAGAGATCACATTTTATTTTACAGCCTCCTGCCTCGGCAGGGTAATCAGTTATTAAGAAGGTCCTGTGATGGAGCTGAGGCCTCTCCCTCCCCTCTGTGGCTGTGCCTGTGACTGATTACCTCTGTCAGGATTCTGTGTGCCTTCCAGTCTGAGCTCTCACCTCCTACTGACAGCCTGATGGACAAGCAAATGTGACCCTACCCTGTGGAGGAGCAGCCAGGGTTGTGCAGCTGCAGAGCTGGATCAGGTACCTGCAGCACCTCTTGCCTGGGCCGTGCCTGTCACGGCTCAGCCAGGTCCCAAGGTGGGTGGTGGCAGAAGATTCATCTCTGTGCCCTGGCTCTTGCATAAAGCACCAAGAGAGGGCTTTTGAAAGGAGCCCAGAGCTGCATTCCACCACTACTTCAAGTCCTCACCAGCTCTGAGGAGCAAGGGATAGCAGGGCCAGGGGACACAAGCATTAAGCTTGACAGGGGCAGACAGGGACCCACCTCATTTCCTTGATCTCCAATCTGTGGGCAGCTGCTGGATGTTAGGAGGGGCAGTGAGCTTTAACCCCACCCTCCCTGCAGATCCAGCCTGCCCAAATAACTTTGCAGGACTGGCTGGGGACAGCTGGCTACACGGAGGTCAGGCTATGTGGAGTTTCCTGCCACCTTCTCCTCCTGCTGTGCAAACAGAGTCATGGCACAGGAGAGGCATGTGCTGCCCACAAGAAGGGCTGCAGGCTCACAGGGGGGTGGTGTGGTCTCTGCAGGCACCACTTCACCAACCAGCATGCAAACTCAGTGCACATCCCACCAGCTTGCTCCAGAAGAGCAGGAAGAAGAAATGGCAATCACTTCAAGCTATTGGATTGAGATCAAAGGAGAAAGCAGACTTCAATTCTCCCTGGGCAGTACCTACCCCAGGCACAACACAGGAATTTACAGCCTCCCTCTTCCGTGGTGTGATAGTCAAGGATCTTTCTCTGAATGTACTTGGAACATCTCATACATGGGTACTTGTCTAGGTGGGAGTCTGGCATGGGGCTGGGATGTTCTCTGCTTCCTAAGTGGAACAAAACTGCAAGGCATCTTCCAAGAGGCACTTCAGTGAAGGACCGAGATGAAGTCCTGGTACCCTCAGACCCCTCTGCATCTCATTGACCAAGTAACTGAGTTTATGTCTGGAGTTCCACTGTTGCACCACAGTCACTGAAGAAGAGAGGAGAAGGATCTGCAGGAAAACCAATATTGGCTTCCCATAGCTGGGACTGTTGAGGGCTTGAATCTGTCTTTTGCAAGAGCCTTGGTCAGGGAAAACAGCCGTTCCCTGGTGAGACATGACTGTGCTGTGTTGAAGTGTAAAATGAAACATTAAAGCATTGCAGCTGCCATAAATACACACTGTTAGCTTTAGCACTTCCCAGAGCCATCCTGCCTCATGCACACAGCCCTCTCTCAGTTCTTTTTATGACTGCTCCTGGGCTTTTCAGATCAATTTGTCTTACTGACCAACCTTAAACAGTTAAGAAGCAATTGAGCTAGTTTAAGGAAGGAAATGTTTTGATCTGTAGATTAAATTTCCGTAATGAAACTGAATTTCTACCAAGGTATTTATGCAGGCCTGGCTTTTCACAGTTGTTACTCCAGCACAGATCTCAAGGCATTTCTTTGCACTCTGATCTAATGCAAGATTAAAGTCCACTGAAACATTAGAGCAAACAGAGTTTGAACGTTAAACACTCAGTTTAAAATCCTAGGGCATGATAAATTCCCTGCTATGGTGTGCGAGGCCTCCTGAGCCCAGCTCTGCTCTGTTGTTCCTTGCAGTGAGGTGTCACATTCTGCTCCTGTAGCTACATGGAGGCAGGCTGGGTGTTCCCAGCCACGTGGCTTCCACCCACCAGGGACGTGCTTTTGTAGGAGAAGTGGGTGCCAGGCCTGGGATCCTTCCTGTGGCAGGACTTGTGCCAGCTTTTAGATCAGCAGGGAGGAGTGTGTGGCTGCTGACCGTGGTGCGGGCAGGCCAGCATGGGTGGGGCATAAACAGCAATGGCTTGGGTTCGGCTAAGTGTGCAGCCGTGGAAATGGTACCGAGGTGTGTGTGGAAAGAGAGCCTTTAGTAACCACAATACTTAGTGAGGGTCTTGGCTTTATCAAAAGTATGTAGGGGAAACTTGATCTCTTTGCTGAAATTTACCGTTAGGGTGGTTTAGGGAATAATTGTACTGCAGTCTCATGGCATCTAGTAAGTGAACTATAATAAAATCTTAGAGAAACATTTCTCCAACACCTTTTTTGCTCTGAATTTAGAGAATAAAATAGCAAATATTTTGAAAGTATGCCATGTATTTTACTGCTGAGGTGAGTACTATGCCACTGTGATAGGCTGCAGCCTTGGAAAGCCACCTCAAATAGCCTGAGTTCAAAAGGCAACTTGTATCTTTGATGCCGTTTAGTGCTTGTGTTACACTTGCAGCTTCCCAAACACTTCAGCAGTGTTCGCTGAGCTTCCCAGGGTCCTGAGGAAGTTGGTATCTGAGCAGTTTCACAGCTGGCAGGTCAGGCTCAGAAGCAAGGTTTGCTAGGTCTCACACTGTGAATCAGGGGCAATAATACCTATCTTCACTTTCATCTCTGTGCTTGAACCTATGGGCCGGTGCTTCCCCCAGGCAGATTTAGTAACGTGAGCTGTAACACATCACCTTGGCTGAGAGAGTTCTGGTTGATCTCTGCAAGCCTTCTTTGGAACACCAGCCACAAAGAAGGCTGCTGTGGGCATGCGTGCCAGCAGCCAGGCTCTGCTGTCTCACCACCCCAACGCAGCTTTGATGCCCTACAAGCCCAAATCCAGCCAAAAGAGTTCAGAGCCTGTATTGAGCCTGTATGGCCAGGAATCCATGTGAGCTTTTGGTGGAGATTAGTTTGTGTAGAAGCTTTCCCTGCAGGGCTGCTATTGCCAAATGAGTGTTTGCCATTTGGTGTTGTGTAATTGGGAGTGAGAAGCTGTTTCCTCAGTACATGCACAAGCTTGAACCTCTCTCCAAGCCACACACCACTGTTGGAGAGGAGCAGCTTAGTGTGAAGCTCTGTGTGAGATCTCAGCTTCTCTTGCACTGTTGATGACAGATGGCGCTTTTTGGTTTTCTGAAGTCCCCAGAGCATTTTGCAAGTGATACAGGAAAAAGAAGCTCTAGAAATGCTATATTGGTGCTTCTCTGAAGAGAGTGCCTCTGTTTTGTGTGTTGAAGTCTTTGGTTCTCAACAAGAGATGGTGACTGGAGGATCACTAGAACAGAAACTGGAGATTAGGCAACAGAACTGTTGAGAGTGACTTGTGAGGCAGCAGTCATCCTCAGAGCCTAGTTGGTACAACCTGTCCCTTCTTGCTTCTGCTCGTGGAAGAGGCAGAAAAATGCAAACAAAGCCAGAAGGGGAAGGTACTGCAAAGTACAAAAAGTAAGGGGGGATTCTCCACCCGAGTGAGAAGGAAGCTCTTTGTCTGTTTGTGTGAATGATCTCAGACTCATTGCTCAGGCTAGCAGCATGTCAAAAATTGCTCTATGCCATTTCTTCCCTTGGCACAGCCTGTGTCAAGTGACCCTCTGTGTATAAGTGTTGTAATTCCCCCAACCCAGTTCTGCTAACCCCTGCTGTTGTCGTCATTGTCATCCCTTTCCTACACGTTGCCCCTTAAAATTCTGTGTCTCCATTTTTCTCTCCTCCTTCCTTTCTCCCTCGTCAGTGGAGAGCTGAGGACTCCGTCGACCATGTAAGTACCACTTGTGTGTATTCCAGGTTGGAAGAGAGGGGTTTGGTAAATCGATTTGTGAATTTTGTAGACACAGTACTGTCAAAACATTCCTTTCACTCCCTTAATGAGGCTGGAGAGTTACATTGTGAAACCTTCCACAAGCAGCAAATCCAGAAAGAATTGGCATTTAGATTGCTCCTAAATGCAAAAACGCAATTGACATTTCCTATAATCTGTATTTTCAGCTTGTTGCAGTGTAGTTTTGGGCAGGTTCAAGTGATCAACTCAGGAGATTCGTCCTGCAGTAGTTGGCCCACCAAGTTATGTGGTAAAATTAGATACATAATCTTTAAACGACATTGATCGTAGTCATGACAAATAACCTACACCCTCAACCATGACCTTTGGTTGAAACACAGATAGTAATAAGAAAACAATCACATTTAAACAGTTAAATTCAATTTTTCCCCACATAATTCTGAGATATAAATTTGAAGGAACAAACTAGAAAATGACCTTTTTAGAGTCGGCAATTCAATTACGTGCCCTACTGTGAGCTTCCCCAGCACGATGCATTTCTCCTCCTGCTTTATACGGAGCATTCTTGCTCGGAGTGGCTTTGTCATGACAGCACTGTGTTTGCATTATGCAATCAGACCTTCTTTCATCCATCCCTCGTCTCTCTCCCCTCCTCCCAGCTTGCTTGCTTCGCTCCCGGTGGCATGCTTCCGCGTGAGAACTTCTCTTTGCATGGGTTTGGGAGGAGTGAATTCTCTTGGGACGTTCAGAGTCTGCAGGTTTTGTGAGAGTGCTTCCCTGCGGGTCCACTGGCACCGGTGGGACTGTGCGTCCCCTCACCCGCACACACCATCTGCTGCAGGGGCGGAGTGGGGTCGGACTCTGGTTCACACGGTGATTTTGGCGGGGTTCTTGTTGGTGCTTGTTGATACTTCTCTGGGCTGGCTGGTTCTGCGATGGTAACGTGGTGATTTGGATGAGTAAGCCTGGGCAGGTAACCTGAACCAGCAGCACTGACTGGAAATCAGCAGGTTTAATAGTGTGGGTGTTTGTGCGAGTGAGTGATGGGAGAGTGGCTGCATTCTGAGAGCAAGCACAGGAACCCCTTGTACCCCTCAAGCTGGCAAGGATCCCCTGGGCAGGGGTCAGACCCCTGGAGCAGCTTCTGACAGTGCCCGTGCTGCCTGTTCTCAGCAGCTCAAACTTAACCCACTTCATCTCTGCTCGTCGCCTTGTCTAAAGGGGTAAATAACCAACGTGGAGCTGCTGCCTCTGTTCCAAAAGCTTCTCCAGCCTGCTCATCTCTTGCTCCCTGACCCAATGGGCTATTAGTGCTAATGGCCCAGACACTCCCACAGCACCACAGATGAACGCTGCTCAGGGGTACCTGCCCAAGCTGCTGGGAGCTGCTGAGCTCACTGAGCTCACTCCTTCACAGGCCTGGCCAGCCAGGCTTGGCACCAGTCACATTGCTGCTGGAGGCCAGGAGGGAAGAGCAGTGCTCCTCGCTTTGATCTCAAATTGAAGTGCAGAGCCATGCCCTCCTCCTGCCCAGAGGAAGCCAGAGCTTGCAAGGATGCACCCTGTGAGTCCGCCCCCCTCCCAGACCTCCCACGATGGAGGTTTTCCCTCCAGGTCTTGCCAGGGCCTTGCGCTGACCTATCCCATCCCTGCAACCCAGTGCCTGGCAAGGAGGGTGAACACAATGCTTAGAGCTGCAGGTGCTCCCTGCCCGGGGCCCCCCACCCCTGCACTGCCTCCCTGGCCTCCCCACAGCTCTGCTGCAAGACACAACTTTAAAAGCCCTGGAATTATCCCCCAAGAGATTCTCATAGCCAGGTGAACTGGCTTTTGCTCTGGTTCACAGCTCCTTAGTCCTCTTACTTAGCTTTCACTCAGGACCATATCTGGATCAGATCTCCCTCTTGGCAGAAGCCGTGGGAGAGCAGAGCTGCTGGCATGGGTTGCTGGTGGGTCCCTGGAAAGGCCAAGTGTTAAAGGCAGGGGTTGAAATGAGGCAGGTGAGTGTTGGAGTGGCAGAAGTTGTTTGTTGGCTCTGTGCAACATGTGTGTGAGCACGATGCATGAGTGTGAGCCAGGGAGTGCTGTCAGTGTGTTGCTGTTGGAGACACTGACCTTGGTGCCTTCCTTTGGCTCACTCCAGTAACAAGTATTTACTCTTCTCGTTTGCCTCCTCTCTGCCTCGTGAATGTGCTCCCAGGAGACAGTCATTGGAGGCCTGCTGCCAGAAACCACCTACTCCGTCACAGTTGCTGCCTACACCACCAAAGGAGATGGTGCCCGCAGCAAGCCCAAAGTCATCACCACCACAGGGGCAGGTGAGTGTGGGGAGCAGTGTCACAGCCTCGTGGGGTGGTGGTAAAACCTCCCAGGAGGTGCGTGGGGAGCATGGCCAAGGCCAGGAGGAAGCAAGAGGGGTGGAGATGCTGCAGAGGTACAAACTCTTGTGATCTCTAGCCCATGCTTAACAGACTTTGCCACTGGATCACCTGAGCAAACTGCAGCAAACAGATGGAGATACTCTACCGGGGCTGGTGAGAGAACATTGAAACTCATGGGTCTGAGCTCATCTGCATAGTCCAGAGACCTGGGAAGAGGAGGCCTGAAAGTCCAGGCTCTCCCTCAGCTTTGGAGTCCTGGCCTGTTCTCACCTTGTTCCTTTAGGCAAGTGCCATTTCTTGCTTCCTGTGGTGACTGCAGTGCTGCCTGGAAGGGCCCCTGGCACAGCGGGCTCCTAAGAGGCACAGCTCTCCTCTGCCATTGATGCTGCTTACGTAGCTGAGCCTGGCTGCTCCTAGAGCCATGGTAAAACTTGGAATGCAACAAATCTGCCACAGAAGTGCTGCAGACACAACTTCTAGGTCCTGGTGATTCCAGCTGGCTTGGTTCTGCTGTCTCAGTAGGTCGTACCTGCGCCTGCAGCTGGAGCACCCAGGAGTCATCTGGCCCTTCCCTCCAGGTGTGGTCAAACTTGCCTTTGGCAGTGGTACCAACTAGTTGACCCTGTCTTGTCCACTCACTAGCCTGTCCTACAACCAATAATCCTGCTGCTTCCTCACACCAGCCACAGGAACAGCATTTACCAGTTGTTATTATGGGAATGCAGCTTGTGCAAACTGAGAGCGTTTGTTCCTGGTGCTTTTAAACAAGGAACAGCTTGCTATTTCCTCCGCGCTGCATATGGGGAGCTCCAGAGGTAGTTTCCACTGTCACAATCTCAAATGCTGTCTCCCTGGTGCCTTGCCATGATGTATTTTCTGTTCATCAAATTGCTACAGCTGTCCTATAAACAGGAAGAGCTTCCTAAACATCCCAGTGTTGTACTGTAAACCACAGTGGATCTTCCCATGTTATGATGCACATTTTAAGGTTAATATTTGGAATCAGCTTTGAAAATACTGTGTCCCTTAATATTAGCTGCTGTTAGACATTGTATTATGAGTGCAAGGAGGATGGCACTGGCAATGGCAATGTAATTATATGTCTTAAATACCTATAAAACCGCTCTGAGGGCCTTTGTACAGGCTCGACTGCGGGCATGACCTCAAAGGGGAGCGTTGGTGTCGCCCTCTGATGGCAGAAAGCGGGCATCATTCTGGCAAATACGGTTTTCTCTTGTGCTCGCTCAGCTGTGGGCTCACACATTTCAAAAATCTGCAAGGATATTTAACTAGGTTTGGCCGCAATCCCTTTTCTTTTTTTTTTTTCTTTTTTTCATATCTGTGGCCCCAATGCCTTTAACTCTGAGTATCTTCCCTATCAGTTGATTTGTTTACAAATCTGAGCTGATATGAAGACGCATCCTTTTTTTAACTGAAGGAGATCAAGGTATTAAACATCAATTTAAAGCCATCAGTTCCTAACCAGTGACGGCGACACCCCTTGACTCGTGCAGCATAAGCAAAAATCCTGTGGAACTCTTATGTTCACCTCTCCCATCGACACTGACATCACGAATCTGCTCCTCAACTAAACCAAAATATATTCTGATGGCAAACAGCCCACCCAGCTCTGCTCGCTGCCTCTGCAGATGGTAGAACTGCAAGGTTTCAGGATGAAATTTGTCTGCCTCCAGACAGACCAGGGCGCTGGAATCGGGCTTCGGGGTGTCTCTTGTGGTGCAGTGCCTCAGGGCCAGCATGGCCTGGTGCTGTGCGCTGGCTCGAGTGTCTGAAGACCATGACTGGGAGGACGGGATTCAGATCTTCTCTGAGATAAATATGATGCTTTGAGGTACCTTAAACGTTTCCTGTGAAAGGGGATGAATTTTGGGGCTGGATATGGCTGAATTTATTTCTGGTTTAAATGGCAGCACTTGGGAAAATGGCAACCGAGAGCTGGCTGGCTCCAGCTTCCCTCGCCACCGGATTAGGGTCAGTCTGCCTCTATCCCTGTGAATTGTCTGTCATCCTCTTCACCCTGTTGTCTGAACTTTCCCACTTTCCTCAATCCTCACGGACTGAGCAGCACGGAAGCGGTCCTTCCTTCCCTCCTCCCAGGCTATAGATGGTCATTGTGTGTTTATGTTGCAGTCCCAGGGAAGCCCACCATGATGATTAGCACGACAGCCATGAACACAGCCCTCATCCAGTGGCACCCACCCAAGGAGATGGTAGGGGAGCTGCTGGGTTACCGGCTGCAGTACAGACGTCTGGATGAGGAAAAAATGAACACGATAGACTTCGGGAAGAGAGACCATCACTACACAGTGACCAACCTGCACAAGGGGGCCACGTACCTCTTCAAGCTGTCTGCCAAGAACAGAGCTGGCCCAGGAGAGGAGTTTGAGAAGGAGATTACAACTGCCGAAGATGTGCCGAGCGGCTTCCCGCAGAACCTGCGTGTGGTGGGTCTCACCACTTCCACCACAGAAGTTGCCTGGGACCCCCCGGTCTTGGCAGAAAGGAACGGCAAGATCGTCAACTACACAGTGGTATACAGGGACATAAATAGCCAGCAGGACCTGGCTAACATCACCAAGGACACAAGTATCACTTTGACAAATTTGAAACCTGATACCACTTACGACATCAAAGTGAGAGCCCGCACCAATAAGGGGGCTGGGCCACTCAGCCCCAGCATCCAGTCCCGGACCATGCCTGTAGAGCAAGGTAAGTGCCCCTCTAACAAACCCTAACAGGAAGCTCTGCCTCCAGGACAGGGACCTTTGCTTTGGTTCATGAGGCTTCGCTCCCCTCTGCTCTGACTGTTGTGATCAGGTACTGTGTGGCTCCCCAGTCTAAAACTAGTTCAGTGAGGGAAAGCTCAGCAAAGATTTTCTAAGGTTGCTATTTGGGGGGAGGGGGGCGTTGGTGGTACCTTCATTGCATCCACAGGCACACTTGGATGTTTTATCTGTACATGAAAGGCTCTTGCTTGAACTGGAGCAGGTGGCTGAGTAGGATCATCTGCAGATCCAGTACCTGAATTACACTGCTGTTTGATCGTGACAAAGGGCCAAGGGAGTGTGAGTGGAGTGGTGATAGAGAAAGGCTGCAGCTCAGCCTACAACTTCCTTTCTGTGATGCTGAAAAGTGTCGTCAAAAAGCAGAACTCCTCTGGAGACTGTAGGTTTGGTAAAAGGCTGCTGCTCTCTTGTCCTCATTTCTTACTTCTCTGCTGTAGCTGAACTCTTTGACCTCTGCTGCTGAGTTAGACAAAGAAACTTGGAGTCGAGCTGCCGCCTGGCTCCCTCCCGACTTGGCTTTGCAGTGTTCAAATACCTTGTTTTTCATTCCAGTGTTTGCTAAGAACTTCCGTGTCAATGCCGTCATGAAAACATCTGTGTTGCTGAGCTGGGAAGTGCCTGACTCCTATAAATCTGCAGTGCCTTTTAAGGTAAGAGTGGGATTTGGGGGGCAGGAAGCTCCACCTGTAGCAGTGAGCAGGACAGGGGATAGCAGCATCAGCTGGGTCCTGTTGGTGAGGCTCACCACTGTAGCTCCATGACCGTGGTCACACAAGCTTGTCCTGATGCCTGACATGGAGCTGAGGTGTGAAAAGTTACAAATTTGATCTAATCACAAGAAATTAGCAGGACAAAGTGGTCTGAAAACAAGCCAGTGAATAAAACTAAGAGTAATCCCTTTTACAACAAGTCCTGTCTCGAATATCCATATCACCTTCATGAGTTACTTCAGAGCATCACAGCAGATGCATAATCTCAGGGAGTGGAGGGATGAAGCATCATCAAACTTCCTGAAGGTCTTAAGGTGTGAGCAGCACAAAATGTGTCAGTACAGAGGGAGCTCTCAGGAATGCTGCTTTGTTTTCACCAGTACAGTTCTGGATGCGGTGTCATCCAGCAGGCTGCAGACCGCACTGGTGACCCTGCCTTCCTGCTCTTGTCTGACCTGCAGTACTTACCACTTATGTGGGTGAAAGACTGCAGTGTGTAGATCTCACTGCAGTTTCTCTCCATTAAGAAACAAGACCCAACATGTCACATCATTGAAGATAACCTTCCCAGTCTCAGCACCAATCTGCTGCCTCTGCAAAGGTGCTGGGACAGAAGCAGTGTGACTTCTCTTTCTCCTTGCATGTGCCCCCTGCCATGCTGTGCCTAAAGTGCAAATACAAGGCCTGCATGAGCTGTGGGGGATCCATGGCCAGGGGAATGAGCGGAAATCTTGAACTGCATCCACATCAAAGTGTGTGAGTACCTCCCCTTCCTTGTTACTAACTCTCCTTGTTTAAACCCTGAAGCTGAATTACCTTGATCAATAGCAGGCACTTGTTAACATACAGTTTAGCTGAAGCAGACAAGGCTTTTGTGAAGACCTTGTGGTATTCAAAGCTCTCCCAGATGTAGGGCGCATTAGGATCAGTGTTCAGATGTCTGGCTGCAAGGAACTTCACAGAGCCTGTTACTTGGCACTCTGCTGCAGAGCCAGTGTGCTTCATTTTGCCTTGTCTTGTGGCCCAAAGCCCACATTGCTGTCTGACAGTGCAGTGCTGGAGAGGGACAGTGTGACCCTGGGAGCATTCCTACCACACAGGGGTGGGGAGTGGCTGGAGGCAGCCAGGAGCCGGGGATGTAGTGCTGATGTCCTGTCTGTCTCCTCTCCTGGCTGCCTAGCTGTGATTGCCATCACAAGGTGACTCGGGGTCTGCCCCTGCTGTGCGTTAACCCTCAGCTGACGTGGGAGATGGCATTAGCCACTTGTTAACTTAAGAGCAGTCATGCAAACCAGAGTGTTAGAAGGATATGTCTCTATTAGTGCCTTCTTTTTATGAATATTCCCAGACTTACAGACACACGTGAGTCAAGGCCAGGAGCCAAGAGGAGCTAAGAGCTCTAACTCATTGCTTGTGCCAGTTGAAAGAAATCCTTAACCTTCAGGATTCTGTGTTTTATAAACAAGGTTCACCTCTCTCCTCCAATTCAGGCACATGGGAGGCTGAGGCCAGAGCCTAATACTGTAACTAGCATAGCAGATAAATCTCCATGGGAACAATTAGTATTATCTACACTTGATAAACAGTCTCATGCTAAATCTATGTCCCAAAGGGTGTCATATTCTACTTTAACAGATTTAATTAAAGTAGATATTGTTCCAACAATGAATAGTGAGGCACGGGCAGGACTGGTGCTTTTTTTATTAGAGAATGAACTGAGACCTTAAGATTTTTCATTGCTGCCAAATCAATAATGAAGTTTTGAGATCTCTTTGGGGAATTTTCACAGCTTCTTCTGGTCCAAGAGATAAATTCCTTGTAAAATGTTGCCCAGCAGTTGTGGTGGAGCAGAGGCACTATTCCTTTTTTTATTCCACCTGCGGAAGGCTATTCTGGAGCTTTCATGGAAAGTGCAAGATAGATACAACCTTCTCCTTGGGGAAAGTGCATTTTCCTGAGATACATTCTTCAGCTTAAGCGTGGGACAGAGGATATATTGGTTAAAGGCAGCATTACAAGGTATTTTAGAAATGGGCAGAAGGAACAGCGCCTTTTGAAAATTATAATGATCTAGGTTTGGAAATAACCCCTGAGAATGCTGGGCAGTGCTTTCTCACAGTGTGTCCTATAGAATGTAGTAATTACTCCTGCCTGCAAATACTCCAGCCTTGTCTACTTTTCCATCGAGTTGTTATCTTTCCCAGTGTTGCACACTATGTGTCTTTTCATCTTTTAGTTCAATACATTCTGTACTGCCTTGAAATCAAAAGTGAGAACTTCAGCAGTGACATTTGGACCCACCTAGCTTTGCAAATCTTCTCCTCTAGGTAGGAGCAGCAGCGATGACATTTTACAGCAATCTATGGGCTAGTCAGCACTGTTTGGCAGTTCAGAGCCCTTGGGCCAGATTTGCTGCTGACTCTGGTAGTTACCAGTGGGCTATGATGCAACCTCTAAATAGCATTCCTGCTTGAGCTTCCAGGCATCTTCCAGCTGCACATGGATGACTGTCTCTGAGCCCTTACATTGGTATAAGGTTTACGTAGAGGCCTTAACTAATGGTGCATAACATTTGAGAAGACAATGTGTTGTGGCAGGTAAAGGGATGTGGAACTGCTGCAGCAGCTGTGAAAAGGAGGGATGGCAGAGAATGCTTCAGGAAAGCATTGCAAATGCCAATTTCACTGTCTTTGGATACAAACTCCTGTGCATGGCAATAAAAATCATCATCTGGTGTTAGCACTTAGATTCGGAGGCTGTGTCTTTGCCAGTTACAGTGCAGAGCAGCAGGAAAACTCTGAACTGAAATGCTTGCCATCTCTTCTGCCTCCTCTTGCTCTAGGAAAATGTCACTGTCCCCAGCACATGCTCATGTGCAGGCAGTTGGTGGGTGTCTTCCCTAGAGCACACTGAGAAAGCAGTTGGTGATGCCTTTATTAGGGAAGAATTCGTAATGAGAAATCTTATCCAAGAGGCAGCAGAACTCTGTGGGCTTATCCTATAGGTTTTAATGTTGGAAGTTTGGTTTTGTTCAAATCTGTGTGGGAGCACATGAAAGAGAGGTCTTGCTGCTCCCCCAAAATGTGCCCTGACTTAGTGGCACCTGGTGTATCTAGACCTGTGCTGTTGCAATGTCATTGGAAGGGGTGGTGCTGATCCAGACAGCAAAGCTGCTAAGATGATTTGAAGTCTAGTAGTCCTGTTTATGGTGTATCTAATTCTGTGCCAGAACATCTACTTACCTGATTCCGGTGCTGCAAGAAGCATTTCTTTATTTTGATTTTTCACTCATTTTAGCACTCAGGTGATGCACATGTCTTTGGAGAAAGGAATGAAAACCTGGGAGAAAATACTATTAAGAGGAGTCACAACAGAAGACAGTTCTCTGGCTGTTCTACTATGCCACCTTTGACGGCCTTTCTCACATATGGAGCAGCAGCCGGGCCTTTGTCCCTGCAAACCTGTTGCTTTAGTTACTTGGTGCTTACTTTCACAGTCCATTCCTGAAAACTGAAGCACGTCAACAAATGAGATTGATTGCATCTCTTCTTCTTAGCTGGCTTCTCTCTGCTGCTGTGTTACCTGTTAGGAGTCTTTTCTCAACAGCAAAAAAGCTGGAGCTGTTTTCCTATCCTGATCTCCATGCAAAGTGACATGGAGAGGATTGAAGCATGCTGTGGGTATTGCTGTTTGGATAACACAAAAGCTGAGCTGCAAATCCTAGGCCTAGCCAGGTCCTTGTGCTCCACTATCCTTCAGATCTCTTTCCAGGACCCCTCTTTTCCTTCCAGCTCCAACACTGAACATAAGAGCAGTGCTAATCAGCTGCCCTTGTCCTAGAATGCTGGCAGCTTTCTGTAGAGTTCAGCCACCCGCTGAAAAGGGGACTTGAAGGAAAGTGTGGTCCCCCCCTTGCTGCCGGCGTCAGCCTGAACAGAGGGCTCAGCTGGTGAAAAATTATTTCAAATAATTAGTCTTCCACAGAGCTGTCTTATCTCTCTTTCAAGGCCGCTGTTGAAACAAGCACATTTTACCATGAGGTCTCTGCCTGTAATACCTAGTAACTGGCATGGTTTAACATGCTCCAGCTCTACCATTGCCAGTTTTTGGCATGCTGTGTCTCTGC
The DNA here is from genome assembly GCF_000277835.1 of Geospiza fortis. NCBI lineage: Eukaryota > Metazoa > Chordata > Aves > Passeriformes > Thraupidae > Geospiza > Geospiza fortis. The sequence continues at coordinate 2,107,502 of NW_005054347.1, forward strand.
ACCACTGTCAGAAATCCAGCACTCCCCTGCCATGCTGGACAGTCACGTGGTGTAAAGAAATATGGTGGTTTTTCACAGCTGGGACACAACCTGTGGCCTCTCTGGCTGTGTACACCCCATTGGTCTCTGTCTCTGGGAACTGTGTGAGTTCTTGCTTTGCAGAGGCAGCACCCAGGGTTTTGGGGTAAGGAGTTGTTGCAGCAGGATCAAGGTCCCAGGGCAGATGGGCTGCTGGGTGCAGCTAATCCAGCAGTGCCCATGGCTGCTGTGCCTGAGGGGAGGTGGGGGTCCTGCATATCTACAGCAGGGCATTGAGAAATGTTGCTAGCTGAGGGGTCCATGGGGGGAGGCTGTGCATGGGGGCTGCCCCCAGGCACCAGCAGCTCTGCCCTGCCCTGCCCACAGCCCCTCGCTGCAGGCACGGCAGGGAAAAGCAGCTCCGACCTCCTGCCCACTGCTGTGGCGCCAGCATCTGTTGCCATGACAACAGGGTGTCACACCTGCAGAGCCGCCATCCTGGGTACCAATTTGTGAGCCCTGTGCCGGATTTGTCAGATCATTGGTGAGGCGTGTAAACCCCCGGTCACCTTGCTGGGAGGGGGAGGATCTGCCTTAAGCATCCAACCGGGCATCAGCTGGTAGACATGGGAGTGACACCAATTTAAAGCAGACAGGATTTTACACCACAAGCCTCGTGAGACAGGAAACAAAGACCCATTCGTTTCCACATGGGGGCAAAGCACAGCCATCTGGATTCCTCCCCCAAGTAGGTAGTGAAAAGCTGCACATGTGGCACCACCAGCCTCACTGCTGGCCTGGCCACCCAGGCTGAGATGACCCCTCTGTGCTCCATCCCTGCGAGGCACAGGGAGCACAGCTCACCCACCCTCTGCTGGGGGTTGCTCTTCTTTAGCTGAAGATTTATGGCTGTTTACAAAGCATACAGTAACCAAACCACCTGAGGGAGGGCCCAGAGCCAGACTGTCGTCTCTAGTGCTGCTATTTTGAGTGTGAGTTTGCAGCAGCAGCTGTCAGCTGCATGAACATGTCCTTTTCCTGTTTCAGATTCTGTACAATAGCCAGAGTGTGGAGGTGGACGGCCACTCGATGAAGAAGCTCATAAGTGACCTCCAGCCAGACACAGACTATTCCTTTGTGCTAATGAACCGTGGGAGCAGTGCAGGGGGGCTTCAGCACCTCGTCTCAATCCGCACTGCTCCTGATGTCCTGCAAAGCAAGCCCATTGCCACAAACAAGTACATACAGGAAGGAAAATTCACACTAACTCTTCCCAAAGTGCAGACCACTGTGCCAGTTCGGTAGGTGCCATTCCTGGGTGGTGAAGGCAGGGTGGGGGGAGAAAGGCAGGGCAAACCTCTGCCAACGTGTGGATTTTGTAACCTGGGAGTGAATTTCCAAGCAGGCTGTGGTACAGAGGCAGGCATTTACCCACATTATGGATCATGGTCTTGGCTTTTTCTGAGCAAATATTGATGTGTAATAAAATTAAGACAATTCTCTGACAGTTTGCCCTCACCCTGGTGGGTATACTCCAGATGCTACCAGCAAAAATACAGTTGAGGATCAGGAGGGACTTTCACTGGCACTGTATAATATGCTTTAAATAAATAATGCCTAAAGCCTCAAGGAGATTAAAAAAGCGAGTTTGTGGAAGTCTTATTCGTTACTGTGGTATCCTTGAGCTGAAGCACAATTTCCCCAGGGTTCTTGCTACAATCCGATTATATAAATGTCCTTCTCACAGCTCCTACACCACCCTCTGGAACCCAGTCTGTAGATCTTCATTATCCTAATGAGTGGTAATGGCAGAATTCTCTTCTCTGGTGCAGCTGGAAACCAGCCTTTTCCTTACTGAACTCTTCTGCTGTTTAAAGGGCGGGGAAAAGAGTAGGTCATCCTTGAGTCATATGGCACACATTATTTGGTGAGCTGCCAAATGGACAGGGAGACCGCTGGGAGATCTGCCAATGGTCAGGGAGCCTGAGATGGCTCAGGGACCAGTGTTTACACTTCCTTCCTTCCTTCCCAGGTGGTACTACATCGTGGTTGTGCCAGCAGACCAGAGCACCAGCACTCTGACTGCTCGGTGGCGGACGCCTGATGAGATGGAGCTGGACCAGGTAGGAGCCTGCAGCAGCTGCTGTGATGGAAGTGGTTCCCAAGCAGCCCAGCACACTTTGCCCAGGCCTCCTGGCAGCAGCATGGATGCAATAACACAGGTGCAGGCTGCACATCAGAGATGGGGGCTGTGGGATGGGTGCCCACTCAGCCTTTCTTCATGACGCTATGTAGGAAGGAGGCTGGAGTCAAGCTGAGGAGGAGCCACCTCCCAGAATGTGCTCCTTTAGGACACCACACCTGAGTGTCTCAGAGCTCAGGCCAGATCCTCTTACAGGTTGTACAGTCCTTGCAGCCTTTTCTGGATGAAATTATCATGCTGATACTGAAAACAAGCTGGGAGAGAAAACTATTGGTTTCAATTTGTTAAGCCTTTTTTGTCAGGAGGCTTTTGCCTCTCTGGACAGGACCTAAGCCTGCAGTATAGATAAAGAGTTCATTCTTGTATCTAACAAAACCCACAAAGCTCCCTTCGCACCTGCTTGTTAAAGGCTTTGAGCATTCACCAGCCATTACCGCAAGATGCAGCTTGTCCTGTGCCAGGAGTGCTCTGACACCCAGGGCATGGAACATGTGCAGGTGTCAGGGGACTCCCACACAAGGGTTTTGTGGGCTCTTTCTTCCCCCCCCACACCACCACCTCCAAAGTGTAAAGAAAAAATTCCAAGAAATCACACACAGAAAGATCCATTAAGATAGCAAAGATGCAAGCTTGAAGCACTCAGAAGTGACAAACAGTCAGAAGCTGCAAGTCAGCCCTTGGCTTTATTTACACAGTCACACAGTCGCTGTTGTGAGGTTCTAGCTCCACAATGTGTATTTGTGGTTCTGTTCTGCAAGTGAAGCACAGCTGTGTGATGGAGAACCATCACCCTGCATGTTTTCATTGCAGAAGTTTTCCAGCATCACAGATGTCACAAGGAAGAGAAGACCAGCATGAAGAAGGCTGCTTTGGTTTTCAGCTTTAGATGGTTGAAAGCTATCGAAAGAAATAGTTTCTGTCTCTGTCTCACCCAGCCTCAGGCAAATTATTTAAGCCAAAATTTTCATTAACAGCCAGTGTCTTGCAGATGTGATGTTTTTGAGTGCTCAGTTTGAGATCCTGGAGCTCTCATTTGTAAAGCCTAAGCATCCCCAGCTGCAAAGAAAGTCAATAGGAGCTGGATACAGTCAGTGCTATAAAGAAAATACTAAGTTTTCTTGAAAAACAAAACAAGATGATGTCTTTTCAATTTGACATTCAAATTTAGTGGACTTTTTTTTACATTAATGTTTCAGTGCTTCTGTTCTTCATCTGTAAAATTGGGATAATCACTTTTATCTTGACTCATATGGATGTTTGGAAGATAAGATCATTAATGTTTGTGAAGTACTTGTAATAGTATAGTGATCAGCACCATAGAAAAACCCATGAGGAAATTATTAATTTTGTCTTCAGAGCTGGATTTGAATAGTAAGCAATAAACAAGGCCTCAGGCTGCATAATGCAAAGAAGAAAACAAAATGTGGAATATCTGCTCTTTGATTAAGCACTGTCTGTCCTGTGTATTGAACAAAGCAGGACTTACAGAAAAGATAGTCTGTGACTCTGCAGTCAGGGGTGCAGCACAATGCACGTACATAAGACAGCTGAATTAATTTTGCACAGGCAGTATTAATTTTCTAATTTTTCAGGATCTGAACTTCGCAGGCCTAGCAGTTTTCTGATGCAGTCTTTTGCTGTGCATTACATGTATAAGTGGCAGAAGCCTCCAGCAACCTTAACCACAATTAGAGCTCTGTGGTTTTGTGTACATGCACATAGAGCTGCACTTTCTGCTCCAAAGAGCTCAGCTGTAATCTCAGCCAGATGCAAGAGATGGGTGTAGGAAGCAAACTCCACACTCCAAAATCTATCTTTCTGCCTTTTCCCCTCGGGATTACAATGACATTTGTGAAACTAAGATTTCTCCAGCCTCTTTTTTTATTTCTCTTTTTTTTTTCTTTCTTTTTTTTTTCTTTTTTTCCTGGTGATACTATAATGACAAGGTATAGTTTTCCTAAATTGCTTCTATGTGAGTACTGGTAAGAGGACAAGGATGGACCGTCAAGGGGAAAGAGTAAGGGGTTTCTTACCCAGCTTCTCCTCCTCAGGGGGAGTAAGCCCAGCTCAGCAGTGTGACTTTGTGTGCACATCACCATCCCTAGCCCTCTGATGTTCCCCATCTGCCCTGACAATGTTGCCTTGATAAATTTCTGTGTGAAATGTATTTCATCTTTCCTTCTTCATTTTGAATTAGAATTTCTCTTCCAAACTTGATGTTCATTTTTATTCATTGGGAAAAAAAAAGATCTTTAACCATTTGAGAGTCATTCTTAGCAGTGCAATTGGATTTTTCATTAACTTATGGCTACGAAATTTGCCATTTTTACTCCGAACATTCCATGAAATCTGTTACCATTCTGTGTGGTTTAAACAAAGCTCTGCCTGCGGCACAGCAGCAGGTGAGATACAGGGGCACTGGCAGAAGGAAAAGACACAGCAAATGTCACTTTTTCCCTGAACATTGGCATCAGCTGTAATTCACATCCTGTGTCTGTAGAGTGTGAGTTGCTGTCCAGAGCAATAATTAGGCCACAGAACATGGCTTGGTTCTCTCACAGCCCATTGGGATACATGACTCAGGGGGACAGTCACAGCCAGGCTGTCTCAGCCCTAACATTTTCCATATCTCAGGATGGTTTCAAAGTTGAGATCCTAGTGGAGGTTCTTGCAGTGAGGTTCTGTGACAGGTTGCCCAGCAATGTCTAAATGGATAATCCTTGCCTCTGGCTCCTTAGTACCACCAGATACAAATCAAACCCAGTTACCTTCTCCTCCCTTCCCTTCATCCCTTCTGAGTGCTGCAGCCAGGGAGGTGGCAGTGCGAGGTGGTGTCATGCTGTCAGCAGTAGTGATGGCACTTTGTTTGTCCCCAGCTGCTGGAGGCCATCAGCCAGGGGAGTCAGAGCAGGCGGCAGCGACGCCAGGCAGACAGACTGAAGCCCTACATTGCTGCTCAAGTGGATGTGCTGCCTGAGACCTTCACCCTGGGGGATGAGAAGAACTACAAAGGTTTCTACAACAAGCCTCTGTCCCAAGACCTGAGCTATCGCTGCTTCGTGCTGGCCTCGCTGGAGGATGGGGACACGGTAAGGACTTTCTGGGGGGACACAGCCTGTTCTGGCACAGCTGAGCTGGGCTCAGTGCAGGCGGGGTGAGCAATTGCTGCAAGGCAGGATGACAGCATTTTCTGTGAAGGAAGGAGGGAGGCTGCATGGCTGGCCTGAAGGAGCGGAGGCAGCCGTGGGAATTGACTTGATAAATGGTGTTTTTGGAGGGAAATGGCACCGTGTGCTCTGCATAACAGATGAGTGTGGAGGACAGTGTCAACACACACGCTCTGCACAAGCTCAGTTCTGGCTTGCAGGGCTGTGCTCAGAACCTTGGCACATGGTTGGGATGGGTTCTCATTCTGCTTAGGTTCGAGTGTCTGTAGAAAACAGTCCACGAAATCCTATCCTGCACAGACTGCTGAGACTCTGCAGTGAACAGGGTGTTCTCCCTGCAAACCTGCCCTGACAGGCACTTCTCTGCCCAAAATTTCACTTTGAGATGACACCTGGAGAAGCAAACCTGTCTCCCATCACAGTGGATTATCAGCAGGGCAAAGGTGCACACTTCCCTGCTGTGTGGGGATTCCTGCTCCTGCACGTCTCCCTGCTGGAAAGCAGCAGCACACAGGGCCTGGGCACAGGAGGGGCTGATGCAGGAAGCAAGGAGCAGCTCTCCAAGAGCTGGACATCAATGTCCAGCTGTAAACACAGGGCAGGAGTGGTGGTGGCAGCAGTAGCAGCAGCCAGTGTGTAAATAATGGAAATAACAGAGATGTGCCAAATCCTTTGGTTGGATTCCAAGCTGTGGCTTCCTTCCTGAGCCTCATTTGCTTGTAATGGCTAATTAGGGCTGGTCAGGTTCTTCATTACTCATCCAGCTCACGTGTTATTGTGGCAAGATGTGCACACTGGTGAGGGAGGAAGAGTCACAGATTAACAACAAGGTAAGGCAGAGGTCTTGAGATGACTATCATGACAATCCCTTTCAAGAAGAGGTGACCTTAACTAGTTGATCCCAACTATAATCATCTCCTCACTAGCATAGACCTGCCACAGCCCTCTAGTAAGCCACCAGCCAGCAGCAGAGCTCCTACAAACCTCCTATATTCCCTGCTCCTACAGACCACCTTTCTGCATCCCCTGCTGCATCACATTCCCTTTCATTTGGAGCATGAGGCACTCTCTCCAAGGCTGTGCCCTGTCTCCCCCACCCAGCTCCTCTGAAATTGCTTGCTCTCTGAGTGTCAGCAGGAGAGCATAACATTGCCCTTCTTCAAAAGCAGAGGGAATGTGATTGAAACACTGTCTCTGGGAGCAGGGGCACCTGCACCTCTGAGTCTGCCTTTGGAAATGCCACTGAGATAACAGTCCTTCTGATCTCTTCTGCATCTGACTTCCCTTGGAAAGCAATGCCTCCAGAGTGTGTCTGAAAAAGTATGAATCTCTGCCCCTTACACAAAGCTTTGGAGATGGTCACACCTTGCTGCACACTTGTGTGTGCTCCTTCCCTCCCCCAGCACCGATGCACCTTGACCTTCCTGGGGAGTCCCAGGCAAAGCCTTTTGGCTCCCTCACAGAGCAGCCCCTTGCCCAAGAAAGGGGAGTCACAGGTGTTCTTGTCTGTGCCATGCTCAGAGCTGTAGCTGGCTCCCTGCCCTGTTGTTTGAGCTGGACACAGGGGTGTAGGAACAGTCTGACGGGTTGCAGTGGTCCTGTGCACACATCCTCTAAGAACAGCATTAAACCAGGAGCTGGTGGCTATTTCAGTTATTGAAACAGGGTCTTGTAGGGCTGAAGGGTTCCACAAAGTGGCAACCATCCCCTACACTTCTTTCCCAGACAGTGGCACCTCTGCTGATAAGTCTGAGGAGAGCAGCTAGGATGCTGAACTAGTGCGTGCTGCCAGAAGGATGTCCCAGATAAGAGCATTTTCTCTACTCCACACATGTTTGAAACCAGCCTGGCTGGGATCAAGGGCACCTGTGAGAGCAGATCAAGATGTGCATTTGTGTGACACCAGCAGGCTTGATTCTTCCCTTTCTTCTCCTCACATATGTGAAGACATGAAGTGCACGTTTTAAACTCCAGCCTTAAAGCCGGAGATTTACAGATCCACAGGCACCTCTTCTGTGACCAAAACTTTTTATGGCAGGAGCAGAGCTTTCTAACTCCTTAATGCCTGGCAGCAGGTGCTGCTCAAAAGCCACAGGCACGGAACTGATACAGCTCTGGTCCTCTCTAATAGGTAGAAAGGATTTGTTTTTGCAGCATTTAACCCTTGTGACCCAGCAGCTCTGTGCTGGGAGGGTGCAGCACAGCTCTGTAAGCCTTAGAAACAGCAGCAGAACAGCAGATGTGATGTCATTGTCCTGCAGGAAGGGTTTGGGTCTCTGCTGATTCTTTCTAGCTGGTGGGGCTAGAAAGCTGTCCCTTCAGGTTATAAATCACTGGGCTGCCACATTGCAGAAGGGAAAGGAACCAGTACGAATGAGCCTCTTTCTAAGATCTGTTTATCAAAGACATCAGGTAGAAAATGTTCCTGTCATTTCATTCCTTTAAGAAAACCCGCCTCACCCAGCAGGGGTTTTCCTAATATAACTATCCTGAAGAGATGTGTTGATATCAGCACAGCAGGTATTGTAAACCACTTAGGAATCATCAGCCAGCCTCATTGTGCAATTCTTTGGGATTCAGAAGCTTGTGATTTGGCTCCAAGAAAGTCCAGGGCTGGCAAGTGGCTCTTAGCTGGGCTTCTTGAATTTTGCACCTCCAGGTCCGGTTTGTCAACCATGAAGTTGCTGGCACTGGAATTGTTTCACACTTGCTGGAGCCCAGAATGTGTCAGGGCAGGCAGAAATTGTTGCCACAGCATGACCTCCGCCGATGCCAAGGGAGGGAGTCTCTCCTGATGCGTTGCTGGGGTTTGAGAAGTGTGACCATTCTCTGCTAGCCGGCAGCAAGGGGAAACCTCAGCATTTCAGGGATGTAGCTGCTGCTTTAGCATCATGTGTTTGCTTTTCTCTCCCTCTCCTGCCTGTGCTGTTCAGAAGAGATACGCAGCCAGCCCCTACTCGGACGAGATCGTGATGGAAGTGGCATCAGCGAAGCAGCAGGATGAGCCAGAGATGCTGTGGGTGATGGGACCCGTCCTGGCTGTGATATTAATCATCATCATTGTCATTGCCATCCTTCTCTTCAAAAGGTGAGATCCAGTCTGGGACATGGCAGTTATGGCACGAGCACTGGAGGTGCTGGCACCTTTGGGGCCTTCCTTGTAGCCTCCAGGTACAGGGTGCTCTGGCAGACAGTCCTTGGTGGCCATGGGGAGGAGGAAGGTCTCTACCTGGCACAGCAGAAGGCTCCTTTGTAACAGAGCAGAAGGGCTGGGTATGCAGAAGGTTGTTAACACCAGCCCCAGGACACAGCTGCTGTGGGCTCTGGAGGCATATGAACAGTGGGACAGAAGAGAGCAGCTTTGTCCCTAAAGCCAGTCTGACTGCTCTCTCATCACAACTTGGATTAGCAGCCTTGGGAACTTTTCTAGTACTGGTTCTCTGTAGAAATTGCCTGCTTGATCTCCGGGAGCTGCCCCCCCTCCTGTGAATTTTAACTGAAGAACATGACCTTGGTGGTGAGAACAGGGCATGGATGTGCCAGGCTGAAATCAGAGTGGAGCTCTCTCTTAGGGCCTCTCAGTCCTGACTACTGGATCAGGACCACCCTCACACTGTGCTCCCTGTGGGAGCAGACACCTCCTTCTGCCTGTCAGATCCGTCCTGCTCCAGTTGTAACTGTAGCGTGTGATGATTGTTCATCCTCTGGAGGAGCCATGGCTTGCATTTGCATGTGTTCATGTAGCCTGTTCAATTACAGTAGGTCATTCTCTATCAGCTCAGCTCTGAGGTTCTGCTCCTCCTGGGCTCTCTATTTACATATGTCTCTCTAGCTGGGGAAGGGAGCTGCCTTTGTTGTCTGATTAAATGGAGTTGTGCTGTTCATGTGCAGTCAGTGCCTTTCTGTGTCAGTGATCATCTCCTTTCTTCTGTTCCTGCTTTTCCCTGGATCTAGTAAGCAAGAAAGGTATGAATTCATTTATCTTTTTGTTTTCCTAAAATTTCAAGTCTATTTCCCTTTTTAAAATCCAGCCTGAAGCTACTAAGGGGCACCTTTGTTTTTGGGAGTGTGGAGCATGCCAGCCTTAGGAGTTTACAGAGACTTTGTTTCCTCAAAGGTATCAGCATCCTAGCAGCTTCCAGCTTCTCATAGCTCTCAGGGAGAAGTTCCAACATAAAGACTTTCCAGATTGCTTTTGCAATTAAATTAAAAATCAAAAAACCCGACAATAACAGCAGTTATAGGGGTTCCTTTGTTTTCTCAGTCACCTCAGACTGAGAGCTGTTCCCTCAAGAATGCATGTGCATTCCT
>NW_005054347.1:2117342-2126096 GCF_000277835.1 Geospiza fortis
CAGTCTCTAATGAGGAAGCTTTGAGGGAATACTGGACAACTATAAGAAACAGCATATTTGCTTGTCTTTAATGAGAGAAAATGGCCCCAGAGAGTATTTCTGTGCCAGGGCCCCATAGAAGATATTCCCACCTTGCCTTAGCTTTGCCTTGTCCCAGAGTTGTGTGGGTGGAGCACCAGGAGCCCTAGCCTGCAGTGCCCAGAGCTGACACACATCCCTGTCCCTGCTGCATCCTCACCCATGGGGGATCAGCATGCCCTCTTCAGCACCACCCATGTGCCCAGAATGATGCTGTGGTCCAGCCTCTCTGAGGAGGCATTTTCTCCCAAAGGTATCTGTGTGTAATAGTCACAGTGGCCACTCTGTAATGGGAATGAATTGAAGCTGAGCAGCGGTGGGTAGCTTGGGATCTGCAGGATGGTTTAGGAGTTTCCCTGACTGGGCTAATGCGGCAGAGATAAAGTTTAATTATGTTCTGTGCCCATTCCCCAAAAAAGATGGCCCAGTTTGCTTGAGGACTGGTACACAGCAGCACATTGCACGTCCTGCTGTGCTCCTGATAGGAGGTTTATTTTTTGGCTGTGTATTCTCCATTCTTTCTGTCAATGCTCTCAGTCCTTCAGCTCTTTTGTCTTGGTCCAGGCAGCTGGAAGGCTTCTGAGATGTTGAGATGCCTCAGAGTAGGGTGAGACTCACAAGCTGGTTCTCTCCAATGAACAGCTCCAGTGTTTGCTGCAGCCTCAGGCTGCAGATGGAGCTCACAGGCTGGGCCACACAAAGAACACACGCAGGTTTCACTCGTGATTGATGCACTGTGTTTTCTCTAAGTGCCTCTCATTAGTGGCAGCCCAGCATGCCCAGCCTCTGATGGAAGTGAAAGTGCCCTGTGCCTGTGAGAGCATTTGGGATCATGCATGGTTCAGGGTCATTACTGTCCAGGGATGCAGCTGCCTTTGTGCAGAACCTGGCAGCCCTTCAGTGTGCTTCCAGGGGCCTCAGAAGGAGGACCAAAGCAGAGGCTGATTGTTGCCATTTGCAGGCTGGTAAATGTGCTAGCATTTGTGTACAGCAGCAGTGCTGCAGCTCCCTCTCTTCCAGGAAACATCAGGTCAGCAGAGGGGTTCAGGCAAAACCCATCTGGGGACTGTAGCCAAAAGACAAAGTCTCTGTGTATTCCTGCATGCTCAGTCTATTGGCCAGATGCCAGGGTCAGCACAGGCTCAGATGAGAGAACTGCTGTGCTGCTCCTGCCCAGCACCCTCCTCCAGCCCTTGGGTATACCCACCCTATTTGTAATCTAGAGCTAGAAGTGGGACCTAGAGATTCGCCAGAAACTCTTCTTGCAGCATTATATTTTCCTTAATATTCACTTGTCCACTTTTTGATTGGATCTGTCCCAGCTTTGCCTGTGAATTCCAGCAAGAGCCTGAGGTGGTGGCATCGCTTTAGGCATAAATATAGCATGAAGAGACAACATTGTATTTTATTGTTCCATTAATACACGCCTTGGGTGCCTTCAACCATTCAAGACATGTATTAATGGCCCAATAAAACACACCCTGAAGAGCCTTTACACTATTATATTACAGCATTCTATATTTAAATATTTCTAATACTTGAAAAAAAAATTTATTATATCCTTCCACTACAGGAAATAGTTCCTAGAGACAGTAAGAGGAAACAGTATCTTGCATCTCTCTGCATTTTCTGTAATAAATACTGTGCAGAATACCACATTTCAAAACTGCCTCACTAATCAAACATCTGACATTGCTTATATATAATCTCTCTTGTTTCACAGATGGGAAATTGGAGGCACAGAGATGATATGACTTACCCAGAGCCCCAGGAGCCTGGGATGCTCCTGGCTGTCTGGGACACAGGCACCCAGACTCCTTCCTAGGGTGATCCATGCCGGTCTCTGCCAGCACTCACCTGCTTGTCTCTGCCCTCTCTGTCCACAGGAAAAGGGCACATTCCCCCTCTTCCAAGGATGAGCACTCCATTGGCCTGAAGGACTCACTCTTGGCCCACTCATCTGACCCAGTTGAGATGAGGCGGCTCAACTACCAGACTCCAGGTAAGGAGCAGCTCATCCCCTTGGATCCTGCTTCCTCTGGTTCCCTTTCTCCATGTCCCCATGCCAGAGGCAGAGTTGCAGTCCTTCCCACCCTCCAGGAGATCACACCTTCTCAGTCACAGTGACACAGAGTGGGCTTTAGACCAAGGACGTCCAAGTATCTCCTCTCTGGGTTGCAAATCCTCCTCCCTGGGCCTGTCACTGCAGGCCCATGAGGCTGGGGAACCTGGATGGGGCTGGTCTGTTGTGTGATGTATGTCAGACCTGGTGTGGAGCTCATTACACTTGTCCTGAGCTGGGAGGAGCCTCCATGCAGTGGAGAGTTTACACACCTGAGCTTCAGTGCTGAGCACAACTGGTGCAGTGTTGGCCACATGGGCTGCATCTGGGGCAGTCAGGAGGTACACAGAGCTCTTACACTGCTGAGGGTGTCCCAGCAGCTTCATTCTGGGATCTTTGGTGTGCTGACTCTCCTGCTCTGCTCAGCCAAGGGTCAAGAGAAGAGCTACCTGCAGACTACAGTGCTCTGCAGCCAGTGCTGTGGCCCACTGAAGGACTCTGCTGATCATGGTGGTCTCAGTGCAGAGGATGATAGTTCAGTAAAAGCCATTCTCTGCATGCTGCTTTCACTGGCCTTGGATGCCTCAGGCTGTAGCTTTGCCAGCTCATGGAGGCAACTGTACTTCACACTGCAGAAAGGTCTTGTGCTGCTGCTTTGTGTCTGCACGTCTCTGGTGGCACCAAAAGCACAGTACCTGTCATTGTAGTGATCAGAGACAGGCTCTGCCCTGACTCGTTCAGAGCCTTTCAGAGAGTCCAAGTCCTAGATGAACTGAGGGAGCACTTGGGCTTTTGTGATGGAGGGAGCAGTTCAGCAGCAAATGAGGCACATACAGTTCTGTTCTAACTTGCAGCTCCTCCTGGTCTCTAACCTACTTTCCTTTTCCTCCTGCTGCTCATTCATCTAAGCGCTTTCATCTAATAGGAGAGTTTTGAAGGAGCCATTTCCTGATGTAAAACTGCTGTGTCTGTCAGGGGGGGCAAGAACAGCCTTTCCTGTTGCCACTCACAGCAGTCTAGCTCGTATCTGGGGTGAGCTACACCAGCACATCTTTTTCTGTGCCAGGGCAGCTGTCAGGGGTCTGTAGTTAGTGCATCTCCCAGGCAGAACCAGTGGCAGATCTCACGTGTGGGCAGCAGCAGAGCTGGCACATTAATTGATCACAGCCCAGCACAGGATGGTGTCACAGCATGGGAGGAAAATGCTGTGGGGAGCAAGGAAGGCACGTGTGCCAGAGGAAGAACATCTCAACAGGCAGATCACCAGGAGCAGCACTAGGGAGGGCGTCACACACAGTCAGCAACAGCGTGCAGCTTCTTGGGGAGGAGCACAGTGTTAAACAGGGCTGCTCCAGGACTGCTGTGCATGGAGACAGGCCTCGGTGACATGTCTCCATGTGGGCACAAAAGCCATCTTTGCTGTCTGCTTGTGGTTTGCATTGTGAAGAATTGTGACAAGTCGGGCTTGCATCTGCTCCCATCTTCAGAGAGGTCAGGGTGTTTGCAGCAAGGGTATCCCTTGCTAGACCTGTAGCAAGGTTCAAGAGCTGCCATCAGAGAGACAGGGAGCCAGGAAACCTCCTTTTCCTGTCTATGAGTGAGGATAAGCCAAAGATGCTGCTCATTTGTTAAGTTTGCAGAGCTCTCTGGAGAGACAAAACCAAGCCAGAGTGCGCAGTTCACTCGAGACAGCAGCAGGACCCTGGGATACTGCCAGACACTGCTCTCCCACCAAGAGACAGCACTCTGTCCTCCTCCCCTTCCCCTGCTGCATCCCTTGTGAGTGTCTGAGGAGTGGAAGGGGGTGTTGTGCAGCTTGAAGTGACTGTTCCACTCCTGACGAGCTTGTCCTCGTTAATGAGGCGCATGAAAGCCACCAAGCCCAGTGGGCCCAAGCTGTTGCCCCTGTCACCCGATGGAGGTCGAGGCGGTGCTGTGAGGATGCATTGACAAGAGGTGCTGGCCACCAGCCCTGATAGTTGGTCTCCCTGCTGGGGCTTGCTGAGCAGGGAAAACTTGTTTAATGCATAATTAATTGGTCTACTGTTATTAAATATTAAGCTTTTCATTTTTGTGGTTTTTACTTCAGACAAGGGTTATTCCCCACTGTTGGCCTCCCTGTACCAGTGTACTGCCATGCCAAGTCACTGAGAGGATACAGGCGTGGGCAGTGTCCCAATACACCATGAAAGGAGACCCAGTTGTGCTGCTGATGAGCTGTGAGCAAGCTGGAGGATCAGGGGCACTGAGCAGAGGTGGCTGGGGCTGAGTGCAGTCCCCCTGGCCGCCAAGTAGCACAGATGCCCCCTGTACCTGCCACCTACTGGCCCTTGCAGGCTTCCCTGGGGCATGGCACTGGGGCCAGTGGTGTGCAGTGAGAAATGTAGCTCTCAGTGTCACATGAAGGCCTTTGGACTCACTCCCTTGCAAGTAGCTCCAGCTCCAGGTGTTTGCCAGTGTCAGGGGGCAGCACTGGCCAGAGCCAGCAGCTGCTGTGTAACAGCCAGTTGCAGAGCAGCCCCAGGGCCGGGCACTCAGTCCTATGCTGGAGGGAAGCTCCCAGTGCTGTGGTATATGGTGCTTTCCTTTTCATCTTCATCTCGTTGTCTTTCCATCTCTGAACCTCTGCAATGATGACTAAAGGCTAATGGGATTTCTGTTCTTGCCCCATTTCTTTTCTTTGCAGGTGCCAGTGTCCCCTGTTGCCCGAATATCTCAAGTTAGTTTTAACTCCTGTTTTTATCTTTCAACGCCTTTTGCTTTTTCTTTCCCTTTCTCTCTCATATCTGTATTTTTTGTTTCAATGTCATGAAGATCACCTTCACTCACAGCAGACTGTAAAATGGCAGTGATTCACTTTCTGACATGATGTGTGGGGCCAGGCTCGGTACCGCTCGCACGGCACTACAGCAGCTCACTGCAGGACAGTGCAGAAGGGAAGGTCCTGAGTGATGGGCTGCCAGGAGGCCTCTGCAGCAGCCCTTTCCCTGCTCTCCAGCCTCCTACTCCCTCAGAGTGGTAGGCCAGGCTCTGCCATGGTGCCAGGCCTCAGCTGGCCCTGCATGGGGACTGATAACCTTGGCCATTCTGGAGGGAGTGACCAGCTAAAAATCCCAAATGGACAAATTGAAGGGGGCTCTTCAGTGGTTGAACACACTCTCTTCCTACCTTGGGCAAACTAATTTCCCTAGGCTGGGTCACCTCGGTCACAGACAGAGCACATGATGGTCTCTGGACTGCCTGAGTTTGGGTACCAGAGTCCCAGGTACAAAGAAGGCACTTACTGCTCTAGCAGCTTGGATGGAGTAGTACCAGCCTGCAGATAAAAGTGCCCCCTTATCTCTTGTCTTCTGAGCTTCAAGTTCATCCTCAAACAACCATAAAAGTGTGGCCACCCTGCTCTGGGATGTACAGGCATCTGTGTATGCACACAGGAACAGGAGAAGTATGTAAGATAAATAGTTCCCCTGGGAGCAGAACCAAGGGCTTGCCATGTGTGTCCCTGTGAGCTCTTCTAACCTCGTGGTGAGCTCACTGTCCTCTTGCAAGAGCAATTGGAAGAGCTTGTGGAAGTCCTGGCAGCGTGTACAAATCTCCATCTTGCCCTGCACTGTCAGTGGCTGTTTTTCTAGGTTCACAATAATGGAATTCCAACCACTTCCTTTTCCCACCTGCTCTTGCAGCTCTTTTGTTGCTGCAACACTTCTCTGGCTGGCAAAACACAAGTTTGGAGAGACCACCTTGTGTTTCTCAGCAGAGATGAGGCTCTGCAGCTGTGCTGTGGTCCATGGCTCTGCTGTACTTCGTACATAACCATGTTGGAAGAAGCACATACTGTGGCTGTGTTCCAGTCTCTTTGTCCTTTCTGTCCCACACTTCTGTCTTGGTCCCACACTGTTCTCATCATTCAGTTGCTCATGAGTGGCAGCTCTGCAAAGGCTGCTCCTGAGCTACAGCCTCAGAGTTCTGGCACGAGTGAGGAACTTGTGCCAAAACCAGCATCATCTCTGTCCCTTTGAGGGCTTGCTCAGCCACCTCGGGGATCCTGATGGGTGAAGTGGCAAACAGGACCATCTGCAGGAGGACCTCAGCACAAGGCAGAATAGGGGTATTTCCTTCTCCACCTTGTCTGTGTGTTCTCAGGCCATCCATGGATAGCTGTGCACTGCCGAGCAATGGCAGGATGAGTGTGTGTTGGATTGGGTCTTGCTGTGTGCAGTGATGTCAGATGTTTTATGCAGAGGTCTGAGGGTAACGCTCCCGTGTTATCACCTTGTGACTTGTGTCACCACCGTGTACAATGTGTGTACCCAGCCTGGAGACTGCTCCATCACCTCTGTGGCCCATCACTGCCATCTGTGGCAGTGTTCAGCCTCCTGAGCAATTGAGAAGCTTCTGGCTGTGCTCCAGCCTGTCTCTCTGGGTGTGAGTCAACAGCTTCAGCCTATTAATAATCATCATTACCCATGTGGGATTTCTGGGAAACCCATAGAGCAGCCGATGGAGTCACGAGCCTTGGGATTTGGATGACGTGTTTCACAATCGCGTTCCTGCCAGTTCAACATCTCAGCATCACAGAAGGAGGTTGTGGTGGTTAAACTCTGAGTCCCTGGGCCCTGGAGGGCTCCTCCCAATCCCACATGCGCACCCCCACAGTACCTGTCCCCTGTGTGGGATCTGCAGGATCCCTGCCCCTGGGCCTTCCTGCTGAGCAGGGCTTTGGCTGTGCCCAGGATGGGCTGTGATGTTGCATCCCTGGTTTAGGCAGAGCAAGACTTCTGCCATGGCTTGAGCTGCCTCCCAGCTGGCAGCAGCCTCCCAGAAGGTGCTGGAGGGCACATTGCTGCCCATGGTGCCTTGAATGAGCCAGCCCAGAGGAGCTGGATTTTGGGGCCTGGAGCAGGCTCTGCCTCTGGAGCATCACTGAAGAGTTCTGCAGCTGTGTGCAGAGCTGCTCCTCAGCTCTCAGAATGCTATGCAATGTCCTACCAGGGATCAGCCATTCTTCTGTGGGGCCCTTCACATCCTTCTCTAGTGCCCCGGGGACTGTGACAGCGTCTGCCTACCCAAAAAGCTGTGCACATGCACTGCAGAGGTTTCACTGCAGGTCTGGCCGAGTTTCTTTGTGGCTAATGCCATTGTTAGGGGTAAGCAAGAGGATCCACCTAAGCCCTTGGCCGTGGGAGCACCAGTGTGTTCAACTTCAGCCCATGCGGGAGCCCGGGAGGCGCAGTGACAGCAGTGACAGCAGTGACAGCGTGTCCTCGGCCTGTTCCTCCAGGGGCTGGCCGAGCCCTGCCCGCCGTGTGGCCTGCTCAGTGTGCCCATGGCTGCACTGTCCGAGCATGCTCACCCACCATGCCCATCCTGCACATCACCTTTGTGTTCTGTCCACGCCCCGGGACTGTGCCGCATGCCCTCAGCTCCCCTCCATCCCGCCCGGCGCTTCCATGGTCACTCGTGTCCGCCTGCACCCACCTCGGGGTTTGCTGTGCACATGCTCTTGCTGAGCCTTCCTCGGCCGTGCAGAGCCATAACTGTTCTCCTCTCCCTCCTCCCTCCTTGTCTCGCTTGCAGGCATGCGTGACCACCCCCCCATCCCCGTGAGCGACCTCGCTGACAACATTGAGCGGCTCAAGGCCAACGATGGGCTGAAGTTCTCCCAGGAGTACGAGGTGAGCCTGAGAGCGGCACGGGCAGCAGGGTGCAGTGGTGCTGGCCAGGGCCCCAGCAGAGAGGGCCTGGTGAGAGCTGAGCTGTGCCTCCCCTGCAGCAATGCTGTGTGGTCAGTCCCCACACCAGCCCTGGGAGCCTGCCAGCTCTCCCTGCCAAGCCCACAGTGGTGGGAACTCACCTTGAGCAGTTGAAGCGTGGCTGGTACAGGGAGAAGGCCTTGCAGGAGAATGCACAGCAGCCTGCCATGCTACCACCATGGTTAAAGTCTTAGGAGTGAATGGGAGCTCATGTCTGCCTACCTGGACTGCCACTGATTACTTTGTTCTGCTCTGTGAGGGCTGCACTCCATCCAGATTGGCTGATGTATTTTGGTCTGCAGTATGTGTGCCTGTTCACTTCCATCTGTGTTCAAAACTTTGCTCTCTGCACCATCCTCTGCTGCCAGCAAACATGCGTTGTGGCTTTCCCCAGCTAATCTCCCACTGGACTGTGCTGGCATTAGCCTGTGCCATTCACCATCAGTGCCCATAGAAACTCTGCTCATGTCCCACTGCCCTGGAGCAGTCCAAGCTCCCCTCCCTGCACAGAGCTTTCAGTCTGTGACCTGCAGTCATGAGCTGCAAACCTGCCTGCAGTTCTGGATCGTGCTCCCACCATTATCCATGTCTCTGGTGCAGCCCCTGGGTAGGTACTGCCTGCATCCACCACGATGCTGCCTTTGCTCACACACACAGGCATGTGCTGAGTGCTTGGGGAACCCCTCCACTGCACCTCTCTCAGCCCAGCTCCCTCCAGCCCTGCCCTGTCCTCCCTGAGAACAACTTGCCAAAGGGAGGGAATGTGGAGGGAAAGCAGCTGACCTACCTGAGGGCTGCCTCACCTTTTTCGCACTCTTCAGGCTGCATGATTAGGTTGCAACTGTTTCAAATTGAGGAAAG
>NW_005054347.1:2126151-2134139 GCF_000277835.1 Geospiza fortis
GAGCCCTCTTGAGCTGCAGGGGACTTGTAAATAAACCCCCCACTAGTATTAAAGAGGGAATAAATTTGGGAAGTGTTCTTTGCATGTGTTATCACTTCTGTTTGAATTGTTATCTGCCTGTGCCTGTGGCCACCCCTTCCTGCACCGTACCTACACTGATTTATGAGATGAGATCAGAGCATTTGCCCATAAGGTAGGATTATATATGCCAGGAAAGGGAAAGCAGATCTCTGTGTTGAGAAGGTAAGAGACAAATTCCAGCTAGTTCAAAGGGTGTGCTGCATGCATCTGAGGAAGGCACAGAGCTCTTTTTTTGCTTTGGGATGCCAGGTGGAGGGTCTTGGCATCCCTCTGCATTTAATGTCTGAGCCAGAGAGATGAGCTACAGCATTACACTGTGACTTGGGAAATGTTTAAAGGAATAATGTGCTTCCCTTGCTGTTACCTGTGTGCTCATGTATGTCCTGCCAGTGGAGCCAAAGTGTGCAGTCATATCTGTCTGCCTTGGGCTTTTTGTTACCAGTCCAACTGAAATGTTAAGCAGGGCTGTCCACTCTGCTACAGGCAGGCTGTGGTTCTGCTGCACAGTGGGGATTCAGCAAGATCCAGTGTCTCTGCACTCCCATCCTCACATTAGGCCTGTGCTCAATAGAGCCTGCAGCATTATACTGAGCTGTGGGAACTGTTTTTGAAAAAATGAGCATTAAATAAATTCTCTTAGCTGCTTTCATGAGCCTCTCTCTTCTCATTTCTCTTTCTTTAGAATATCATGGCTGGTTGAGAGCACCAATCAGTTGTACTTCTCATGTTGAAGCAGCTATTAAGTAGCTGATTGTTGCACATAATTTTTTTCCCCTGGATTCTGCTGTGTTTGACTCCTCATCATCAGAAAATTGCTGAACATGACAGGCTTGTAGAGTGTTTGACACTAGGATGGACCCAAAAGTAGAAGGGGTTGCACCTTGTTGGCATGTGGGGATCAGTGCAATCATTTCCCATTTGAAATGCCAGTGAGAAGAATCCTGGACTGAGTTTGAAGAGAGCAGCAGCTGCCTGTGCAGGGCTGCTGTGGCAGCAGGTCTGCTCTCATCCTGGTCCCTGTGTGTGTGGGTTTGGCAGGGCAGCAGCTCCCTTTGATAGCAGGGCTGCAGGGCAGGACAGGCTTGGTGTGTGCTGCTGACTAAGGGAATCTGCACAGTGGGTGTGGAAAGAGCAGAGGTGGGAGGGGAGCAGGCTGAGCAGCCCCTGTGGGAGCCCAGGAGACAGGAACCGCACCTCAGCACATGCTTGCATTTGCAGTAAGCATTGATACAGTCCCAGTGCTCACCCTGGGACTCTCTGAGCCCCAGACCTTACACAGAGCTGAGTGGTGTCCCAGTGCTTTGAGAAGTGAAGGCCCTGCCCCTGTTCCCCATGGCATAATGGTGCTGCCAGAATGGGCATAGCACGGCTGAGCAGGGAGAGACAAGGGAGGAAGGCATGGCAGGTGAGCCCCCAAGGCCCATTTGCTGTTTGATCGTGCTTTGAAATGGTTGCATTTTAAGTGTTTTTGTAGAGCAGCCTGTCAGCCTAACATCTCTGTGGGGTGCAGGGCTGTTTATAGATGGCTCACATTCCAGGAGCAGTGGCACCACAGGCAGAGAGCAAATATTTAACAGCACTTTTAACCATTGAGGCCAGCTGGCCTAGAGCCATCAGTCTGGCACTTGCCTCGGCTGTGCAAGCAATAGCAGGGTAACCTAGACACAGGTGACATGAAACAAGGCCTGTCAGCACCTCCCCACATGCCTGGGAAGGGGGCAGGAAGGGTGGCAGAGATTTCTCACAGCCGTCTGACCTCTATTCCCACAGTGAGAGAACAAATAATGTTGCTCACACCAGTGTGCCAGCCCGTGTGGCTGTGCTGCCCGTGTGACAAAGCCAGCACAGAGCAAGCTGTGGGCTGGCTGCAGTGAGCAGGCTCATGAGCTGTGGGTGAGCCCTCACCCCTGGCACCTGGGAGCCATTCCAGCTGTACCTCCTGGTACCCCTGGTGCAGCAGGAGAGGCTGAATTGCAGTTGCTGGGAGCTGCAGGCACAGTTCAGTGCTGCCATGTGCTCTGGCACAGGGCAGAGCACAGCCCCACCATGCTGTACAGGCAGGCAGCAAGCTGGGGGGAGCAGGGCACAAGGGCCTAGCAGCTGCTTCTGGCCTGGCTGCACCAGGAGAGTATTTCATTTTTAGTGTACAGTGAAAGCTACAGCGAATTTACAGTGTGGGATTAATGGAATTAGATAAGTAGAAGGAAGGCTGAGCCCCCTGACTGTGGATGTGCGGGTGGTGGCAGGCGCTGCCGCTGTGTTGGAGCTCCTCCTGTGGGCACCTTCCCACGCTGCAGCCTGTGCTCCCGGGGCAGGATCCCCTGCCTGGTCGGCACACATGCACTACATCTCACACTCCTGCTGTGGGATCCACCAAGCTGAGCATTGCTGTCCCCTTTGGTGCTGTTAGCAAACACAGGACAGGCTGGCTCCAACCAGCACTGGTTCCTGCTCTCTTGTAGTGCTCTAAATTCTGCATCACATTCCCAGGAGAAGATTTTTTCCTTATTCCTTTCCAAACTGCATCCTGAGGCTATTACTCCTCATGTCCATCCAGTGTATGGCCCCCAGGAGCAGAGCAGAGCAGGTGTTGAGAGCCTGGCAGTGTGGCACTGCCTGGCATGTTAGTTCTTAGTAATCTTTAGGTTGTGTGAGATTTCACTGTGCTCCTGCTTCCTAGTGTGTAGGGAGGCTGCAGACCTTTCCTCAGAGTTTCCTGTGGAGAGAAGCACTGGTGGTTTGCCCACACCCTGTATCCACTTCCATTTCCCATAAAGCCTCTGAGGACACTGCACCTCCCGTGCCTGCAGCCCTGGCAAGGCAGGTCAGGTAGCAGCAGAGGTGCTTGGGTCCCTGGGGCCAGTGAGCCCAGGAGGATCAGGGTGGCACCCAGGGAGCCTTGTTTAAATGGGCTTGCCGGGTTTACTGGCTCATTGGAAGCTGCCTGGCAGGCACAGGGTGCTCACGTTCCAGTAATAAGAGTAATAAGGCTGAAGTGCTGCCAGCCATTGATTCAGAGGCACATTATGTCCTCATTTGAGGCGTGGTGCAGATTGACAGTGGTCAATGCTCCTGCTAATGTGGTTGATTTCACAGGAGGACAGGAAGCACTCACTGCCTGTGCATCTTCCTGTCCCCGTGCCCTTGTGCAGCTCCCTGAGCTGCTGTGCTGCCCCAGGCACTGCCTGCCTGGGCTCTCCACGCCTGCCAGCAGCAGAGGCAGCAGGGCCTCAGCATGCAGAGACATTCTGGAACTGCACTAAGGAAGGGGAGCAGCAAGCCCGAGGTAGATTGTATGTAAGAGTCAAACTGGCACTCAGGGATGTTTGCAAGGCATTTGTAAAGTGCTCTAGAGTCTGTCAAGGAAAGAGCCTTTTTCCAATCCTTTTTTCAATGGTCTGATTCTGTCTTTATGGCAGTAGCAGCAGGGATCCCTGAACTGCTTTGGTGAAATTGTTCCTTGCACTTCCATGCTGGGAGGGAGGAGTTTTACTAATTGGGCTTTTTCTTAATTTGCACTTGCTGTCTTAAAGCATCTCCCTGTCACTTTAAAGCAAAGCAAAAGTCATGGTGCTTTTAAGTTTTCTCCTGGCTCATTTCTTTCCAATTTCCCAGCCCTTCTGCTTTCTAGGAAGAGAGTGTTTGTTGGGAGTGTTACTCTGATCAAGTTTTGGGATGAGGCAGTGATTCCCATGAGCCCCCCAGAAAGGAACAGGAGCAGACTCCTAGTACCAGGGCAGTTGTGGAGCAAGGTGGGGAGACGAGGCAGTGCTACTGCAACAGGAGCTGCAGGGCATTGTACAGAGATGGGACAAGACTTGCCAACCAGTGCTCCATGTAGGGGCTCCAACTCTCTCCAAGCAGCCCATCATCCTCCCATTTATTTACTCATTTATTTGCCTTAAAGGGGGGAACAGGTGTACATTAATTCATCACCAGAGTTTAAATTAAATCATTTTACTTCTAAATGAGTCACTAATTTGCAGGAGTATTTAATTAGAGCCTCTTTGCACTCAGGTGCTGTAGTAGTTCTGACTTTCTCACCTGTTTGCCCTCTTAAGAGGCTGATAATGATTAGACCATTTCTGCACATACTCATTGCACATCAAAGCTATTAACCCTAATGGCAACACCTTGATGCTCCTCCTCCATTCTGGAGGCTCTTGGCAGCCTTGTCCTCCCCCAGGAAATAACCCTCTGCTGTGGCAGGACACAGACTCGCTGTGCAAAGCACTCCGCACCCCACAGCTGGGTCAGCCCTGCAGCCTTTTGGCAGGGATTTGCAGCATAGATTGAGCATGAACAACTGCACTGAGCTTTCTCCTTGCCGCTGCTGCAGGGGTAGGGCTCACTCCAGCACCCACCTGTGCCCATTGAGAGTTTTCACAGAGTGCAATTACAGCTGTTGCTTCCTTGGGTTGCTGCTTCACAGCAAGATGCTCACTGATACCTTCAGAGTCAGTCTCAGCTCCACCACCAGCTAGTCAAGTCCCTTCATGGGCTGTCTGTGCAGACTATGGCCACCTTTCTGAAAAATTATTATTTATGTTTCTAATAGGCATTGGTGAGTCCATATTTTCCTCATTAGTTTGTCTATTTGTGCTTCTCCTTCCCTGTGCTCCATATTGATCCGATTGATGTCAAAACCTCACTTACTTATCTCTACTCCAAACTGTAAAGTCCTTTATATTGCATTCCTTTTTTTTTTTTTATGTCTTTGATCATTTCTGCATTCCCCTTGTGCAGTTCAGGCTCACTATTGGTGGGCAGCATCTTCCCTGCCACATGGCTGAGAGTGGGGAGCATCTAAAGAGCAGCCTGTACTGAAAGCAAAATACAGGTGCCTGAATGAAATGAAGTGACCCAGAGAGCTGTGAGCTGTGCTGAGATGTCTCTGTGCCTGGGCAGAGGAGTGTGCAAGGCCTGTGGCAGCCAGGCTGTGTGTTTGCAGCCAGAAGTGGTGCTTGCAGCCTCCACTCCCAGCATCCTGGCTGCAGCGCCTCTGAGCACAGCGCCTGCCTGCTTATTACACTGACAATAGAAAATTACAGGTTTTCTGTAGGAAATGTCTATTTACATCCTACATTTCCCAAACTACTTATTAGCATCGCTGTGATGTCACATCCTCCTGTACCTTTTCGTCAGCACTGGCCCCTCTACCTGGAGGCAGCCTGGGCCACACCTGGGGACAGACAGCTGCCACCTGGCACAGCACTGGCTGTGCCCTGCATGTGCTGCAGAGCCCTCAGGGCTAGTGCAGCAATGAGGGCTCTACCTGTGCTCCGTGCTCAAGCCAGTGCCCACAGCCACTGCTGGCTGCTTGGGCAGTGCCTGCTCCACAGCACAGGAGCAGAGGGGACATCAATGAGTGTCACTTTTGCACAGCTGGTGGTTGGTGGAACTGAGCAGAGGGACCATGGGAGCTGTTCATGTCAGCCCAGTCAGGGAACTGTACTTCCCACCTCAGCCTTTTGCTCACAGCTGATCCAGAGCTGACAGGCATTTCACTGGCTGAGAAACCTTCTGACATGGCTCTTCCAAGCAATGAACACAGATGCCTGCAGGGAGCACAGCATGCAGTGCTTCCTTTGGCCTATTTCCCCAGTGTTTTGTCTGTGGGCCAGCAAAATTTCAGAGACCCTGAGCTGGAGCAAGATTTTAAGAGGGTTTTGACAGTGTTGTTAATTTTGGGGGGAAGGGGGTTCATGGGGTGACTGATTTCTGGGGTAGCTGCTTGCCCCCAGCTTGCCCAGGGCTGCATGTGCAGAGCAAGTCCCTGCTTGAGGCAGGTGTCTTACCTGTGTGTCTCGTGTGTCTCTCGGACAACAAGAGCATCCATCTCAGAGGGCTGATTTGGGGATGGTCCTTGTTCACCTTGCTTTGTGCATAGACTGAGATGATAGCGAAGGCTTTGGGAAGAGGCTGCCTGGCCATGGGGCAGCCATGGACTGGGTGCACCAGCACGTGGCTTGTGGAAGAAGCACTGAGTGTGTGAGGCCAGGTGGGAGTGGGATGTGTGCTTTTCAGGCAGTTGCATAGTGTGCAGGCCAAGATTTATAACCGCATCTCTTCTCTGGGTTTATAGTTTCTTGTCACTCTATTAACTCAAACGAGAGATGTTTACATTGCATAAGTAGCTGGAGCAGTGGATAGTAACCTATTAATTTTCGTGACTATTCCCTGGCAAATGCTTACAGGCTGTGTTGCAGGACACTAATATCAAAAGCTCCTGGGGCACAAGACACCCAGGGCTTGCTGTATTTCAAGAGGCTGCAGTTCAACAGCTAATAAAACTGCTAGGTCAAGATCTGCGCAGTCAGGTCTCTCTGGAATCCTGGCAGAAGACCAAATTTCTGCTGATGGGTAGCTCCAGAGGAAAAGATGAGTGTGCAGGAGAGGAGATGAAGGCTCATGTGTAGCAGGCTGCCCCAGTGAGGCACTGCTTTGCCTACAGATAGTGGGATGCATGTGCCACTGGAAACTGGTTTTCAGTGTGGTCTGGCTTGGTGCTACTGCCGTGGACACCCATGGAAGCTGTGTCTGGCCTGGGGAGAGGTGTGCAGGGCAATGTACATTTCCTGACTGAAACCCATGTGCTGCAGCACTCCAATGTGCTGGAACCGCTACCAATTCCTTCCTTCTCCTTCTCTCCACAGTCCATTGATCCTGGGCAGCAGTTCACCTGGGAGAACTCCAACCTGGAAGTGAATAAACCGAAAAACCGCTATGCAAATGTGATCGCCTATGACCACTCACGTGTCATCCTGACTTCCATCGATGGTAAGTCACTGCACTGGGCACCCCAACAAGCAGCTGAACCTGACTGTAGCAAGGAGACCATCTTCTTCTGTGTTCTAAGCTGAGCAGGGACAAACACGAAGCATCAGCATGATCAGATGTGTGTTCTGGCTGGCCAGAAGAGAAAGGAGTGTCCTCAGAGCAGTGTGTTCTGTGTGATTGCTTCTTAGTACTGCTGGCAGCAAACATGTCTGTCCCAGCAGCCCCCTCTCCCACTGTCCTCTCTGTGTGACTTCAGCTGCCTTCCTCACTACATGGTGAAACATGGCACTGTTAGTGCCACTGCCACCCTTTGTCCCAGCACAGTTGTAGGGCCAGTATCTTTCTCTGAGACTTGTCAATATATGGGCCCAAATAATTGCCCAGAGTAGCACAGGGTGAGGGGTGCTCCTTCCCCTGGGACATCAGACTCCATACATCCCTGTCCTCCAGGGGAGCATCAGGCTCTGGTGTCCATAGCACTGACCCCCATGTCTCCAAGAACCAGCCCCACATCCCTGGAGTTTGGCCTAATACACATTTCTAGTTCTGTTGCACACAGAGGAGCTGGAGCCCAAGCTCACCCATTCCCCTTGTTTTATAAACCAGCACCCAGCTCTGCTCACCCAGATCTGAGCCTACTGATGGAGGATGGGGAAGATACAGCTAATTCAATGCACCCTGCTTGGGGAAGACCTGGCTTTGCACACAGGTGGCCCTCCAGTCACTAGCATCCTTTTTGGGAGATGGAAAAGCCTTCTCTGATGGTAACTATTCATCCTCTTCAAGAGGAGGAGAGGCGGCCAAACAGTCCCTCACAGCAAGCCCTGTTAAGCAGCAGCAGCAGCAATGTGAGGGCCTGGCATGTCTGCTCATGGGCAAACCCTCGCAGACAGCTGTGGGGTGAGCACACGGGGGAATCCCTGCTTTCCAGGCTGACTCAGTTGCTGTGAGTAGTGTCTGTGCCTTCCTGGGAACTGTTCCCAAAGCACCCTGCCAGCCCCGTGCCGCCCGTGCCAGGGAGCC
Source organism: Geospiza fortis (assembly GCF_000277835.1). NCBI lineage: Eukaryota > Metazoa > Chordata > Aves > Passeriformes > Thraupidae > Geospiza > Geospiza fortis. The sequence goes on from NW_005054347.1 coordinate 2,134,036, forward strand.
AAGCGCTGCACTCCAGCTGCTGCCGCCCCCAGCGCTGCCCGCGCTTCGTGTCTGCTGGAGACTGCTGAGACCCGGAGAACAGAGCTGTGGAGGTTTCCCCAGGA
>NW_005054347.1:2134211-2156122 GCF_000277835.1 Geospiza fortis
TTCCTGCTGCTCTCTATCCCTGCAGCCTGGGCAGCCCATGCTGAGCAGGGTTTGGAAGCAGCCTCAGGCCTCTGCTCTGCCAAATTTATTTTAGTAACTATGTGTTTGCATTTTAAAGGCCTTTACGAAAAATTCCTTTCCTTAAAGTGGTGGAGGCCTCGTGGGGGCTGGAGCAGCCTCTGCCAGTAGGCAGCAGAGGGGTCTCACACTGAAGGCTTTCAGTGGTGGTAGGAGGAAGATCTCTGGTTCCTTGGGGATAGTTGTCCTTGCAGGAAGAATGGGGAAACATCCTTGCCTGACATCCCTTGCTAACAGAGACAAGCTAATAAAGGAGCCTCATTTTTAAAAGGTGCTGTAGGACCATAACAAATTGCTGGTGAATTTAAGACAATTATTTCAGTCAGTTGCTTGGGGCCGAATGAGCTCCTTAATATTCCTGCCTGTGAATTTTCCTTTGTGTGCGTGTGGCAGCTGTCTCTCTGCTTTGGTGTTGCCTGCTTGTTGCATTAATGTGGGAGTTACAAAGGGTTCTTCTTTTTTCAGGCACCATCCCTGTCCTTTGCAGGATCCCTGGGAGAGATCCTGACATCACCCCATAAAGGAGAGCCTTGTGAACATGCCAGCCTCTTCTCCTGCCTGTGGGGTCCAGCAGAGCAGTGGGTACAGGGTTGTGGGCTTACCCCAGTAACTCTTGCCCTCTTTCTCCCCCGCAGGGGTCCCAGGCAGTGATTACATCAACGCCAATTACATCGATGGCTATCGGAAGCAGAATGCCTACATTGCCACACAGGGACCGCTGCCAGAAACCCTCAGCGACTTCTGGAGGATGGTGTGGGAACAGAGAACAGCAACTATAGTCATGATGACCAGGCTGGAGGAGAAGTCCAGGGTACAGTGTGTGCTTTCTCTCTTTTCTGGAGCTGTTGGGGGGAAGAAAGGAGGAATGGGAGCGCTTCACAGCAATAAGGCATAAGGGCACCCAGTGAGGGGCAGCTCCAGTGATGTGCCTCACTGCTTCATACAGCCCAGCAACAAATGCCTCGTAAGCATATCCCTGTGGGGCAAAAGGGTGGCAAAACCTCCTGTTGCTGGCCTGCTCATTTAGCTCTATTTTGCCTGCATATCTGCATGTGTACCCATCCTTTCGTACCCACATCACTCGCATCGAAGGGGGAAAGGAAAGCTCTGAGATGGAAGGTGTGTACCACCCCAGAAGCTGAGAAGCTGCAATTGTTGGGTGGGACCAGCAGCATCCAGCAGCCTGACAGGGCCCTGGCATTTCTGGCAATGCAGGGGAATGGCTGACAGGGTCTCATTGCAATAACAAGACTGATTTGTGCCTTGTCCAATGACAACATGTATAAATTATCAGCTTACACTGCCAGGATTAGATATTCTGATGTAATAAACGCAAAGCTGCTTGCAAACCACGGGGAAGGCATGAGCTGGAGAAGGAGTGGGAGCCCTCACTGCAGATGATACAGCTTTCGTGACAGAGGTTCTTAGCCCCTGAAGCAGGAGTTTGTGAGCTGTGACCAAGTGCTCCTGCACCCAGATTCACCCTTTGGGCAAAGCCTGCCCAAGGATGAGGCAGCTTCTGCCTCTCATGATTCAGTTTGCTCCTAAAAGTAAAATTTTAGCAGTGAGCATTTGTACTAGCAGAATATTTTAGTGTTGCCATGCCAACAGCAGAAGGGGCTCGTGCACTCAAGCTGTGAAGCACTGATTATTTTTAGCCCAATAAGCTCATTCTTGAGAAGCAGAAATGGTCAAGTTTGGGTTTAGTTAAAACTTTTGCCTGCATGCTCTCCCTCCTTTTTCAAAGCTTTAGCACCGAAATGCTCGCAGGAGTGTCCCAGCCCACCCTGACTGGGAGGAAGTGGCTGGAACCACCAATCACCATGGCAAAACAGACCTGCTTTTCCTAATGTGTGAAAAACAGGCATTGTTGATGGGTTTCCTGGCATCTTCAAATGCCCTACAGCCTGTAGGGAAAAAGAGCATTCCTTGGAGATGAGCTGTCTCTAGAGATCCAGCCCCAGCTTTGCACTGTGCTTCCTGCTGCAGAGTCCTGGCTGTTCTGTCCAGTGGCCGCTGTCATCCACATGGGGTGACAGGGAAATGATTCTGACCTGCCCTGTGGCTCAGGGCTTGGCACACTCGGGGCTAAGCAAGATCAGAAGCTTCTGATCCACTGTGCTCTGCAGCTGAGGGTTATATGAGGACTTTTCTGTGCCTTCACATTTCAATAACAGAGCATATATTTGAAGAACAAGGAAAAGCCCTTCTGGGTTGCCAAATAAATCCATGCCTGGAATCTTGACTCACTTAACTTCTGGGCTTCTCAGTTACAGCAAGGCATTCCAAGGTGCGTGTTTCTTGAAGATAACAGGTTTCCTCTGACCCCAGAGGGACTCGTCTTTGCCTGAGATGTCTGTGCTGCTGAGCTATGTGTTATCTCCCCCCAGCACACCCCATCCTATCCTGCAGTATTTTGTTTGTCTGTCCCAAACACAGTCCATGTGATCAGGCTTTTGGTGACATTGAATCCTTGTGGGCAGGAGGCGACCAGAGCCCTCAGAGATTCTCAGGCAGCCTGCCTGATGGGGCAGACTGCCCAGGGGCTCCAGGCAGACCTGACCAGACCCAAACCCCTGCATTTGCTCCCTGGCACTGCCTGCCTAAGTCCTGCTGCCTCTTTGGCACATGCCCAGCCCTAATGAGAAGTGGGCAGTTTCTCTGGCACTGTGGGAGAGGCAGGTTGCCAGGAGAGGCAGTGGAGAAGCCTGGTCACTCCTGAGTTGAACGAGTGATCCACAGCAAAGACTTCTCTGGATGTGTTTGCTGTACCCTGTAGGTGTCTCAGGGCATTCCCTCACAGCAGGGTTCTGGTGGGGAGCTGCAATGTGGGCTTCCAGGAGATTATTTTCTCTGGTGGTTTTTGTTGTCTTTTTCAGCATCTTCCAAGCCAAGATTACTTTTAGCTACCTTCCTGCTCTGCTTTTCCTCGTGCCCTTTTGGTGAGGGCTAGAGCTCTCTTGGGAGCACACCTTTTAGGGACCAGTGAAGATCCTAATCCCAGTCATTGCCCATTGCTCCAAACTTTCAACATGAGTCACTGTTTTGCAGTTCATTCTGCTCCAGAGACTTCAAACTTCATCTGATGTAACCCCTTGGGTCCCTGCAGCACTGCTGCCTGCTGCTGCTCGTGCTGCTGTGGGACAGCACTGCTCCAGGCAGTCACATGGCATCACAGCATTACCCAAGGGTGACCTTGCTTGAGTCCCCTTGCCCAGGCGCTTTGGCACAGGCACAGGACTGTGTGTCCAGCTGCAGAGCCCGGGGTGGGCAGCAGGGCCTCATGGAGAGCTGCCTGCTGCAGAGCAGGCTCTGCTGCCTTTCCAGGCGAGCTCCCCAGGTCACCCTCAGCACTGCTGTGATAAGCCAACCAGGACCAGCAGCAGCTTGGCAGCCCTGTGGGGGTGACACTGCTTTAAAGGATTCCTGAGCTGCAGAGGGGAAAAAAAATCTTTAAAGAGCATCAGCTTTTATGGTCTGCAATTTTAGCTGGCTTGATGGTCTAAATCATCCTCCCTTTTTCATGTTTTCACAAAGTGAGAAGCACATAAAGGATAGAAATGGCTGGATTGTGCAATTTAGCTGCCTTCAAAGCTTTACAATCAGTTTCAGAATCATTTGGTGGCAGTTCAGAAACACACATTGTAGATTAGCTTTCCCCAAGCTGCGAGTGTGGTGTGTCCCTGCTGGGCTGTGTTGCCAGGAGAGAGGTATTAAAGCAGGATTTCTCCTACCCTGGGCTATCCCCTAGAGCCTGGTAGAGCCAAGTCTCCCACAGCAGTGCTGTGGGTTGTTCTGTTCTAGCCCAGAGCACCAAGCAGCCTTCTCTGGAGTGTGATCTCCCCTGACATTTCATGTCCTCGGGAGGGGGTGTTAAGAGGCTGGTGCTCAAGGGCCCTGGGGAAGAGAAGCCTGGCAGCCACACGATGCTCCAGCCCTTTTGCTGACAGCAGTGCCATCTGGAGCTTGTGAGCAGGGCTGGGGGCAGAGCACAGCTCTCAAGCTGAAGAGACGTGCCCGGCTGCTCTTGGGCTCAGGGCATCAAAGGGGAGGAACAGGAGCCACTCAGCAAAGCTGCAATAAATGGCTGTTCAGGACATTACTGTGCTCCTTAAGTTAATGAGAAACAAGCACTGCCAGAAGAAAACATCTCTTATCTGCTTTAGTGCCACAGTGCATCGGCTTCAGCATAAAATTTACAGAGCTTGAAAATGGGGCATAAACATTATGGGTAAATTTGGCAGAAAATGTGACTGACTCTTATCTGGTCATGAATAAATAATTTTCAATTACCAGCGCAGGCATTGCTATTATCCCACACAGGGAACTCCTCTGAAGTTTGTTTTGTGCTCGAGTACACAGCCCTGCAGCATGTGGGTGGCAGGAGGGGACTGGGTGTCCCTTGAGGTGTAGGCTCAGGCGCAGGAACAGGCTGTGCTGTTCCCCTGAAACATCCCCTGCAGACCACAGCAAGCAGCTGCCCCCAGCATTTGCAGGATGCCATGCTGCTCTCCTCTCCCTTAGAGAGGGTCACATCGTCCCCAAGCCAGGCCAGACAAACTCAGACCTCATGGAGACAGCCTGCAGGTGGCACCCACTCATGAGGATGGGATCAGTTTAGCTGTGAAATAATGTTTGTGACCTCCCAGTTGCTGGTGCTGCAGCCAGTCAGCATCAAATGCTCTGTGCCAAGTGAGGAAGAGGAATCCTGAGATTATTGCAGGGCCTGCCATGTTGCCACAGATCCAAGGCAGCACAGCAGCCCAAGCAGCAGGGGACCCTGGGCAGGAGGCAGCAGAGCTGTTCTGCTTGCAGAGGCACCTGCAGTACCCCATTAGGCAGCCTTGCTCCAGGCACTTCTGCCAGGGCAGGCCTTACTGTGAGCAGAACCCAAAAAGCAGGGAGAGGTGCATCCCTCTGACTCCAGGTTGCTGCACTCCAGAGTGCAGGATGAGGGCTCTCAGCTCTGACAAGCCCCACCCTGCTGCAAGTAGTTTCAATTAAAAGGCAGAACTTCATTGATTCCTAATTAAGCTTATTGTTTCCCTTCCCACGCATTGCCATGTAAACACATTCTGCTCATAATTAAGTTTACTATTCCTTGACAAGCACAGATGATCTTCCATTCACTCCTCTCTCCTCGGGTGGGAAACCATTTTCACTGTGGTGCACATGGGTGGGAATGAAGTCTTCCTCCTGTCAGCCAGGCACTGTGGCTCTGCAGGGTGGGGGAGCCAGGTACCAGATGAAACAGGGATGCTGAGGGTGCCAATTAAATAGGGAGCTTGGGGCTTCACAGAAAAAAAAAGAAATGAGGAGTAGTTTGAAAACACTGAGCTGTGAAGAGGAGGAGGAGGAGAGCAGCAGCATGTGAGCAGGGAGGGATGTGCAGGGAGGTGAAGGGGGCAGAGGGATGGGCCCCTGGGGATGTGTTTGGCTGTCTGCCAAGAGGAATGCAACAAAAGCTGTGACCAGTAGCTCAAAGCACCCTGACTGCAGAGTTGGAAAGGGGTGATAAGGATGATGCAAGGCAGGAGGTTTCTAGGGAGCAGCAGTGTTTTCATGATGGGACAGTGCTGCCTGCAGGAGGGGGCTGAAGGGATAGTTTGGCCACAGTCTGTGTCTTCTTGCAGAGGGAGAACAAGATGTGTCTGTGTCTAAGCTGCCATCTGTTCCTTGCAGAGCCATTTTGAAACACCTGGGAGAGGTAGAATTTCAGGGATGTTTCCTGCCACAGGGGCACATTGGTGTTGCTTGGTGATGCTCAATGCACTCAAGCCTGCAGCAGGGCAGAGAGGGTGGACACAGCATCCAGGCTGGAGCCCTGGCATGGGCTGTGTCCCACCTCTCTCGAGGGTGGTTTGCTGCCCAAGGCCATGCTGGCAGGGCACCCTGGGAGACTTTGGATGTTATGGGAAAGGTAATGCCTGTTGCTGTGTACTGTGCTGGACTCAGCTCTGTCCTGCCACAGCTGTGGGTCAAGGACGCCAAGCTGGCGTAGCTGGGAGCTGGTGGGGATACAGACTGCATCTCATTCACCTCAGCTGCCCTTTGAGTAGAGCAGTGCCCACAGAAACCACCATTTCCTCCTCCCTGCTGCACTAGCTCTTCTCCCATCATCCCACAGATGCCCATCTCACCAAACAGGAGGCAGAGAAGTACTACAGCAGGCACAAACCACTGCTAGGAATTGCTGCTCACTGTCTTGGTATCTGGTGTTGCTCTTGTTGTTCTTATGTGGTGGCCTGGCCCCCTTTGCCACTTCCACTGAGGGCTCCAGGGGAAAAGGAAAATCCCTCTTTTAATGAGTAGCCACTCACTGAGATCAGCTCAGTTGGTCAGAGCATGGTGCTAATAACATCGAGATTGGTTCAATTCCCATATGGGCCATTCACTTGAGAGTTGGACTAGATAATCCTTGTAGGTCAGTTTAGCTCAGAATATGCTTGTGATTCTGAGTCTTATGGAAAGGGGTCCAGCGGGTGCTGCCTTTTTGCTGGGGATTGGGACACTCTGGGGGAAGGAAATCTGGATTTTAGAGCCACACACACACACAATGACTTGTTTCTGTCTTTACCCTTTGAAGGGCAGAGCCCTGTTCCTCATCCCAGATGCCCCAGCCAGCAGCCAATCACTGACCCATTTTCCTCACCTCCCTGTAGGTAAAGTGTGACCAGTACTGGCCGAGCCGGGGTACAGAAACCTATGGGATGATCCAGGTGGTCCTGCTGGATACGGTGGAGCTGGCGACCTACACCGTGCGCACCTTCGCGCTGTACAAGGTATGGGACTGGCTGCTGCTGCTGCTGCTGCTGCTGCTGCTTCATGTATTGCAGAGAGGCCTCCCAATGCTGCAGGGTGCTCCATGGCCCACAGGCATGCTCCAATGCCCCAGGCTGCACCTGGCTTGGCCAGGCATGAGCCATGTCTCTCAGATGGGCTGCAGTAGGAGATCAGGTGCAGGTTGTGCATTTGGCTACCACTGGACTCTGGCCAGGATAATTGATGCTCTTCTGTGTGCTTTCTGTGGTGGGCCCCAGAGCAGGGTGCTCTTGCCTCTGGTGAGTGTACAGGTAGCAGCTGTCCTTCCATTAGAGGGGCAACATGGGAAGCAGTGAATTTTTATCACTCCTGTCACTAATAATGCAAATGGAGGGGCTGTTTTTGACATGAGCATAAACCCTTCTCTCCTGCCTGCTGCTTTCCTCATTAGTGTTTGGAAATCCCTGGGGGCAGTGCCAGGAGCAGTGTCAATGCAGACAGGCTTTGCAGCAAGTGCTTCTGTGCATGACAGAGTCTGGGCCAGGAGCCCAGTGCTCAGGGGGACACACTCATGCCCCAGGAAGGCCCCAGCAACCACACAGCCATTCCTACCACTTGCTGCATAGACCGCTCAGCCAAGCCCAGAGAGAAGCAGGGCAGTCTGCAGTCACAGGCTGATCACCCTGCCCAGGGACACCATGAGGCAGAGGAGCAGGGAGGGAGCTGGCTGCTGTAGCCCTTCCGTGCCCAATGCCCATTTTCCCTGAACATGCAGGGAGTATGCAGGTAGTGAACCTGTGCTGTGCAGAAAAGAGTCTTTCAGCTTCCCTGCAGTCTGTTCCACTCCTGCAGAGATGCTCTGTTGTCTGTAAAACTGCCTTTCTACAGAGCATCTGTATGTATAGGAGCTTTGCAATAAACCTGTGTTTTTCCTCCAAATTTTCACTGGTGAAAGCCTAGTACATGCATCATCACACAGAACTTTGCGTGCCTGTGACTGTTGTCCTATCAGTGGGTTCCTGCACTGGGATGAGATGTTCTCATGCAAAACAAATCCTCTTTGTCTTTGACAGAATGGCTCCAATGAGAAGACAGAGCTGCGGCAGTTCCAGTTCATGGCTTGGCCTGACCACGGGGTGCCAGAATACCCCACCCCAATCCTCGCTTTCCTGAGGCGGGTCAAGGCCTGTAACCCGACAGATGCTGGGCCCATGGTTGTGCACTGCAGGTAGGACTGTGTGTTTGTCTTCTGGCTGCAGGAGCTTTAACCTGTCTGAAAGTGGAGTCTCCCCTTCTTGTGAGAAAGGTTTCATCGTAGCATAACCTGCACTGCATGCTTGGGCTGGCAGCAGAACAGGCTCAGCAGTGGTAATGCAATGGTGGCATTTCTGTTGCTACTGCTGTATCAGATTAAACAGCACTGCTATATGGAGAGCCTTAGAAAACACATTTTCCTGCAAAACTGCAAGTGCCATTTAAAAATTAAATTATCTGTGCCCAGTGTAAGTGGGTGGTACCTTCAGATGCACATCACTGACAGAACTGCATGCAGTGACCTCTAGGAACATTCATATGAAGTATTTACAGCCATACTCTTTCACAGGGTAGAAAGGCAGCTCTGAAGGCAAAATATTAGTCTACTAAGGCTCAGCATCTTACCCAGCCAAGATTTATTTGTAGCAGCCAAGAGGGGACTGTTACTGAGCAAACCACTCCATCATTGCTGTTTCAGCATACGCCTTACCAGCAGTGTTTAATGCTCTTCTTTCATGCTCTGTTTCAGATGGTAGTGGGGTGTAATTAACACACAAACAAGCTGTATTAAAGCTTTGTTAAGGATATGACTTGCACCATAAATGAGGGAATGCCTAGCTCCCTACCTCTGTCTGTATTTGCATGTCACAACAGTGTATCTCCTGTTTTCAGGGTGCTCTCAGAGTGAGTAGCTTGAGGTTTGCTACTGCCTGTCCCAACAGCTGTGGAGAGGCATTTGGTGCTTGAGGAAGGTCTCAGTACAGTCGTGCATAACCTCAGCTTTCTGCTTTCCCTCTCAGGCTGGCCATGCTCGTTTCATGTGTGAGGAAACAGTGACCCAGGTTAGGGGGCAAGCAGGCTGGAAATTACTGACTTCACTGGTGCTAGGGCCCAGCCTGCTCTTCATGTCTTCTGACTACACACACACGTGTGTGTGTCACTCTCCTGCCTGTTAAGCACATTTCTCCTTCCCTTGTGGAGGGGCTGCCAGCCACCACAGGGATCAGCAGGGTGACACCATGTCCTTTCCACTCCAGCAGTGAAAGGGGGACAGCAGAAAGGCTGAGGAGCCTCTCACATTCTCCAGTGATTCTCTCCCTCCCTCCTCCTGTCACTTCTTGTTTGGAGCTTCACTCACAGAGAGCAACCTTTACTCCTCTGTTGTGCCCTAAGTCTGGGTGATCTCTGAAGCACTGTTGGAGCTTGTATGACATCCCTAGGAGACGGTGTCATCTCAGACCGTGTGCTTTGCTCCTGCAGTGCTGGTGTGGGCCGAACTGGCTGCTTCATTGTCATCGACGCCATGCTGGAGCGGATGAAGCACGAGAAGACCGTGGACATCTACGGCCACGTGACGTGCATGCGCTCCCAGCGCAACTACATGGTGCAGACAGAGGACCAGTACATCTTCATCCACGAGGCCTTGCTGGAGGCCGCCACGTGCGGCAACACGGAGGTGCCCGCGCGCAACCTCTTCGCCCACATCCAGAAGCTGACCCAGGTGCCACCAGGCGAGAGCGTCACTGCAATGGAGCTGGAATTCAAGGTTGGTGGCGCAGCCCCAGCACCCCACTTCTTTAGTGCCCTGTCTCTGCCCGCAGAGCTCCGCAGGCTGCTCATCCAGGGGTTGGGAGAGGTGGGCTATGGATCATTACAGACAGTTATTCTTTTGTGTGTTTCTAAAGCAGGTAGGCAGTGATTTAAAATACATTTGAATTGTAAAGCTTGTGTCGGCCGTGGTCCCCCCTGGATTGGCAGCTTCTGGGGATGATATAAAAGGCAGATGGGTGTGCAGTTCCCAGCAGCACATTCTGCTCTAGGTTCACTGTGCGGCAGGAGCTGCATCTGAAATCAGATGCATATCATGTTAGTGATAATTGATGTTACTGTGAACAACTTGTCTGGAAACAGCTCCAATTTAAATATGTGAGACATTTCTGGTCTCATTTCTTCACTGCTAAGCTCTGTAATCTTTTAACCACCTCAACACCAAGCCTCACCATCTAGAATTGGTGAAGGCAGTGTTTTAAGGCACACCATTTTTAAGAAGCCAAGTCCACATTTTTCTGCCTGTATCTGTATATGCCAACTGCAGATATTTATTACAGCCTTGAGCTGAAGTGAGCTCAGTTAAGTGCCCATATTCTCAGATGAGGTGCATTAGTCCAGTGAACTCTTGCAGGGGAATATAGCTCATGCAGGGAGGCAGCAGACCATGCAGGCTGTGAAATGAACTGCAGCAGTACACCCTCACCCTGGGGATTCCCTCCAAGTGACAAAGGAGCAGGAGAGGCAAAATATTGACTTTCCATGTAAACTGGGAATAGTTGAGAAGCTCTGTCCTGTGGTTATCAGAGCTGCTGGTATCCTGGGGTTGGAACAGTAAAACATGCTGCCTGAGTATCTCATGGTGACACTCCTCAGGAGAGCCACAGAATTGTGCTCAACTCAAGCAATTCTGTTGTAAGAAAGACAAAATTTTACTTTTCTTCCATTTCTCCAAAGGTGTCTTGAGAACAGTAGTGAAATTGCCCCTCTCTGTGCCCTGGCAGTGTCCACTGCATGGGAAACCCTGGGGAGCAGGATATGGGAGGGCCTCCCATGGCTGCACTGCTCCCCAGAAAGCAACCCTGTCCCCCTGCAGAGAGCCTCTCCTGAGGTCAACCTGCCACTCATAGAGAGAAGGATGGTTCTGGAGATGCTGGAGGCAGTCTTTTGGGGAAGGAAATCAAACAAAAAAAAAAGAAGCTGGGGGAAGGAAGAGTGACTACTGTTTGAATCTGCCAGCAGATCTAAGTAACACATTTACCATGACTCCAGGTTATGGGACTCAAAGAGAGCCATAAAATGTCTCACAGTAACCCAAAATATATCTTCTTTACCTAAAACTGTCACAATTCTCACATTTTCTTGGGTTCTTTTGGGGTGAGAAGTAAATAACGAGACATTGTTGGAAGAGGAAAAGCTTTGCTTCCCTGCCACCACCAAGCATACATCCCTGGCTCAGAGAGGTACAAAGCTTCTTGGCTCTGTGTGTGTCAGAGAGCTGCTCTGGGTCTCCCCTACACTACATGACTGCTGCCAGGATCCCGGTTCTGCCCTCAGACTGTTGCATCCCCAGCAGGGATCTGATGTGTCTCCTCCTCTTTCAGCTGCTGGCCAATTCTAAAGCACATACCTCACGTTTCATCAGTGCCAACCTCCCTTGCAACAAATTCAAGAACCGCCTCGTGAACATCATGCCGTATGAGCTGACAAGAGTCTGCCTGCAGCCCATCCGCGGCGTCGAGGGCTCTGACTACATCAATGCCAGCTTCATAGATGGCTACAGGTAAGGATTACCTTGGGTGACTGTGCCAGCTTGGCCTGCCTGCTTGCCTTCTCTTTCCCAAGGACTGGTCCTGACCGCCTGGGGTGGGCTGGGGACCACTTTGTTGCATTTTATCTATTTCCATCTTCTCAGACACTGCAGTGTGTGTAGTTACAATATGTGAAGACTGCCTGTGAGTGAGTGCTGCCAGGCTGGCTTGTGTTGCTGTAGACAGATGTCCACATGGCTGGAGTGGCAGTCTGTGTTGGCTCCTGTGGAGGTTTTATGGGATATGCTGGTAGGCATCCCTTGGCTTGTGTTTTATATCTACAGTACCTAACTCAAACCTGCCTCCCCGCTGTAGCAGCTAGAGTTAGGAGTGTGCTTCCACTGAACGGCTGATCCAGGCAGCAGCTCAAGGCTTGTTCCATGTCTTCATTTTAGGAGGAGTCTGGATCCTCAGGCAGGGCTGGTGCTGGACACTGGGAAGTCCATCACCACGTTACTCTCTCCAGGACACAGTTTAGAAAGCACAAATTAAGATCTAGTGGGGCAGTAATGCTTAAGTTTTTTGTATCTGTCTGCTGACATCTCATTCTCAGTTGCTAAATGCCAGGGGAGAAGAATAACCCAGTGGCCACATCCCCTTCCCAAGCAACCCCTAGACAATAATCCAAACCAAATCACAATTATGCACATAAAAGGCCTGTTCCTGTCATCTGTCTGTGCACCATCACTGTAAGGTCATCCCTCATGCTGATGGTCATGCACCATCATCAGTGCTGGAGTGGGGGATGCAATGATAGATGTGGCACATGTCCCTGCCAACTTGGCTTTGCCCACCTGCCTCTTTTGGACTGGTAACCTCCCAGATGCAAAAGGCACTGCCAAAGGGAACAAATGTGGGTGCAGCCAGGCCAGCAGCTCTGTGCTCTGTTGCTGCTCCAGCAGCTGAGCCCAGCAAGAGTTCCCAGGGAGAAGGGCTACGTGGAGGCAAGAGTGGACAAGGAGCAAAAGGGGAGCAGCAACCCTGGGAGCATCCCAACCCTGGGAAACTGAAGCAAGCCACGTTCCCTCAGGGTGGGACAGAGTAATGGGGAGGGATGAAGGGGCTAGAGAAAAGCTGCCACAGAGCAGAGGGAGCCTTCACTACCTCCTGGGTGTGTGGCACAGAGCCACAAACCACCAGTCATTAAGGCCACTGCCTGGCTGCAGCCTGAGTCTGACAGATGGACTGCAGCCCCTGTCCTGGCTCCAGAGCTGATGGAGAGCAACACTGGCTTTGCCTCCTGGTGATGCTATGGAGGGAGGGAGAGGGCTGCCATCACAGCAGGTGGTACCATTTCATGTGCTACTAACCCCATCCCCAAGTTCTGTTATCTCTTCCCATCCCTTCCTTTGAACCATCATTCTTCTAGTTATCTAAAGAAATCAGTTGGCCCAAGGTCCTGCAGATATCACTGATGCTGCATCTTTAGTAGCTTTTACACATCGTTCTGCATCCCCATTCCCTGTTTTTTACTATGGGTTATAAATCCACCTTGAAGCAGCCCCTGTCTGCATCCCGCATGTTACAGCTGCCCTGCAGCACGTTCATTAATTTAGCACCATTAAAAATAGCACCAGTAGAGGGATGAAGGCAGGATGGAAGAAGCCAGCCCTGGTCCCATGGGCTCCAGCGCCCCGCAGTGGTGGAGCCAGCCCGGGCTCTGCTGTGCCAGGCTGAGAGCTCAGAGCGCCACAGTACCAGCATGCCAGAGCTGAGTCCAAAGCACCGTGTTGGCTTTCTTCAGGTTGGAGGCTGGTCTGGGGCAGGTCGCACAGAAAATTAGGAAAGGTGTTCTGGTTGGCAGTGGAACCAAAAACAAATTCTGAAGCTTTAGAAAAGCAGACAAAACTGTTATCATGGTTTCCACACTGCCCTCATTTATTGTCTGGAGTGTGTAATCCAGGTGACCTGCTTCAGCTGCTGTGTTTTCTCATGCAATGGGAGGGATGGCGGGTACTGCAGAAAGTAAAAGGAACACAGAGATGCTGCTGGGATCGTCCCCAAGCACAGTCTCTCCTTCCAGCCCAGATGGGTGCTGTCAGCCTGCTGGTGGGGGCCTGGGTGCCAAGAGGGCTCTCAGTGCAACAGCAGCACTGGAGACAAGAAGCAGCAAGCGGCAGGGCTGGGGACACCGTCACCCCAGCAAGGACTAAGAGCTTTTCTGGGTCCTCCAAGTTGTGCTCACTGTGTCTGTGGAGACCACTTAGAAAAGTGCTGGACCAGCTCACCTCTCTCCCAGAGCCCATGGCTCATCCTACAGCTGGCTTGTCATACTTGCTCCCGGGTACCATGGGCCCTGCCTCCAGCCCACCAGGCCCCCAAAGCAGCTGCTGCCCATCTCTGAGGAGCTGCTCTGAGCACCATTTTTTTTGTCACAGGCAGCAGAAGGCCTACATCGCCACGCAGGGACCACTGGCCGAGACCACAGAGGATTTCTGGCGGATGCTCTGGGAGCACGACTCCACCATCGTGGTGATGTTGACAAAGCTGCGTGAGATGGGCCGGGTACGAGTCCTGCTGTGGGGACAAGGGGGCTCTGGGGCTGCTGTCTGTGGGCACACACTCTTGGCTCACCCCAGTCTGTGTTTGGCACCACTCGCTCTGGGTGAGCCCCCACTGTCTGGTGGCTGACCCTGTGGCCCCACAACCACATAGGCACCCAGGCAGCGGGAGGGAGGAGCAGCAGCTTGTCAGTTCTAGTGTCTTACCCTGCTCCTCATCCACAGGAGAAGTGCCATCAGTACTGGCCTGCAGAGCGCTCTGCCCGGTACCAGTACTTCGTAGTGGACCCCATGGCAGAGTACAACATGCCACAGTACATCCTCCGGGAGTTCAAGGTGACGGATGCCAGGGTGAGTGCATCTGCTGGCTCCCCAGCTCCTCTGCCTCTCATGCCTCTGCCCTACCCAGGCCAGTCAAGGGAGTATGCAACAGCTCCTGGAGAAACAGGAAAGCAAAAGCTGCCTTGCACTGCAGGCAAAAAGGGCTGCTGCCCACCAACTACTGCTCCCCTCTCCACAGGTTCTTGCCCTGCCAGCTGTATCAGCCCCATGAACAGCTCAGGGATCCCTGTCAGCACCAGACCCTGCCTTGCCTGTGCTGCTCATTTGAGCAAGCATTTAACACAGGTCCCCCTGCACCTGGAGTCTGTGTGCAGCATCTGACCAGGTACAGGGCCCCTGTGTTACAGTAAACATGGTTCTAGTATGGAGCTGGGCCCCAAACACTGACCCAATGGACCCTGTAGGGGCCCAAAGGCCTGCTCAGCTAAGCTACCCTGGGGTGAACATGAGAGAACAGAGACAGGTCCCAAACATGCAGCAGACTATGTGCCTGGGCTCACCTGTGGCCTCTGCACCTCTCACCTGGCCTGGTTCAGGGGGTCTAAGAGCAGATCAGAGCACCAGTGCTGAGGGGAGTTAGATCAGGCCCTCACCGATGGTTCACATCCAACACCCCTCTCCCTGCAGGACGGCCAGTCACGGACCATCCGCCAGTTCCAGTTCACAGACTGGCCTGAACAGGGAGTGCCAAAGACAGGAGAGGGCTTCATTGACTTCATTGGGCAGGTGCACAAGACCAAGGAGCAGTTTGGGCAGGATGGGCCCATCACAGTGCACTGCAGGTAAGGACTGCAGCCTTGCCCCAGTGAGCAGGTCCCTGTGCTCCAGGAGCAGCTTGCATCGCTCCTAGGAGCTCTGCAGAGCCTTTCTGAGGCTGGCAGGACTCACAGTGGCCCCTCTTGCTCCCTGTGCAGTGCCGGGGTTGGGCGCACGGGCGTGTTCATCACACTCAGCATTGTGCTGGAGAGGATGCGCTACGAGGGCGTGGTGGACATGTTCCAGATGGTGAAGACCTTGCGGACGCAGCGGCCGGCCATGGTGCAGACAGAGGTGAGCTCCCCTCCTGTGCTTGGCAGTGGAGATCTGTGGGAGAAGGGAGGGCCCTGATGTCTCTGGATGTTGGACCCTGCAGCCCACTGTCCTTGTGTCCCCACTGCTCATGTTTCCCTCGTTGGTGCCTTGCAGGACCAGTACCAGCTGTGCTACAGAGCCGCACTGGAGTACCTTGGCAGCTTCGACCACTATGCAACGTAACAGTGCTTTCCTCCAGTCGCGGTGGGGATGTCTAGGAGTGGAGACGGGTCCCTGTGAGCCAGAGCCGCCCATTCCTCAGTCCTTCTGTACAGGTGGAGGTACTGCCCAGGCCGCAGACCTCCACGCCAACCAGTTCTGACCACGGCATTTAGGAACTTAGCCCCAGCGCCAAATGAGGGAATCCGACTCCAAAAGCATTTCCAGTCTCTGGCTGAATTTCTGCTCATGTGCATCTCTCACCCTCTCTCATGCCGACTGCATTTCACAGCAAGGCTTTAGGTGGGTGGAATGGGATCTTTTTTTTAAACATGTAAAATAGTTACTAGTGGTTTTTATAATCTTCTCTCTCTTTATTTTTTATTTTTTGCAAGTCTTAATGTTTTGCCCAAGCAGAACTGGACCCGCCAAACCTTTGGGAGTTGGGTTTTGTTTTTTTTAATTTCCTTTTGCTTTTACATTTTTTACTGCCCTGTGTTTATTTCAGCCCAGTCACTGCTGGTTCTGCCCATTTTAGTGCAGCTTCCTTGGTAATTCGCAGCAGCTGGCTTGTGGTTCCTGCCCATCTACATTCCCCATAGGCTTTTTAATCCTCTGTAGAATATGAAATTTCATGGAACTGGACCTAAGCTACCAATTATTTTTTTAGTCTTCTCCTCCCCCCCATTATTTCCTTAGTAGGTTTGGGTTTGGGAGGGCATATGGGGTCGCTGGAGAAGCGTCCCTTTGTCAGCTGGAAACTGTTCAGTCCTATTACAATACGTGTTCAACCAATCCAGTGACCGTGTGTATTGGCAGATCCTGATATGACGTGAGTTGTCGTCGCCTTGTTTGTGAGAGACCCAAAATCCTGGGCTCCAGACATTGGAACCTCTTTTTGTGTGTCTTGCTGGAAAGGGGGCAGGAGTAGCAAGGGGGTCCCACAGTTCCCCGGGGAGGGGATGGAAAGAGCAAGACACGGCCCTTTGTGTTAACCCCACGGTTCTGTGCGTGCAAGCGCCATCCTGTCACCTCTCACCAGTGGAGTGCGTCAGAGCATTGACAAAGGCAAGGAGCACAAGCCCAGCTGATCCACAGCAGAGCTGGACCATCTCGCTTTGGAAGCAGGGTACTGCAGGGAAGGGGAGGGGAGTACACATGGCTTCAGAGGTTGGGTGTATCTATAATTTCTGCTATCCTGCAAATGTTAAGAGTCACTAGAATATTGTACTTTCCGCTACTTCAGGATGTTCTAATGAACCAATGTGGCAAGACTACTGGACTTAATTTAATGGTACTATATATTAATACTCCTTATTATATCACGCTTGCACTAAAGATGGGGAGTGAGCAGCCCTCTTTTGAGTGCATTGAGTTATGAATAAAGGTGGTGGAAGGGTATCTAATTGTATTATCACATGTATTCCGAATGTTAAGAATCCAAGCTACGTTGAAATCAGCAATCCAGGGTTGGTAATGTTGGAGGACACATTCATTTTTACCTTGTGGATGCATAGTGCTGTAGGGGTCACTGTTGTATACAGTCTGTTTTCTATTTGTTAATAAAAAAAATCTACAGCATCATTGCATAATTCTTGATGTTAATAAATTTGAATAATTGGGTTTCATACAAGCTGGCTTTCCTGTGTGTTTCTTTTGCAATGAGGAGAGGCCATAGAACCCTTTGGCAGTGGGTGCACTCCTCAGCCCTTGGCAGGTAAGTTCTTTCCCATGGGTATGTCCCAGCCATGAGTGCGCTGCACTTTCTGCAGGGACCCTGTGCCTGCAGGGAGCTTGGAAACCTTCTGTGGCAATTCCCTTTGTGCATGTATGTGCTCACCTCCTGCCCACCTGCAGTTGTAGGGGAGTGCATTGACTGGTTGGACATGCAGGAAAGAGAGGGGTCAGTGGTGATGGCTTTGGTGGCAATAGCAGTTGTTGGCACCCTCCTGGATGTTGCAGCAAAGCTGCTCTGTAGTACTGAGCACAGTTGTATATTCAGTTAGTGCTCAGCAGTAAAGCTGTCACACAGCTCCTGACTTCAGAGCAGCACCCGTTTGTTCAGATGTGAAACCTGCCCAGGCTGGCAGCCCTGCCTGCTCTGTGTGGAGAGCCCAGGCCAGCCCTGTCCATGTGTGCACTGCAAAGCCAAAATGTCAGCCCCTGGAGAGATCAGCACCTGAATACAGCACAGGTGTGTGAGGGGAAACCACTGCAAGGGGCAGAACCACATGGACCAGGGCCCTGGGGTATTTCCATCCTTTCCCAGGGAGCCAAATCTGCCCTGGCCAGCATGTCCACGATGGGTGGGAGTGCATGGTGGTCAGATGAGCTTTTCCCTAGTGTGGCTATGGGCATCATAGTGATTCCTCAGTGACTGCTGGAGCTCAGTCACACATAGCATGACTGAGCTTGGTACTGACATTCCTGAGCCGCACTGTTCAGCTTTTCCCAGCTAGAAAGGATTGACCACAGCTGGTTTTGGGTTTTTTGGCCTCATTTTTTTTGTATCAGCCTGAGACTTTTCCCACCCTCTGGTATCAGTACCACACTGAGCTCCAGATCTGAAGGAATGGTGTGGAGATGGGGCTGTAAGACACTTTAGTTTCTTGTGTTTGGAGTCTCAAACAGACCAACCATATTTGCACTAAACAGTGGTGCTGGGATATTACTGGCCAGACCAGCTCCTGGGTAGGTGCCAGATGCAGGAATGTTTTCCCCTTGCCTGGCTCATTGTTCCTACACTGCTTCACTACCGAGTGGCCTGAGGGGCTGTTGGGCAGCCTCACTGGGGATGCAGATCCAAGGGCAAAGCAAGCTCCTGCACTTGCGAGGCAGCACATGTGTGCAGGTGTGTGTGGGCACGTGCCAGTGTTGCTGGCAGTGGGATGATTGTCATCGCTGTGGGGGCCCAGGATGGCAGAGTGGCAAGTGAACCCCTGCTCACACACGGGTGTGTCTGGGGAGGAAGGGCACCATGCTCAGTGCTGGCAGCCAGCCAGCTGGGAGATGGGCAGTGAACACCTGCCTGTGCTGCAGCAACAGTGCTCAGGCTGTGCTGCCAAACTACAGGTGGTGACAATGCCTCTGCCACTCACTGAGCACTCACCAGGACTGCCACACAAGCAGCACAGAGCTTTAGTCCATGTACAGCCTTGAATGCAGAGATTCTCACCAAAAGTTGCCAGAACACTTACAGATATGCACACATGCATGGACCTTCTTTCTCCTCATCCAGGAACACTTTGGACTTCATTCCCCACCTGTGGGCTTGTCTGTGGACTGAGTAGAAGCAGAAGGAGGCAGAGAAAGGATGAAGAACTTCAGCATGGAATGCACAAAGAATAACATGAGTGAGCCCAGGCCTCAGAGAGAAGGCTATTGCTGGTAGCCACATGGCCAAAGCCTCATGCTGACCTCACAGACCAGGAAAGGCTCAGTGCACAAACTGTGAGGATGTGCCACCTTGGCAAGGGGACAAGCTCCCAGAGGTCAGCAAAAACAGTTGCTGCTCTGACAGCTTTTCTCCAGCCCCTTTTGTCCACTCCTGGCTGCTCACACAAAGCCAACACTTCTCCAAAAGGAATGGACTCATATAATTTTAAAAACACTTATTCTTTGAACATTTATTTTCCATTGTTTCTATGTATCTCACAAAATAAAAGGGGAACAAAAACAAAACATGGTGTATGGTGGATCAACAGCAATGCCAGCCTGATCTGCCCCCTGAGCCAGCACCACAGCTTGTGGCACACTGCAGGCAGAGCCACCCTGCTTCCTCCCACAGCTTGGTACTAACATTCCTGAGCCGCACTGCTCAGCTTTTCCCAGCTAGAAAGGATTGACCACCACTGGCTTTTTTTTTTTGGCCTCATTTTCTTTGGTATCAGCCTGAGACTTTTCCCACCCTCTGGTATTAGTACCATACTGAGCTCCAGATCTGAAGGAATGGTCTGGAGATGGTGCTGTAAAATACTTTAGCTTCTTGTGTTTGGAGTCTCAGACCAATCATATTTGCACTAAGCAATGGAGCTGAGATATTACTGCTGCCTTTTTTTTTCCCGTGGTGAAAATTTTCCATTCTTTAGTTATACCAGGTAGCCCCAATGCAGCCTCAGATAAGCAGCTCTGTAAAGGCCACAGTTTGGCAGGTGGGACAGCAGCTAAATGGCAGCCAGTCAAGGGTGAATTTCTGGGCACTGAGGTGCCCTTCTGCTCTTTCATATTTTTTATGCCTACTATTGATGCTTGTAGCAGGAGCTGTGCAGGCACTGCTCAAGCTTGGCTTGCCTCCTAGTGATATGAACTCACAGGATCATAGAGTGGTTTGGGTTAGAAAAGACCTTTAAAGATCAGCTACTCCAAATAACATCCTGACCAAGCACTATCCCTTCAGGATTCCATTGCTTTAAATTTTGTTTTTCAAAGGCAAAATACTTGTTAAATAAGGAAAAATAAATAGCTGTAACACTGAAAAAATCTGAGCAAACTCTGCACAGTAGCTTGGCAACTCCTTCCCCCACAGTCCTCGAATTTCTTGTCCTCAGCAACATTGCCACTTTCATTTGTAACATTTCCTAGTTGAGAGTGAATTTTTTTTTTCCCTCTTTTTTTCTTTTTTTCCTGTTTGACCTGGTTCATTTCTGAGGGCAGGAATAATACTGATCCTTCCAATTAAAAGCTCATTGTTGCCCTTTTGCTAGTTATAATAAGCAATCTCAGTCCCCAGTAACAATTACACGTTATATTCCATGCCTACACGTTTCTGCTCACAGGAACATTTTGCCACTTGTCATCTTGAAAAGGCTGACTCATGTCTCCTGAGGGCAGCAGGGCAAGGGAGGTGATTCTGCCCCTCTACTTCGTTCTTTTGAGACCCCACCTGGAGCTCTGTGTCCAGCTCTGGGGTCCCAAACACAGGAATAACACAGACCTGCTGGAGCAGCTCCAGAGGAGGTCACAAAGATGCTCAGAGGGCTAGAGCACCCCTCCTGTGAGGACAGGCTGAGAGAGCCAGGGTTGTTCAGCCTGGAAAAGTGAAGGCTCCAGGGAGACCTTACACAATTTCCTGTGCCTAAAGAGAGAATTGGAGCAGGGCTTTCCACAAGGGCCTGTAGTGATAGGACAAGGGAGAATGGCTTTGAACTCAAAAGAGGTCAGGATTAGATTAGATGTAAGGAAGAAACTCTTCCCTACAAGGGTGGTGAGGCACTGAAACAGATTGCCCAGAGAACTTACAGATGCCTCATCTCTGGAAATGTTCCAGGCAAGGTTGGATGGGACTTTGAGCAACCTGGTCTAGTGGAAGGTGTCCCTGTCCAGTGCAGGAGGTGTGAAACAAGATAATCTTCAAGGTCTCTTCCAACTCAAATCATTCTGTGATTCTATGATAATAGAAAGTTGGTGTTTCTTGACTAAAGGATGACAAATGTAGCTGCCACCAGAAAGGCCAGAAATGCAATTTGTTTCAAACTGTTACCTGACAGTTGTCTGACTTTTTATAGGAGGCTGTGTGTCGTGCCTGTTGCTGCTGTAATCCACTTTGGGGGTTTGGTCTGTATATACCTGGCAATTCAAGATCTGAGCAGGTCAGAGAGGCAGCAGACACGGAAAACCTTGGAGTGGTGTTTTATCGGGCCTTTCGGGGCTGCTGCCCGCCTGTAGCATGACAGCAAAGGAAACAGGTATTAGGAAAAACAGTGAACTTAGGGTTTTATTTAGGCATGAGGGAACATGTATGGTCTCTGAGGATAGCGATGAGCTTTTTCAGGCGGGTTGTGGGCTTACTTTCAAGGTTGCTCACTGGCACTTGGAGATTTAGAATGCGTTTAGCACAGTAGAGTGTGAAAATCGCAGCCAGTCCAAGCCAAAGAGAGGTGAGTGTACCTAGGCAGGCTGTGTTAAGCACTCGGCCCTGTACACACTCAAAGGCATCCGCTGCTAACGCTGTACTGCCAGATCCCAGTCCCTGACACAAACGGTGTTGGATCATTGGCAGCACCCGCCGGCTGCAGCGGCTTTTCCTCGGTTCTGGACGGCCGGACGGTGCTGGCCGAGCGCCCTGGCGTGGGCCGGGCCTGGTGCTGCTCCAGCTTCAGTCTGCGTTCGCTGCCAGACGTTTGCAAAGTATCAAATTCTACTCCGGCTTTGTTTACACGCGGAAGCTGTAGGAGTATGATTAGCGGGGCTCGTGGGCTCGGCTGGCAGGTGCCTGTTGGGTGTCACCGCTCCGCGCTCGAAACTCACCCGCTCGCTGCAGCACCCATGTACCCGGGGTTAGCGTCCACCTCGCGCGGGACCGGGATCAGTTTCA
This sequence comes from Geospiza fortis, assembly GCF_000277835.1. Taxonomy (NCBI): domain Eukaryota; kingdom Metazoa; phylum Chordata; class Aves; order Passeriformes; family Thraupidae; genus Geospiza; species Geospiza fortis. Next base: position 2,156,051 of record NW_005054347.1, read on the forward strand.
CCCGGCGACACTGCCCGGGGCCCGGAGGCGGAGAGCGGGCGGGGATGCGGAAAGGAAGCGGGCGGGCTGCGG
>NW_005054347.1:2157063-2173388 GCF_000277835.1 Geospiza fortis
CAGTGCTACGATGACATCGACGAGCTCGTCATCCCCGCGCCCATCCAGCAGGTGGTGACGGGGCAGTCCGGGCTCTTCACGCAGTACAACATCCAGAAGAAGGCCATGACGGTCCGCGAGTTCCGCAGGATCGCCAACAGTGACAAGTATGGCCGGTCCCGGGCACATAGGGTTATGGAATGATTTGGGTTGGAAGGGGCATTAAATACCACCTGGTTCCCCGCTTTGTCAGGGGCACGGACTCTTTCCTCAAGAACAGATTGCTGACGGCCCCATCAAAGCAGGCTTTGAACACTTGTAGGGATGCAGCATCCGCAGCTCCCCACAGGGACCAGGTCCTCGGTACGGTCTGGGGTCAGCCGTGTGAACGTCATGCACCAGGCAGTTGAGGTTGCTTGTGCAGCCGTGTGTATGGGGACCTTTGTCACCTGTGCAGCAAGATGGTGTGTAATGGCAGCAGAACTTTTTGTTTGTGCTGTGGGCTCCTGTCTGTCTGTCCCCAGTAGCTAGACCATTGAAATACTTACTAAGTAGTGGAGAAAGGAATGTTCATGACATAAAAAAGGGGATGAAGATCACTCGAAAAGGAGTTGAAGCAAAAAAGCCTTTGCAGTAACTAGAAATAGCATTGGAATTGCCAGCTACAGTTGGTCCATCAGAGCTTGTTTTAGCTTTTAAAAGCAGTACAGACCAGACATTTTAGAGTTGTGTTTAATAGAATAATTTGATGAAAGTACTGTTAAATGTTATATATGTAACTGTCTGGAATCTGTGTATAGAGACACACATTAAATAGGTGTTAGGACTAATTTGATCCCCTAGAGCTACATATAGTCCACTATATAGTTAGCAGGGAATGAGCATCAAGAGCAGGTATTTTGTTGGTAAACAGGGCATGTTTGACCATGGTGAGTCTGAAGGTTTGCTAGTTTCACAGTGGCAGAAAACTTCGGGTTTGTTTGGTTTTTTTTTAAGTTGTTCTTTGTATCATTACTGGTTTTGACTGCGTTGTTGCTCTAAGTAGCTACAGCTAGAAGGTGAAATTCTTCTGACTCTGGAAAAGTGCACAAAGCAAAAATGAAAGTAAACTGAGAAAAGGGGAAAGTAATTTTCTTCCTGATACTTCGTTCCAAAGTGTAACAGAAATAGAGCCATGACTGCTCTCACTGCTCCTCTGTCTGGTAACACATATTAGGTATTTTTATCGTAGCTTTCTGTTCTTTCAGTCGAGGAAAACATTGGCTCAGACTTGTCAAATATCAGACTGCAAAGTCTTTAGTATCTTTCTTGTGTTTTTTCAGATACTGCACCCCCCGGTACACAGATTTTGAAGACCTTGAACGAAAATACTGGAAGAACCTTACGTTCAATGCCCCCATCTACGGGGCTGACGTTAATGGCACGCTCTACGACAAGGTAAAGAAACTGTTCTGGTTTTCAGGTAACAGTTATCCTGGTACATTGCATTCCATAAATACTAATGTGGCATTTGACTCTTACCTTTTGGAACAAGTTAATGATAGTCTTAGCATAGTTTGAGCTTCTGGAGTAGGCAGCTGACAGAGGAAGCATTCTAAGGGACCTCTGCTAGCACTTCAGTGTGGAGAAGCAAAAACCACTATTGCCCAAGCACTGCTTTGTCCTGAAAGGCATATGACGGTTGGAAGGGCAGATCAGTGGATACATGCTGCTTTGGTATCCACTGGTGTATGTATTTTTTTGGGACAGCTGTATAGCCATTAGGTGGTAGGGTGATAACTGTCCAAAGACAATTTGCATTCTGCTTTCCTGTCTCCTAAATTCTCATGATTTGTTCTTTTAAAAGATGTTTGGAATGAAAAGTGGTTTTGTTAAAGAGGGTTCAGACATCAGCTCGAACTTAATCAACATCAGCTATTGTTCTCTGCTCTGTTAAGTCTGTCGTTTCGTGATTATTTCTCCTTTGTAATCATTACTTTGGTAATTTTTTTCCCCTCCTTAAAGGCCAGTAAGCAATCACTATGCAAGCCACCATGCAGAACTTTAGGTGAACTAGCTCGCAGCTTGAGCTGTGTCATTCTGTGATGTGCTGTTTCAAAGTGTCTGTTAAACTGTTGCAAACTGTCATCTCAGCTGTGTGATTCAGTACTTTGTAATCCTTGTTTGACATGAGGCTTGTGTTTCTCAGCATGTAGATGCGTGGAATATCGGCAGATTGAACACAATCCTGGATATTGTGGAGAATGAAAGTGGCATAACCATTGAAGGAGTGAATACTCCTTACCTATATTTTGGCATGTGGAAAACTTCCTTTGCTTGGCACACCGAGGACATGGATCTCTACAGTATTAATTACTTGCATTTTGGGGAACCCAAGTCATGGTAAGATTTTCTAAGGAATCTCCTAGGTGTAGAAAAGCAGTATCATAGAATATTGGAGTCAGTCACAAAGCTAAGAGTTCACTAAAATAATTATCAGTCCTCCAGCCTTGCACTGCAGTTCTCTGTGATGACAAGAACATGTAAGGAGCTGCAGAGCAGTGCATGTCCTCAGTAGAATTTGTTTGGTAACCTTCTAGAAGGGTCTGGTTGCTGTCCTGATGTAGAGAGTTCTTCTGAATTGCAGTATGGTATGGATGCTGCCTGCTGTGGTAGGGCCAAAACTTGGCAAACTTGTTTATCGTTTCCCAATGAGGCTCTAAGTGACCATACAGAGGTATGGTCACACAGGCACAGGGGGAACAGGCAGTTTTTAATAGGCTTTAACCTGTAGCTGTTATCATATATCTAAACATCAGGCTAGTGGATGTCACTGGGTGGTTTGTCCAGTGTCTGAGCTTTCTTAATTCTTTTTAGGGGAGGCTCCTGAATTTCTCTGTACCATGGGTTGCATTTTAAGAGTGAATCATGACCTTCTGTTCACAAATGAATTTTCCAAGCAACTTCAACAATTGTTTCCACAGCACTTTTGTTGGAAATTAGTATTTTTGGCTGTCTTTTGTTACAAATTTGAAGAAACAAGTAATAACTAGTACAATGTGACCCATGAACAACCCCATGCAGTGGCAGTAGCAGAGAAACATGAAACAGAATAGTTCAGTCTGTTGAACTATTTGGCCGTTGCTGCTTCTACAGTAGTACTTGGAAGAAGTGAGCTTTGCTAGTATCTTTGATGAATTTAGCAAGGAATCTGTTCAGAATATAGCACTGTATTCCAGAGTGAAAGCAAGCTAAGTGGGTTGATTTATTTATGGTAGTCATACCAGCCAGGAGTTTTGTGGCACCCATAAAAAGGTGTGTACAGGGAGAGATGTAGCTCTAAAGAGCACTCCATGAGTTGTGCTTGTGTTAAGGATGTGGCACCTGACCTAGTCCCGTCTTTGTCTGAGCAGCTGAAAGAGGTGATTCCATTTTCTCTCTTGCCCGGTGTTCCTCCTTGCACTGAGTATACTGAGGCTGCACTGCTGTGAAATGAGACACGGGAGTTCAGGAAGTGCTCTTCCCTTTCTTGTTGTGATTCATGTTATGCTGCACAGATCTGCTAATTATGTACATCAGACTTTTTACGTCCTTCATTGCTTGAGCAAAAGTTGTTGAAAGAAATGGTGAGCTTTTGCATGTTAATTTTTCTTGGGATAGAAAGGTAAAAGTCCTCAATGAAGATTTTTAGGTTTATATCAAACTTTGAAAAAGACAAGTGTAGAGGTAGAGAATTTTTTTTTAAGTAATTCACATCTTGATAACTGATTACGATTTCCAGTCAGACTTTGAGATTTTATTGTTGTCACTTGAACTTAACATGCTTGTTCTTACAACTGCAGGTACTCCATCCCTCCAGAGCATGGGAAAAGGCTGGAGAGACTTGCAAAAGGTAATCAGGCAGCTCATGTCCTGCCTTTTTCTAAAGATGGGGTGGACAGCTGCAGTGGGTTTCTGCTGTTTTAGAGAGCATAGGTTGGCATGGCTGCACTGATAATTTGCTTTTTAGAATAGACATTACATTACTTCTGAATGTTTGCTTACAGGATACACACAAGAGAAATTATCACATTACAAATAGTGAACTTGTGGTCTATCTGACCTTAAATGAGAAATCCTTAGCTATAGACTATTAAAACTGGAAAGTTATGGCCAAGGGAGAATACTTCTATTTGAGGTCTTTCTTATGTTCGTTCAAACTGGCAGCTGTTAAAAGATAAATCTTGGGGATTTTATCATTTTTCTTCAGCGTGCAAACTAGCACACTTAAATAAGGTGATCCATATACTTCAAATAAAAAAAGTGTCTAGACAGTAATTTTTCATAAAACTGCTGAAAAATAAATGTAGTTTGAGCACAAAGGTGACATCTCTCCTTCTCTGTATTTTAAACAGGTTTTTTCCCAGGAAGTGCCCAAAGCTGTGAAGCATTTCTCCGTCACAAGATGACTCTCATTTCTCCATCAATTCTGAAGAAATATGGAATTCCATTTGATAAGGTGTAGAAAAGTAATCGTGGTTATACCAGCTTGATCAAGAGGTTCCTGCAGCCTTGTCTTGCTTCTGACAGCAGCCAGTAGCAGATGCATAGAGAGGAAAATAGAAACAGGCGGGGTATAAGGCAGTCCTTCCTATTGTACTTCCATTTGTCTGGCAGTTGGGGCCTGAAGGAGTTTGAGACTGAAAAATCTGTCAAGGGCTCCTAAAAACAAAAGCTTGGTTTTCTGTGATTTTTTTATTATTTTTTAAACTTAAAACTAAACATTATCTCCTCTGTTAGATTCACTTCACTGTTTAGATCTGTATTCAGTGAAGTAAGATTTTTCTTTTTTTGTTTCCACTTTTCCCCTGTTAATTTTGTTTGTTGCAATCTCCTTCCTCAATGGAAAATAAGGCTTGTCCCCTATTAACTTTTTAATTATATGAGTAACTTTATAGGCTTCCTCACTTTCTCGTGTAACGACCTGCCACTTTCCTCCCACACAGAGATATTAAAATGTAGTCTTTGAGCTCTTATTCAGAAACACTGTATCATCTGCCTGGGCAGCTGAAGGGTTTTGTTGTCATAAGCCTTTACAGGGGGGAAATGCTGAGAAACAAGCCGTGGAAGGCTGACTGAAAGTTGTACTCTAATGTGAACAGCAAAAGAAAACAATAATAAATTTTCAAGTTCTGTGTGGATAGAAATTTACTCAAGCTTAGATACTGTTCAGCCAAACCTGTAGCTCATACAGATAAGTATCTTTATGAACTTCATATAACTGGTGACAGAGTATTTTGTATGTATAATCATTTCTGTGCTAAATTGACCGTTTGTGTTGTGTGTTAGTAAAAAAATTGTTGAGCATGGCTTTTCAGTGGATAGATATTTAACATAAGTAGCAAAATAGTGAAGGTCAGTAGCAAGTCTGTCCATTGCAGAAGGGAGCTCCAGCCACCAAATGTGGGTTGGATTTTTGAGTGTGCTGCAGAGAGGGCTACAGGAGCTCCTTTTAATCATATTCACCAAAACCTTCTTAAACTCTGAATAACACTGTGATGTCTCAATTGTCTTCTAGGTGACACAGGAGGCTGGAGAGTTCATGATAACCTTTCCTTATAGCTATCATGCTGGCTTTAACCACGGCTTTAACTGTGCTGAATCTACCAACTTTGCTACTCTTCGGTGGATTGAGTACGGGAAGCAGTCGGTGCTGGTGAGTAGTCTGTTGCCATCATTAAGCCCCCACTGTTTGTTTTAGGAGAGTAGTTTCAAGCCTTTTAAGATGTGATGTCGGCTTTCTCATAAAATGGCAACATCCAGGCAGAGTCCTGCTTAGTGCTTTTTGTCAACCATGGATAGCATGTAACAGGTTTTGTAACTTTGTACCTTTTTTGTAAATTTGTGCAGCTCCTGGAAGGCTTCAGAGAAAAGCATGGAACTGCTTCTCTTTCCAGATGTGAAAGAGTATGCTTGTTGGGCAGAGCTCATCAGTATTTTTCTCCAGTATTTTAACCATTATTTATTGACTGTTTAGCCTGGAATGTGGCTTTGATAACTGAAATGACTTACCAAAATTAGTATCTTGGCTGAACCTTTAAAGTGAATAGTGTTACATCCCTGTAGAGGTGCCTTTCAGACAAGGTTTGCGTTTCCAGAAGCTACACTGAAGTGAATGCTTTGAAGCACTAGTTGTAACCATGCCTAGGGGAAGGGAACCTCTACTGCTCTGGGTAAGCCCAGAGTTTGTGTGGCTCTGATTTCTTCATTATAGTCTCTGGTTTTGTGGCCTGTTTCTATATGAGCTCATTTTAAAACACTCAGCTTCTATCAGCAACTGTGTAAAAAAGATGGATGAGCTTTCTGTCCTAGTTGTTGTGATAACATTGGTTTTCTGTTTCGTGTTTTTTGCTGGCTTTTCTGCCATTTTTAGTAACCTAATATATACCCTTTTGATTTCCTGTAAAAGATTCTTGAGAGTTCTGAGGCTCAATTACATATGAGTGTGAGATCTTTTTCCTTAAACTCTTGAAAGCAAAATGCTAGAGAAATGCAGAGAAGAATTGTTGAGTATTTGGCCTTACCTTATTATTTTCTGTGATTTCAGTGCTCCTGTCGGAAGGACATGGTGAAGATCTCCATGGATGTGTTTGTGAGGAAGTACCAGCCAGATCGTTACAAGCTTTGGAAAGCTGGGAAGGACGTGACTGTCATCCCAGAGGCAGCAGAGTTCCTTAAAGGGGATCTCATGCAAAAAGTCAAGAGTGGGAAACAGTGTGCTGAGGAGATGGAAACAGAAGAGATGTGTAAAGAGGAGGTGGATGGGAATGAGACAAAAAGGTACAGCTTTATATAGTCCTCTGCTTTTCTCTTGGATTCTTGGAATTTGAACCCGGTTGCAATTAAATGTTTGCCATTCTGATAGAACAGTGAAAGTTAGCAATAATATTTTTTCCTAGAATAAACAGGATTTACTCTTAGTATTTTTTTACTGTTTAAGTCCACATTAAGAGATAGTCTGTGGTAAGCAGGAAACACACCAGCTTGGAAGGTAGTTCTTCATCTTGGGACAGACTTCCAAAGCCTGGGTTGGCAGTGTGTACCCTGCACTGACAGGCCAGTAGAAAAAGGGGTTGTATTGAGATCATGGGACAGTACTTGCTAGCAAATTCTGGTACAATCAGTGCTACAAGCTGTGGTATTGGTGTGCAGTTCTTGGTTGCTGAAGGTTGATCATCTTACATTTTGCAGTTAAATCTTTTTTGGTCAGTGCCAGCTACTGTTCTTAAAGCTGTCTTTAGTGGTGAATTTTTTTGTTGTTTGGTTTGATTTGTTTGGGATTTTGTTTGGAGGGGGTTTTTTGTGTAAGGTAAAGAATGCCTGGCTAGAGAGAGCTGCCTTAATACATGATTAGCATGCTGAGAAGTCATGTCCAGGGATTAGTGACTTTTCCTCTGTAAAGGCAAAGAAAACACTTCAGAATAATTTGGAAACTATTTGGCTTTCCAGAGGCTGTCTCATAAAACACTGGTCCAAACCAGACTGTCTTTTATGCATTCGCACAGAAGTGTAACACAGTTATGTGTTTGCTAGCCTGACATAGGAATTTGCCTTCTGCAGCATCCCCAAGCACCGCATAGGAACAAAAAGGCACAGGGTCTGCCTGGAAGTGCCTCAGGAGGTGAGTGAGAGTGAGGCCTTCCCTAAGGAGGAGCTGAGCTCCACACAGTGTGAAGCGGACATGGCAGAGCCTCGTGAGATGTCCACGAGTGAATTTGTACAGCAAGGTGAACAAAGGATCAAACTTCCAGGTAACTGTGCCGGGCTTGTCTGGGGCACTCTTCAATATGATACTAGTTGGTAGGATGCTTTTGTGTCCAAAAAAGCAAGACACTGGTTTTTGAGAGCCATTGGTAGCACCTCAGAAATTTACTGTTATAAGACTTGAAATATTAGTATTTCCTAGTTTTTGATTTTTACTTTTTGTTTTGCCTGCCTGCATACAGAAATATGTGGGATGCCTCAGTAGTCTAAGCTCTTATCTCTTTGGAGCAATGTGACCTGTTTATAGGAATTGTTTAGTAAAACATATGCACACTTCCTGGTAGTGTGGGTCTGGTATGCTTTATAGGTGTGTTACTTGTAATTTTGTAATAAGTAGGCTGGACAAAATTCTTGTAGGTTGTAATGGATGAGTTATCCTTGCTATTAGGGGAGAGGAGCAAGAGGCATGTGGAACAACACAAGAACAGGGAAAACATATCTGATGCCCCCTCTTGTGTTTTGTTTTCCAGCCCCCTCTTGTGTTTTGGTTGTGTTTTTTTTTTGTTTGCAGCTTGTATTTAATAATCTTTTATTGGGTTGTGGGTTTGCTTTTCTTTTTCTAGTAAGTCTTCCATGAATGTTTGTAGTCACTTACACACAGCAACATATGGCCAGGAGTTGGGCTGTTTTAACTACACACACGTCTGTATAAAGGATCATCTGTGTTTATTTTCACTCACTATCTGCTGCTTTGTTTTATATACCCTGGTTCTTGTGATGGGAGAGGCAATGGGCAGATGCTTTTATTCTCTCTCTGACTAAGCAATGTATGACTTTATAGGTGTTAGAATTAATCATCTACTCTTTATATGACATGCTGTTTGCTTTTTTGTGTGTAGTAGTTTGCTTTTCTGTTTGGCTTTGTGCAAATAGTTGCACAAATGTTCTCTTTCTGCTCAGACTTCAGAAAAAGTCAGTCTGTCTCTTCTTCCAGATCGTGTGGACTCGGCCAAATTTGAAGAATTGAAACCGGTGAAGCTTGAGGAAGAAGAACAAGAAGCAGCTGCACTGGATCTCTCCATTTCACATGCTTCAAATTCCACTTCAGTGTTGCCAGCCTCAAAGCAGAGTGCTACATCCAGTGTTCAGTCCAGCTCACCTTCCTACTCTTCAGACTCGGAATCGTGTGATGTGTTGGCGAAGCGAACGGTTCCGGGGCCAGCCGGGGTGTTCACAGTGCACAGTTATGCCAAGGGCGATGCCAGCGGCTCCGACAGCGAACACACTTCAGGGAGGAAAGCCACTGCCAGCTCCAGTGTCAGTGAGCAAGAACTGACAGAGGTATGAGAGGCAAAAGAACTGAAAGCTGGAGGGGTGTAATTCCATGGCCAGGAATTTGCTGTGACAAAACTCCCTATCTATGCAGCTGACAGTTTCCACTGGTGTGTAGCAGGTTGCAGCTCTGGGTTTTGCTAAACACACAAGAACTTCTCTAAACTATTTAAGTGCTGTAATGGAAAGGATAGCTTAATGTTTTTGACGTGGTAGTGTTACAGAATGATTGAGGTCCTTTTGCACTAAGAGACACCTGTTTGTACCTAAAATTAATCTGGTTTGTTCCAGCCTTTATTGCATAGATACATCTCTGTGTCCGTTTAAAAGAGAAGAAAGGATACAGCAAAAATATTGGTTGGGAGAATGGAAATCTGAATGTTAAAAAGCTGCCAATGAATGTTTTATTAAACAGCCTAAGAGAAGAGTTAGAATTTTATCTGGTAGTGTCTTTCCAATATTTTGTTTTCCTGTTTAAATCTGTGTTTAGAGAATGGGAGGCCAGTAATGACTTCTGAGAAGTCAAAAATTACACCAAAGGAACAGCAGATAGACCAGTCTTGATAATCAAGCTGAAACTGAGAGAGTTGTCATGGCTATTTAAACTGAAGATGTTCTGTTGCAGATACTGATGTCTCCATCACATGCTTGGTACAGGGAAAAGGTGAAATCTGAATGGATGTGTATTGTTTTCCCCAGGGTGGTGTACTTTGAAACAAATTTTCCATTAGGTGGTAACTGTGAATGCTAAATTCAGTATTTCTTAGAAATCTTGTATACAACTCTGTGTAAGAGAACAGAGGTCATGATTATGATGCTCTCTTCTGGCTTCATTTATGAAAAGAAGATATTTAAACATATGTAGGATGTATTTAATCCAAGATTCACTTCTTTTAAAAGAATAACAGATTTAAAAAAGTAGGCTGTTACCTAGAGGGAGACTTTCTGGACTGTTGAAATCATTACCTTTACTGACCTGCTTGTCAGGTTAGTAGTAATTTTGTCAGTGTGTCACTTGTTTTTGTATGGGGCTAAGGGAAGAGGAAATAGCTGTTCTTGCAATCTCCTTCTTCCAGTCTGTCTGGTAAGACATTAAGGCAATTAATAAGCAGAAAGAATTAAAGTGTCCTTCATTTAAAATAACCCTTTTAGTTTGACATGTCTATGAGCTCTGTATTTTTTTAGTTTATTTTATTATTTTTTTTTTTTAGTTTTAAATTTGGAATATTTGAAGTGATGCACAGACTGAGGCTTCTCCAGAATTCATGAGACTTCTTATCATGGCTCTTTTAAATTGAACCATCCAACTTGTCTTTCTTTGTTTCTGTCTTTTACATGATTCTTTAAAGAAACAGACATGCATGAAAAGCTACACTGGGACCTGTGAAAAGTGTCCATTCTACTGATTCGACAAAACTAGTACAGCTCTGTCCAGTTTTTCATAGCAAAAGTGCTCTGAGCGCTTTGAAAAAGAGTTTAGAGCTGAAGTTACTTTGTTGGAAATGAAACTGGAAGCATGTGTGCATTTTGAAGTAGTTTCTCTAAGTTCAAAGTAAATTCCTTCCAGAATGGTGTCAAAAGGGCACGTGCTAACTGACAGCTGAATTGCTTTCCTGGCCAGGTGGGAAAGGAGTACTTAAGCTCCGTGAAGGAGAGTAAGAAGTCCAAGGGTCGTCGGCAGCCCCTGAGCAAACTCCCCCGTCATCACCCGCTCCTGGTCAAAGACTGCATCAGTGATGATGGTAAATAAAGCCTTGTGCTCCTTGGGATATTGGAGAGAGGGTCTCAGCTTCTGTGGGCAGTGGAATATTCTAGTAAGTAACTGGTGATAAACAGGAGTCAGTAAGTGACAGCTCTGCCTTCTAGACAAGGTGCATATCTCATTGGATCATTAAACTTTTCTCTCAAATGGTGTCATCTTTCTTTCCTGTATTTTCTTTGGAAAGCAAAATTAAACCAGTACCAGAGACTGTTGCCTAACTGCGTCTGCCTTAGAATATTTCAGTCACTGATGTAAATGTTTGGGATTTTAAAAACAACCCTAATGCCAAATTCTTTGGTGGATGACTTTAATTTTGATGTAGATGTAATTTGGAGCTGGTTCTGCCCTGTTGCTTAATAGAAGCCTCTTAGAAAGGAGACTGAGTTACTGGCTTCCATCACCCTTCTGTCAGTTTGCTTTCTGGCAGTCTTTCTTTCATCTCCATTCATAGCTTCTTGCCTTATTTAGTTTCATTTACAAGAAGAACATCTATAAAAGGCCATATAGTCACTGAGTGAATGCTCTCTTATCACAGAGGCATCAGAGCAGCTAACTCCTGAAGAAGAGGCTGAGGAGACAGAAGCATGGGCCAAGCCACTGAGCCAGCTGTGGCAGAATCGGCCGCCAAACTTTGAGGCTGAGAAAGAATACAATCGCAGCATGGCGCAGCAGCCCCCATACTGTGCTGTCTGTATGCTCTTCCAGGCATATCAGGTATGAAGCCAAGACTCTTCGTGCTGTCACAGAGGTAACAGAGTAGGTGCTGCTGTGGTACATAGTTTCAAATATGTGGGTTTCCATATTGCCAGTTAACAAAAGCTGTATCAATGTTGCAGTCTTCCCCAGGAGCTGTTCCAGGAGAGCACAAGTGAGTGAACATCCTCAGACCTGTGATGGGCCCCTGTGGGTCCCCAGGGGCTCGCTCAGCTGTTCAGCAGAAGCTTTTGTGTTTTGTGGCTTTTGCTCAAACCACAGAATGGAGCTTAAATGTTGCTGGAGCTGACTATAAAATCTCACTTCTCCTTTACAGACTGACTCCTTCACTTCTAAAATATTTTTAAGAAAACACTTTAGGTCCTCTCATAGTACATGGTCTTTGATGAGCTGGCAAGGAAGAAAACCTTTTATGTAAAAGAATTTAAGGTTGTGTTTGTAGATGGTATGGATTGAAAGCTGTCTGGTCTTGGAGCATATCCATGACAGTAGCATGGAATGGGGTGCGGAAGTCTTTTGTCATGCTGAATAAATGTGCAGGCAGGAGTCCCTCAATGGATTTTTTGGTATACCTAAGATAAATAATTTTAAGGTAGCTTGAATAGTTGTCTGCATGTTTGACCTGCAACTTTGAGGTAGTTTGACCCTTCCCCTACACTAAGCATGTTTGATTCATTTGTGATGATTGTATAGTTGTGGTGGCACTAGAAACATGCTCACCACAGTTTTGGAAATAAAAACCTCACACTTTTGTTGCAGATATATATTTCATATAGTTCCTAATTTTAATGAAAACCACAGACCATAGCTTCTGTTCAGTCTTGCTATTTCTATCTGAGAGTAAGTTCTTAGGAATGGCAATACTACTTAGGAACTGCATGGTACATGAGGATTTTACTAGTGCTGAAAGGTATAAAGTTAACAATTTGAGGACAGTTGAGGTTCCCTGAAGATCTTTTTTGTAAGTTGCTGTTGAGCAGAAATCTTAGTTGCAGGTTTTCAAATGTCTGTCCACACCAAGCAGTGGAGCAGAAACTCTTCCAAGATTTGAGCTGTGGTTAGAGTCTTTGTTCCAACTTCAGAAAGTCTATAGCAACTCTGGAAACTCACTTCAGTTACCCGTTCAAATAAAACAATTGGCACAGAATGCCAGACAAGTATGCACTTTCTTTGGGAAGAAGAAGAGTATCTGCTGCTTGGGGTGAGGGGGGAAGTCGTTGTTTTCTTAAATTTTGTTACAGATTTCCCTCAGTCATTTTGTCTTTTGCTTGACATGCAACGTAAGTTTAAATCAGTAAGTTTTACAGAATAAGACTAAACAAGACTTGTAGAGAAAATGTCAATTTCCTTCCAACTGTGAGCATTACGTGGACTTTTTCTCCCTAGCTTTTGAGGCACTGTAGGAGAGACAGTGCAGATTCATTCTGCTACTGCAATTTCTGCTAAAAGTATTTTAAAAGATTAGGTAAGCTACTTTTGTGGTAGCCTAAAAAGTACAAAAGGTGGTTTGAACATTTTTTCAAAGAGAAAAATTAATTTCTGTTGAACTGTTCAGAGGAGTAGTTTTAATGGAAATACACATCTGTAAATTTTGTATGTCTTAGCTGTTTGATTTGACATTGATTTAGAAGAATAAATTATGAAAGATTAGCCTGAAAGTCTCCTGAGCTTTATATGGGAAATTGCATTTTCAGTCTGTTTATTTTCCAGGAACAAATTAGTTTTAAAGCCCATTGGACTTGTTCAAAATTATACTGGGAAAAAGTAATGGGGATTGTACTAGGTGTCTATTTGTGTGTTGGTAATCCTTCCATATTGAGGTAAGATAAGTGTACACTGATGGATAGCAGTGTTGTGATCCTCTGTATTACAGGGGGAATATGCAGAAGAGGTGTTGCCTGTAGAGCCTGAGGTGGGCTTGGTGATTCTACCTCTCCTGTCAGAAAAAAAGCAGTTTGATGTGTATATTGTTGCTCATTACAGGGATGCAATTCAGACTTTCAGTGTAGTATTAAGCAGAGTAGAAATTAATTTCATTCTGAAGCAATAGCAGCTAAGAATTTTATAATTATAACTATAAATAGTTATAAACATTACTATTTTCACCTAACCTACCAACTCTATGATCTTTCAGTACCTTCATTTTTTCTTTAAACTGGATATATGTATGAAATAATGTGTGAATAAAGATAATGTGAGACCATTTTACTTGTAAAATTTAAATTCCCCACCCATCCCTCACAGGCAGAATGTGAAGGCAGCAGTCAAAACTCTGGAGTAACTCCAGCTGCTGCAGATGGGAAGATCCGAACTAAACCCCTGATTCCTGAAATGTGCTTTACTGCAACTGGCTGCAGCACTGACCTCAATCTTTCAACTCCCTACCTGGAGGAAGATGGAACCAGCGTACTCATCACCTGCAAGAACTGCCATGTCTGTGTTCATGCCAGTGAGTGCATCCAGATGTTACCCTAAGCCCTGGTGTTCTCCATACTGAGCCTGTACATCATAGCAGGCCTCTGCCAGTCAATCTAATGTACAAATAGACCAAGTTCAGCCCTTGGCAGAGGAGTATATACTTGGGTCTTGGCCTGTGGGGTAGGCAGTTGGCTGCTTGGGTGGCTTCAAATACACAGCGTCATCCTGTGGCTTATTGATTTTAATTCCTGCTCTATTTCTGGGCCCAAGGGAAATGGGTTTGAGTTTAAATAAACTCTTAAATGAGATGTGTCTGTTCTAGGTTGTTATGGTGTATCCCCTGACAAGGCCACTGAAGACTGGATGTGCTCCCGGTGTACAGAAAATGCGTTAGAAGAGGTAAAGTTTTTCACAGATGGAGTCTGGTACATCTGGGAACTTGGCTGCAAAGTTAGTTCACATAGTGTTGTGGGTGTTGGTTTATTTAATTGTCCTGTGAAAAGGACACAATTTAGAGAATGTTTAGGAGCCAGTCTCTTGTGTTTATGGTACTTTTAAACCATAATCTTATCCTTTAAATTAATGCAAAGCTGAGAGGGAAGATGTTCTGCATGAATGTGGAAATAGCTCCATTTTCTGTCTGAGTTTATGGTAGCTACTATTTCTAAGCCAGAAAATAACTTGTGTTAATAACTAGGCAGGTATGCACATGTGAAGAAAGCAAGAAGAATGGGATTCCCTCAGACAGCTGCATAGACTCTAGGTCAGTGAATGGGTCAGCCTTTCAGTCATTATTTCCTCATGTTTGTTCCAGATATTATTGCACATCCTGAAAGGATATAGGGTATTGCAGGTGTAAAAGGAGCCCATAACAAAAAAGTTGACCCTTCAGTAGTAGGTTCTGCTTGTTTTCAACAGACTTGGAGTCTATATTTGTTGCCCTAAGGGCAGAAACTTTTGAGAGCTGAGGAGCAGATCTGTACAAGGTAGTTAGCTCTCTTCTGACAGCAAAATAATTTTCTTCTTCTGGATGTGCATTTTGAGGTGGAAGTTCTGCAGCAAGTGTTGTGCACTAGCTAATGCTTTCTTCTTTACTCCAGGACTGCTGTTTGTGTTCCTTACGAGGAGGAGCGCTGCAGAGAGCCAATGATGACAAGTGAGTGTTCCAGATTTTTTTGATTTTAAGGAGAAGCTCAGTTCCTAAGTATCTGAGGGTAAGCTGGTAAGCTGCATTTGGTGTAACAGAGTGACCAACAGCACCCATCACACTTTGTGTGTTCATTGTGTTCTCATGCAGCACTTCTTACCTCTTTAGGTAATGCCTTGTTCTCATTCTGTTGATAGCAGCTGTGAATTGCTTTGCATTTGATAGTGCAGAGCTGTAATATGCAGAGGTATAACCTACCACATAAAAATAAGGTTCCAAATGAATTAACATCTCTCAGTACCTTCCCTATGGAGGATTTTGATTTTCTGTCTTGTGGTTACAGTAATGGCAAAGGGCAACCACAGTTTTAAGCAGCACAACATTGAAATTCAAGGTACCTTTACAGCAAAATGTGCATACAGCTGCCTGTCCCATGTCCTTTGGGTGGATCATTAAAGTTATTTGAGTGCAACATAGCAGTGGGGCAGACTTGTAGCACCATGAAATAACTGAACCTTGGCCATGCAGCCTTTTATCATGCAGGAGTCACTCAGTTGCTTTCCTGTTAAGCCTGTTAGTAGTAGATTTTAAGTATGAAGAAATCTTGGGCTTGCCCTACATGTGACCTGTTAGTGGCAGTAGGAAGATTACACTGATCAAACTCAGAGGTTATTTATTGTGGTTTATATGGCAAACTTGAACAGAACTCTATTTACTTTAACTCCAAAGCATCCTCTGTTGGCCCAGTGCATATTAATTTATTTTTCCTCTCTTTTGCCCTGACAGGTGGGTTCATGTGATGTGTGCTGTGGCTGTACTGGAGGCAAAATTTGTGAACATCGCAGAGCGAAGTCCTGTAGATGTTGGCAAAATCCCCCTGCAACGTTTCAGACTGGTAAGGATCACCTGTGCTGCATCAGTGGTGTCTCTAGTCCATTCAGAATCTGAGGGGCTTTGCTTAACCCATCAAACCCAAGTCATCTTGGTATCAGTCTCCAGACTGAACTGTATAATCTGCCCAACTCTGTGTATGAGAGATGGCAGTTATTCCTATTGCCATTTTTTTAAAATTTTTCCTTGTTCTAGTATTTGTCTGTTCACATGAAGATCCAGCAAAAGGGTTTTCAGTATGTGGCAGGTAACATGCTTGTTTTTCTCCTCCCTAGTATTCAATTTGCTTAGTTGACTGCTTTTAAGCACTGAGATGCTTCAGGATGTGCTTCAGGAATGTGAGACATTCCTATAATGGGT
>NW_005054347.1:2173438-2186547 GCF_000277835.1 Geospiza fortis
GGGGAAAATGACTCTGCTGTGCATATGCATTGCAGATAACATTCTTTTCCTACAACTGCCCCTCAGGCCCAACTGAATTCTGACAGAATTTTAACTGTTACTACTGTGGTCATTTCCCATTATTCTAATCTTGTTGCTTGTATTTATGTAACTTTTTAGTCCAATGCTGAAAGGCCCTATTGAGTTGGAACATTGCAAGCTGATCTAATCTAAGATCTGTTGCTGGCATCCTTGGGTTGCATGCTTTGCTCATATTGAGCTGGTAGATATTTAATTTACGTTTTTCCTCTATTGCATTACTTTACTTTTATGAATTATTGTCTTGTCATAAACTAAAACTGGTAGCTGCCTGCTTCTGTTCAGTCAGAAAACAGCAAATGGCACAACTATTATATGATAAGCTGTTAGCTAGCCCTTGGTGTGTGGTAAAACCTAGTACCAACCAATAATGTCTAGTTTCCTGTCCACAGAAATGCATCTTCTGCAAGAAAAGGAGAAAGAGAATTGCAGGTTGCTGTGTACAGTGTTCACATGGTCGGTGTCCCACATCCTTTCATGTCAGCTGTGCCCAAGCAGCAGGAGTCATGATGCAGCCTGATGACTGGCCATTTGTTGTCTTCATTACCTGCTTCAGGCATAAGACTCCATCTCAGGCTGAGGTGTGTAGGTGTGTTATTCCCAAGATTTGAACTGCAGTGTCTTGGAGGCACTGAGAAGTTTTTGATTGTGTGATTATTTTGAAACTTCATTGAAGGCTTGGCTGTCTCACAGTAGATAATGTAATCTAACAGTGTTTGTCTTGGATTCTGGTCTCAACCTTCTGCTACTCTGATCTTAGTCAGGTGCTTTATTGTACTTCGGTTTGCAGACCAGAAGGACTGGAAGCATCACATCCCTCCTGTGGCTGTTGTAATGAGAAACACTAGTGAGATACATGCTGTGATTCTTAGTATGCAGGAGTTAGTGCTGGTACTCCAGCAGTCTGCATGAGTCGTCACAGAATTTCACATTTAAGTGATTGAGTAGTTTCTAAAGTTGCCATGCAGCCTTTTTAACCAAAACCACAACAATCTATTAGAGAATGTTTTCTGTAAGGGCTTCCATTGCTCTGAAGAATGAGAACCTAATTTACTAAGTAAATTAAGGACAGTAGCACATAACAGATAAGACTTCAGGTATTCAACATTCTGGAGGCAGAACTTCTCTAAAAATGTTGCTGATGATGGCTGAAGTAGAGTAGCTCACCTGAACTAAAATGTTTTGCTTTGTTGTCTGCCAGCACTGCAGCCATAGTCTTCAATACGTTTGTTATTGAATCATTGTATAAGAAGTGATTTTTTTTGTCTTCTCAGCGAGCTAAGGCTGCACTCCAGGATCTGTCCCCTGGACAGATAGTCATCAGTAAGCACAAGAATGGTCGCTTCTATCAATGTGAAGTGGTCAGCCTTGCAAAGGAGACTTTCTACGAGGTCAACTTTGATGATGGCTCCTTCAGCGATAACCTGTACCCAGAGGACATTGTGGTATGTTGTGGTATAGGACAATGATATGAGTCAGTTCTTGCTGCTGTAGAGCAGACACATCAGGGGATCTGGTAATTGTTCCCTGGCTCCTGTAGTGGCTGAGCTGTGCTGCAGGATGGCCTTAGGGGTGTTACCTGGGAGTGACTTAATTGAGGCCATATGGGGACAGATATAACAGGGAGTGCTGCTAATCTCTGGCTGCTTAGCAATGGTAGGCCTGAAGGAAAACTTGCTGATACCTGCATGCCATCCCCACATCAAATACTTTGAAGTTACCACTGCTGGGATTTAAATGCAGATGACTAAATGGATGTCTCTCAGCATAGTTCTCCATCTCCTAAAACGAAGAATTGTTGGGGTGGTGTGCTGTGTGACCCCTTGGTAGTTTGCTGAATCTTCACATAAAGAAGCTGCTTACCTTCCTTGTCTCTCCCATCTTCCCTCTTCATTCTAGAGTCGAGATTGTCTTCAGTTAGGTCCCCCTGCTGAAGGGGAAGTCGTGCAGGTGAGATGGACAGATGGACAAGTTTATGGAGCAAAGTTTGTCGCATCACACGCTATCCAGATGTACCAGGTATAAAATTGATGTCTAAAAACTCATCACTCAGAACAAGCCAATCATGTTAACAGGGTTGCTGTAGGGGTGTCATGCTTAAACACTCCAGGGTAACTTATTCTCACTGTGTTAGCAATGACAGATGCTGGCAACAGTTGCTGGAAGTGATTGCTTGCAGCTGTATGTACCTCTGGCTACCTACTTGAAAGTGTCCACTCCTGAAAACTACTGGTCTGCAATTCTTCATCAGACTCTTTCTGTGATTTAAACTACTTAAAATAAGTTTATTTTGCTTTTTCTTTTGGTGAGAGTGCACCATGCCTTTCAGGCTTCCCAAGGGATGAATACTCAGGCTGTATTAAAGTGAACAGGCAGACTGTCTTGTCAGGTGTTAAAAGAATATCCCAAAACTTGCTGGACTATTACTGTCGTGAGATTATTGAGGTTGTGATTCAAGTCTGTTGGTTGCAGTGTGCATAGCTGCGTATGTATCTTATAAATTTCAAGTGGTAGAAGATTATTTCACAAGAGAGCTCTGTGGAGAGAAGGCAACTTCTAGGGAGCTGTGGCAGGGTTCTAATTTGAGACTTCTGACAGAACAAATTCTGGTTCTCTTCTAGGTGGAATTTGAAGATGGTTCACAGCTGATGGTGAAAAGGGATGATGTATACACTCTTGAAGAGGAGCTTCCTAAGAGAGTGAAGTCAAGGCTGGTAGGTAAACAGGGTGCAAATTCTACTAAAGAAGTAGAATTTGTTTTTATTTGTGTTTGAACAGCAACCTGAGCATGTGGCAGCAGCAAAATACAATCTGGTACTCTCCTTAATCATTGCAAAGCTCAGTAGTTGATCAGGCTACAAAAACAAAGTTCCATCTCACTCTGGAGAGATTTTCTGCTTCTGCAGGGGTGTGGGTTTGTATCAGAGTCACAGATTGAGAGAGCATGCCTTTTCATACTTGTATTCATAAGTTCCATTATCTACTTCCATTTCAAAGAATGGCCAAGCTCCTTCACTTACCCTCTGTTCTGAGAAGTTCCTAGTAGGGTTGCATCAAAAGAGCTGCCTGTTTCTGTTTCTTGACACTGTAAAATAATTCAGGTGGGAAGGGACCTCGGTAAGTCTCCAGACACCTGTTCCAAATGGGTAATTTTCAGAAAGGATTGTTCAGGGGTGTCTCCAATTAAGTTTTGATTATCAGTAAGGGTGGAGATCCCACACTCTGTTTTACCCCACTGCTTTACACTTCCCACTACAAAAGTTGTAGTTACACACAGCACACTGGGGTGTCATGCTTTACAGCACAAACATGCACACCCTGATGCAGATCTGTTGGCAGGCATACATAGAGGCTTAAGAAAGAATGTATTATAGCTGAATTCTGTGACCAGGTGTTTAAACATGCCTGCTCCATAAAGCAGAAATTGTACTAGATTGTTTGAAATTTGGAACAGCTGACTCTGTTTTTTACTCTGAGAAGTGATTGTGAATTTAAATTAAGTGCTCTGTTACACTTGAGACTTGAGTTTCTTTAGGTCTCTAATTACAGTTCACTTAAACCTATCCCCTATGCCCCTTAAACCTATTTTCTTAAATATTTTTCTTTTTGTGTTTAGTCAGTTTTTGAAGAAAGCGGAATGTTCCCATGTGTCTTGGCTTGGAGGATGTGGAGACAGGGATTTAATCTGTGCTCTAGTGACTAATTCTGTCTTTTTCTCTTAGTCAATTGCTTCAGATATGCGCTTCACAGAGATCTTTGAAGAGAAGGAGGTCAGTCAAGAAAGGAAGAGACAAAGAGTGATCAATTCACGCTACCGTGAAGATTATATCGAACCTGCCTTGTACCGGGCCATCATGGAGTAAACACTGCCTGTGGCAGAGGAAGAAGATGCCCACCTTCCCCAAGGATTTAAACGTTCCAGTACAACAGGCCATATTTGGATGCTTTGAATCCAGGGTTACTTCTGGGGTTTTGTTCTTTTATATTTTAAGGAAGCTAAAAGGCTGATGCTCTGCAGTAGCTGTAAGGCAGCTGTTGTATAGTGAAAGAGATCCCATTTGCTGAAGCTGATGCCTGCAGACTGCTGGTCTGAAGATGGGTCCTTACCAAATAAGCCAGCTTGGGGATGTTGCCTTCATCTTGTTGAGCAGTCTTGCTTTTTATTTAGAGAAAATTTGACAGGTGGCAAACTCTTTGGGGAGTTGTTGCCAGGAATCCTGGCAGCTGCAGAATAGTGTGGTCTATTGTTTTAACTGAATAATGTTCCTGAATTTAGGAGTCTCCCTGGTCACCACACCTGGGCTTGAGCAGGCAGTATTACTGGTGCTGGAAATGGAACCTCTTTTATATTTATATCCATTTTTTTTGTCTCAAGCAGCTTCAGTCTCTTGTTTCTCAGCACCTCCTTTCTGAGGTTGAGCTGTAGGATGTTCAAATCCGAACAGACTGGAGGTGCTTGTGTGAACAGGTGAAATGTGAAATTGAATCCTGTAGGACAAATTATTTAACCTTCCATTTAATATTTTTGTTCTGATAGTGCTTTTGACTTACTTAATCATAAGTTTAATTGTTAATAGTATGTGCCTCAGAACCAGTGAAATCTCTCTGGAGCCTTGTGAAGTGCAGCCTTCTAATAAGAATAGGTGTTCAGCTCCCAATAGACATTCAGCTCCCAAAGAGTTTGTTTTGAGTTTCTCTAAGGCAATATGACTATAAAGGGACAGTCCTAACTCTCCCTTCTTGAGATCCAAGCATCACAGTGTTGGGGATGACAGGGCAGCGGTCTCAGAAGCAGTGCTGCTCTGGGGCAGCACTGTCTATCATGTGTCTACGGGCTTTTGCTTGCAGCAGCTAATACTGGGTCTGAGACAGGTGAAGTATGCACTGAGCTGTGTGTTCTAACTGAAAGGCTGTGCAGTGCTCTTCTGAAGCAGGAGTGCTGCCGTGTTGCTGTCTGGCAAAGATTACTGTAGCATTTTTATAGAGTATTAGGACACATCTCAGTTGTGGTGGAGAGAATTTGCTACCCCAGCCATAGGAAGCTGAGTTGAACTGGGTAGTAGGCGTACCTGGAAGATGTGCCAACTTGCTCCTAATAATTTAAGCATTAACACACCACAGTAGGAGCAGTGTAAATACACATTCCTTTCCCGTTCTGTAGGAAAGGGATTTTAGGCTGTGGAGCAGATTGGCCACCTTCTTTTTGCATGGAATGATGGGGTGGATTTTCCTACTGGAGAAAATCATGATTGTGTGTTCTCCAGAAACTGTTCAAGAGGAGAATTTTCTAATGAAACAGACCTTATGCATCCCTGCTTCTATAGGGACATGGCAATGTGTCTGCAAAGTCTGGATTTGTAACTTTTTTCCTTTTGTTACATAGGAACGCTATAAACCAAACCCTTCTGAAACCCCGGTGCATCAATTTGTGATTAGCAATAAAATGTAGTATTGAGTAGTGATACAACTCTTGATCAGAAAAGAAATAAACTGCAACTTTTATACAGAAAATCTTTAGCCCTACGTTTTTATAGGGTCAGGAGGATAAGTAGCAAAGATTTGCACAGTTTTGCATAGAGGTAATCTGTCCTATTTTTGTGGTGGAATACCTTGTTCATCAGTATTGGAAGGCCTAAACAGATTCTGAAAGGAGATAATGTTTTTGTGGTTTTTTGGGGTTTTTTGGGGGTTTTTTTTGTTTGGTTTTTCTGGGGGCGTTTTTTTGTGGTTTTTGGTTTGTTTTGTTTTTTTTTCCTTTTACCATGTCCAAAACTCCTGGTCTCAGGGTACAAAATGACTTTCTGATGAATGGGATAGTTGGCTTGATAAAACCAGGATCTATTAAGACCTGAGTCTGGTAGCTGCAGTTAATCTGGTCCAGGCAATAGGAATGAAACTGCACTTTGACATCTGAGCTTGTATGTAAGCCTCTGAAGTGATGTGCTGTGAGCAAATGTGAAGAGCTGGCAGGGCCTTAACAAACTTGCCTCTGTTCTGTCAGAGTTAATTTGGTATTCACTTCTCATAGGATGAACACTACCTGTGTGTAACTGAAAAATACACTCCTTGTCTCAATCTGCCACTCTCCCTCCAGAGAAAAGGTGCCTGCATTCAGTCTTTGTCCCCAAACTGCTGTAGAACTTAAATGCACCTTTTAGGTGCCAGATGCTATACTACCTGTGCTGCCTACACCTGGCTCAACAGCTTCATCCTAAAATGATGACCTAGTAGGAAACAGCTGGATTTGTTTGGTGTGGTATTCTTGGGGTTGGTTCCTTGGAGCTGCTCTGGGGAGGGCCAAGAGCTGGATTTTATTAATTTTTGTGTGTCCTTTCCAACTCAGGATATTCTGTGGTTCACCTACAGCAGGTTTTGCCACTCACCTCTGACAGTATTCAGTGACTTTCAGGAGCTTCTATGCATAGTATTTGTTCTGGAACAGGAGCTTTGTTATCTGTTTCTGGCACATTTTCTGCAGGTGCCAGATTTGCTCTTGCTGGCAGTTGCACAGTTGACTGCACTGTGTTGGGAAGTGCTGCCATCCTGCACTCTGAGACAAAGGGCCTTCCCAATTTTCCTGTCAGTTCTTGTGCTGCATCATTCACATGTGAGCACATTGTTAACTGCTGCAGGGACTAAACTGTGCTTTAGGCTTCTCTCTGAACTTAAGATCAGTGATCCTGTGTTTGAGGGGTCTTTATTATCTGACTTTGCAAAAGCAATTTGGTTTATGGCTTGAAGCATAACAGATAACAGTAAAAGTTCTGTACAGAGCAGTTGTCTCAAAAGTACATAGGCTTTCCATTACCAAGACTTCTATCATGTCTGATAATTTTCTTCAGTGGTTTTGGCTTTTTTGGAAGTGTGTTTATCCTTTTTACAGCATCATTCCAGTGAGGGTGAAGGGCTGCCAGATTATCAGCTAGACAGGTGCTTCATGAGTATGTTAAGTACATACTGCAGTTGTGCTTGTTTTCTAATGAAACATGGGGTGAAATCAAGACTGGTAGCCTGTATACTGTTTTCAGTTTCCTCAAGAAATAAATCTAATTTCAAAAAAGACAATCTGTAAACTAATTTAAGAACTGAAGCAATGGGACTTGGAAATTCTCATCATGCTTCTAATTTTTCTATTAGCATTGCTCTTTTCTAATATTTATCTCCTTAATGCTTATCTAGTGAGTTCTCAGGTGTCTTTCAGAGACCTAAGTGGAGTTCTGTTATTTAAGGACTCAGTCTGGCTTGGCTGTTTAGCTAGAACAGGGATGGGACCACAGAATCATCTCTCCTCATTGAAATACATAGCTGAGACATCTGCAGCAAGAACTGAGTTGCCTTAGGTTCTTTTTGTAGCTGATAGTGCCAGAAGAGGAGTCATCAGCAAATCTTACCTGGGCGCAGTCTCAGACAGCTCTCTTCTTTACTTCGGTGTTGACTCTTGAATTTCACAGTGCTGGTTGAGACATGCTGAACTGGCAGTGAAGGAAAGGAGATTCTTCTGCTTTAGCTCAGGGATTTTTGTTACCAATGAACCAAGTGTATCAGTAACCTCAAGGAATTTGCTTATTGTAGTGTTATTTCAGCTCATATCTTTGAAACCTAACGTGCCAGGTATTCCTATAGCCAGCTTTTGTAGTTTGGGGAAAATGATAGTGGCTCCTTTTCCCTGACAAATTTGTAGCTACTACACAAAGCCTATCAGTGTGGGCATTTAGATTGGTGTAAAGTGTGTAGTATTTTCAGCTGAACATGAACAATATTGTTGTATTGCTAAAAGTCAAAATATGCCTTTTTCCTCTTTTCCCATAATCAGTCTTCATTTTTCCACATTGCTGTTAGAGCTGTTGAACAGCTGTAGATTTATCCCTTAGATGAATGAAGAGCACAACATTCCAGGTGGCATTTGTTGCTTGGTTCCAGTAATGAGCATAGCTGAGGGTGTGTATCTGCAGTTTCTTTTGACCTCACCAGTATCATCTCCAGAGGAATGGGAAATATTCACCTGATTGCCATCTTTTCATGAAAGCTGTGGCAGATCCATGGAGAAGCACTGCCACAGCCTCCTTGCTGCAGCATGAGTAATGTGACAACGCCAGCATCAAAACAGTTCTGACAGCACCTAGCAAATGAGGGAAGTGTGTGGGAGGGTACTGGAAAAAGATTTAAATAGTATAGTATGTGTGTTAATTTTGAAACAAAACTGAGTGAGGTAGGAGAGCCTGAGAAGAGGTGTCTTCAGCCTGGAATTTTGCATTTAGGAAATGTTCTCACTGTTATGAATGGTTCTAGTGGCTGTGAACACCTTCAGTACACAGTGCAGGAGAGAAATGAAACAGGCCTGCTGCCTTGGCTCTCCTACCTCCCATGAGTTACTGCCTGGCAGCGTGGGTTCCTCATGCTGCCCCACACCCCAGGAACTGGGATGCTCTCACCGTTATCCACACTGCTGGCTGAAGAAAGAGCTGCCTCCTCACAGGCTGTAGGCAAGGTGGGTGGCTGGTTTTCATATCCAGGCTGAAGCCCTCCATATGGAGTTGGGCTGTAAAGCCTGTCTTTACAGCCCAACAAGTATGCTATAGACCAAAGCAAACTACTTCAAGACTTACAGTGACTCAATCCTACAGTCTTGCTGAATGTAGAGAGGCATGGCAGTGTGTTGCACCCATGGACCTCCAGGGACACTACAGACATGGATCAGATGTTTGTGAATGAGCTGATACTAGCTCATATGCTTGGACTCTCATTTCCTCAGTGCTGCTGCTTCTTTTGAATACAGTATCTCTGCAACTTTGGAGCTAATGTTCTTGCCTATCCTCACAGCAGGGGTTAACTCAAACTTCCTCCCTGATAGCCCTAAGCAATTAGAAAGAAATTAAGTGTCTTGGGTGCAGGATAGTGTGCCTGGATGCCTTTAGTGTAGGTGGTGGGTGCTGATGGGCTGCAGGTACAGGTACCAAGGAGCAGTTAACTTGCAGACAGTTCCATGGAAAACAGGAGTGTTGTGATACAGGAGAGCAAGGAAACTGGTTTTGGGGAACCGCTACACCAAAGGGCTAAGCAGCCCATGTGGTTTGGAACTGTGGCTGCCTGTGGTGGATGGCTGCCCAGGCTACTTGGCTCTGCAGCAGGAACACAGCTTTACTTGTTCAGGCCCAGCAGAGTCAGGGCAGGATGAAGAGAGCAGTTGTGTTGGCAGCCAGAGATGGGTCTGTCCTGAATCCTCTCTGGCCTTCCTAGTTCCAGCTGGATAGATGTTTCCAAACAGTGTTTAACAGCTGGTGTCCACGGGGACTGGCAGAAGTGTAAATGCTCATATTCTGCCATTCTCTCTTTCATAGGCAGAAGTAGCACAGGGCATCCTGTTTGGACCCTCAGCCATCCACACAGTAGGGCTGGAGCCAACCCCACTTTTCCTCGCTGGTTGGAGGGTGACTCCTGTGGGAGCAGAGGTCTGCAGTGCTGTCACCAGCAGGAAGACCCCACCTTGGGCCCTCAGCACTGTGCAGAGCCTGGCAAGGGGAAAGGACAGAAAAAGAGATCTTGGCTCTTCTCCCTCCCCACTAGAAGCAGGTGAGGGGCTGCCAAAGGCTTTGCAGCAGGGAGAAGAAAGACGGCGTTCATGGGAGCTGCGTGACTCCGAGCTGGTGGGCTGGGAGCCAGGCACGTCAGCACCTGATGGGCCAGCACAGGAGGAAGGGCTTCCTGCTCCTCGCTCCTCACCTTCTCCAGAGGAGCCCTTTCAAGGGGTCCCAGCCCAGTGTAGTGAGGTCTCTCCTTCCCCACTGCCCTGCCTGTTCTGGGCTGCACTATTGCCTGTGTGGGGCATTGCACAGTGTGCTAAGGAGGTCTTTCCCCAGGAGCCTGGTTTGTTCACTGCTACCCTGGACCATGCTGGCTGAGACAGCTGCCCAGGATCCCTCCTGCCTGCCTGTGTTCTCCACCAGATTTGGGGGACCTGGATCAGTCCTTTTGCCATCTTTGCAGACTCTGCAAAGAAGCAGCCTCTGCTTGTGCACTGGCTGTGTGGAGGCTGCACAGATGGTTCCCAGAGAGAGAGTGCAGGGCTAGGGCTGTGGGGGTGACCCTGGGGGCTGGACAGTCATCACCTCTCACAGCAGATCCCTGCCTCTTCTCCAGGCAGCCTGGAGCCTGCCTAGAGAATCGTTCTTCCAGAAGCCACTGGACAGAAAAGCCCTTGTGCAGCCTTTTTGGAGAGGTGCCTGGTACCTGCTGAGGCAGACTTTCCACTTTCCAGTGAACAGATGCCTGGCTTTGGCTGGGCCATATGGTGTTTTGGACTCACTGCTCTCCAAGCACAACCTCTCCTCCAGCCTTATAAGCAGGTGAGATTGCTCAAGGCTCTGATCCCTGGAGACAGCTCCCTGCAGGCTGTGGGAACTGCCAACAGTCTGGTGCAGGGGGAGGTGTGACAGGTCTGTGCTTGGAGTGTGTACCTCTGGGAAGTGCCACCCAGTCAGTGTGGCCTTGATGCTGGGTCACTGTTCCTGGAGAGGTTTGGCTGTGCAGGGGGCTTGCCCTGCTGGCCCGGGATCTGAGGAAAGCACACCATGCAGTGAGGGTGAGTAAACAGCACTTCAGGTTTGTGGTCAAGGTTGATTGTGACATCCTGGGGACACCTCTGGGGCTGGCATGAAATCAGACTCTGCCTGCCTGCCCAGAGTCTATATCAGAACCAGAATCTCTGGATTCACAATCTTATCCTGTAAGCCATTCCTACAGGAGCTGCTACATCCTTCCTGACTTCTCCAGCAGTCCCTGCTGCTTTTCCCACTCAGTGAGGTTTATTGGGTGAGTGATTGCCCGAGGCTCAGCATCAGCAGTTGTGCTCACTGTCAGGCCATGTGGATTTGGGATGGGAAGGGAGGAGCTGGCAGATTGGCCCTTTGGCAGTATGTTGCAGGGTACAAAGCCAGCCAGCCCTCTTCCTTGCCAAGCTGTAAATTTGGCCCCTTGCTCTAGTGCTTCTCTGGCTTTTCCTGTGGGCTGAGGGTTCATCCCACTCATGCTGTGGCTGCTCTGCTAACTTGTACTTCAGCTCCCTGTGCCCTTATGCTTGCACGCATGGTGCTGTCAGGTCAGCTGCCTGGGTGCACTTCTGACTCACCATGTGCTGCCTGGGCAGATCCCCATTTCATTACTGTTAGGAGTTCATGGCAGTGGGCTGTGAAAGTCTGTTCCCCTCTTTCCCACCCTGCTCAGTCCCATGCACCCAGGAGGGACAAAGCCTATGGAGCTGTCTGCCCTGACCAGGATATCCCTAGCAGTGATGCTGTGCCTGGCTGGGATGCTCTGTGCCGTGGTCTGTCCCTGGCACCTCTCTCCTATGGAGATTTCTGCAGCACAGCACAGGATTCCAAGATCCTGTGCCAGTGCAGGGCAGAGGAGCTGGTGCTTCCCCAGGCATTCTGGCAGGGACCAGCCATTTCCATCTGCATAATGGAGACTGTAGCACAACCACCACCAACCCACTCTGGGATATTTTTAGGCCTTGCTGTGCTGATGAGGGAGAGATGACAGGCTCACTCCACATCCAGACCATGCGATGCCTCTCCCAGCTGCAGCCACCTGGTGCAATGGGAGAAGCGTGGGCTGTTCCCCCAGAGAAGGCAGCTGGGTACTGACTGGGTACTGTGGCTCTGGGCTTGCTGGGAGCAGCTACTGGCACTGGATACCACCATCCTTCTCCCTCTGAACTTGTTCAGCTTCACTGCTTTTGAGAAAGCAGCTTAATGAATTCCCCAGGTCTCACTGGCTCTTGACATTAAGGGTATTTCCTGTCTTGTGAAAGAAAAGGAGGGACGAATCAGAAGCTGTGGGACTGAAGCATGGCAGTGCTTGCACATGGTCACTTGCCGTCACAGAACTGGGGAGCCCTTTCAGCTGAGGAGTTTGGGTTTTCTGCAGGGCCTGAGGCTTGTTGGAAAGTTCTATGGAAGAGGATATCAAAGCTTCCTCTTTTAATCAGAGCCCTGTGTGGGGCTGCAACTGGTGGAGTGGAAGGAGCAGTGATTTGGAGGTGACTGGGGTGGGTTGATGGAGGACAGGAGATCTGGGGCACAAGGCTGTCTCCTGTGGCCAGGCTTGTCTGAAGCTGGTCCCTCAGCACTGCTGCAGAGGCCTGGCATGAAGCAGGTCCCCAGTGCCCTGGACACACACAATGACACAGTGCTACTGGGACGTGACATTGCCAAGCCATGACTGTGTCATGGGAGCTGGCAGAGGGGAGAACTGTCCTGCACAGGGTCTGTGGCTGGGTTAGAGGGGAGCTGGGTTGGGCTGGACTGGAGCAGGCTGCTCTACCCAGCTTCACACCAGGGGTCAAATGCCAGCCCAGGTGGGTTGTAGGTGCTGGACTCTGAACACAGGACTTGTCTGGGTGACTGCAGAAAGCAGCGGTGCTAATCTTCCCCATCCACAGGAACCAGTCTGTCAGGAAGAGTGTCACTGGTACCAACAACTCACTGTGTTTGTCTTACCCCATCCCTTCATTGGAAGGACCAGTTCAGCTGCAGGTGCAAACCTCCCTCAACTGGCTACCAAGACCTGGAAAGCTCCAGCCCTGAGCAGCTGCTTCTGCCTGACCGTGTGGATCTGCCAGCATCCCCCAGCATAGCTGTGGCTCAGGTGATGGCTGCAGAAAGTTCATATTCTCTTGGCTGTGGCATAGGAAGTTGGTTCCCATGCAGCAGGGTGAAGAAGCTTTGTTGGAGAGGTGGGCCTTTGTCCTCACCTTCTTGTGGGTGAGTGGGATGGGCTGCAGCTGAAAACAATGACTGCTGGCCTGGCTGGTCCCCCATGACTGCTGGAGCAGAGGCAGAGTCCTCCATTGGCTGGCAGCTCTGTACATTTACTGTTTAGGATCCCACTTACTACACAAGGATGCAGTGTTCCCTTAGTCCTGTTCTCACTCATACCAACATAGACTTGTGTGACTTCAAGTGATGTACTCGGGGGGGTTGAGGTGTTTTGGCAGCACCCTTCTGTCTGTGTCCCCTGCCTGTGGCTGGCAG
>NW_005054347.1:2186656-2194313 GCF_000277835.1 Geospiza fortis
CAGCTGCCTCTTCATGGCTGCTATTAGCCCACAGCCTGCCAGCAAACAGAGCACCCAGAGGCATTTCCCCCTCCTCTAACTCCCTGTTATGAAAAGCAGCTGCAAGAATGCACAGGTTGTCACAAGTGCTGAATCTCCAAGCATGTTCATGTCCTGCAGCAGAGCACAAACCCTTGGCTACATCCTGCAGCACAGGGGTCAGGGTGGTGCAAACTGAGACCTCAGCCCCTGCACCCTCTCACACAGCTCCTAATGGCCCATGCCATGCTGGGTGGCTTCTCTCCTTTCTTCCTTTTCCCAAGAGGGATCATATAAGCCTCAGCACCCAGGAGTGGGGAAGAAAAGCACTGGAACATGGCAGAGCTACCTCAGCTGGCAGCTACCCTGCCAACCCAGTGCCCCAGGCCAGGCAGCTGTTCTCATGACCTACAGGGAAGCACCTCCACCAGCAGAACCAGCACTTCCTTCCACCACCTTCCCAGTGGCTGACAGTATTTGAGGTGGCTGGTGCTTTCCCTTCCTCCTCCTTTTCCTTGCCCTTGCTACTTCCCATCTCCTTGATCCCTTTCCTGAGCATCATGCTTGCCCTGGTCTCAGATGTGTAGGAGGTGGGATGCTTCAAGAGCATCTCTCTGGGCTCATGGCTGTGCACCCCGGGAGGTGTTGATGTCCCTTGGTGCATGATGGGGTTTTCAGAGGGGCAGTCACCCACAGGGGTGCAGCCTGTGGCTCTGCAGACAGGACATGCTCTGGGAGTTGCTTGCCAAAGGCAGCATTGCTGACCATTTCCTTTGGGCACCTGGGGAGGAGATCAGAGTGACCCAAAGGGGGAAGGTTTGTAAACCTGAAGTGGACACTGACTCAGGCACTTGGGCTGCTGTGCTTATGCTGTGGGTTTTGGCATCAGCTCACTTGGGCATGTATGGGAGAGACAGGTACGAGTAACAGAGTTGGTTGCTGTGTTGTATGAAGGTTGCTGGTGCATTACTTGGGTTCAGAGGCTCCAGTTCACCATGGAGCAATGGAGAGGAGGTTCAGGCTGAACAGGATGAAAAGAGGAGCCCATGGCTAGTGGCCCCATCACCATAGCAGGCCAGCTGAAGGTACATAAGGGGTTGCTCCAGTGCAAGTAATTAAGTACTAAAGCTCCAGGCTGGAAATTACGCATTTCCTGGGTCAAGGGCTGACAATGAGCACTGCTGCAGGTAGTGTAATCCCGCAGAGCCAGCTCAGGCTGTTGTACCTGTTTTTAGAAAGACATGTGCATGAGCTGGAAGAGCAGGTGAACAAGATTGTCCTCAGGCAGAGCCCTCTGCACCTTTTCCACTGCCTTCTCTGGCTTGCAGGAATCAGTCCTGGCCTCCTTTTTGCTGCTGGAGCTGTTTGGACAGGAGATCAGGAGGGGTGTTTACAGGTCAGGGCAAAACAGCAAGCACGTCCATGCAGCATCTCTTCTTCATGCCTGAGCCACCGATGTCGAAAAATTTAAGTTGAGACCTTAAACTTGTTGAGATCTAGTTGAGATCTAAACTTACTTTGCAAGCTGCTTCATGGTAGGGATGGCTGCCCCTGCAACCTTCAGTGACCATGCTGTACTTAATTCCAGGCTTCAGTTTTCCCCATCTTCAACTTCTCACCTTTGGCTTCTGCACTTCCTTCTGCCCATACCAGTACTCTGCTCCTTCTGGCAGTGAAGAGACCTTCTCCTGAGGCAGTGAAGTACCTTGTACTCCTCACACCCTATGCAGCCTTATTTGTCAAATTTCCAACTCTTAGCTCCTTTTTGTGGTGGTGTTGCTGCTCCTTGGGTTCAGAGGCTCCAGTTCTCTCTGTGCCTGTTTTGAAGTTTGGATAGCTGGACCAGACATCAAGTTGGCTTTGCCAGAGCTGTAGCTCTGCTTGGAAATCCTCTCCATGCCCCTCTGACTCATGGCCCTCAGAGCCAAGGTACTGTGCTGCAGGCTCATGGCAACAGTCCCGTGTGGGGACAGCTCTTTTGCAGCTTTTGTCCTTGATTTCGCCTCCCACCCCCGCTTTCAGGGAGATTCTCCATCCTGTGGCACAGCCTATCTTCTCCATTCTCAAGAAACTTCCTTTGCAGCCCATCACTGGGCTGGGAGCCGTTATAATTTTCCCAGCCCATTCAGCTCATGCTGTAGCAGCAAGCAGCGTTCAGTGTTTTATCAGCCCCAAATATAAGCCTTCATCTTGTTATCCAGATTATTGATATTAAGACCTATTAAATGGCACTGGACCAGGGGTCACTGGAGGTCTAGGTAGGCTTTCTGTTGTTGATGTCTCCCCATTAAGCCTTGGCTCACTGAAAGATCTCAGAATGCAGCTGTTAATACATGTAGTTGTTAATCTACTTGAGTCTTATTAATTCTTTATAATACATACTTTTAATTAAAATCCTGCAGCATTATTGAAAGCAGTGGAGAAGGCAAAGTGTTCTCTATAAATGCTCCTACTCTCAGCACCCAGACCTTTCCTTTTGCCCAGGAAGGATTTTCCCTGTGTAACAGCCTCAGGATGACTTTAGCTGTCCTTTCACTTACAGTCTGGGGCTCTCTGCCATTTCTCTGCCCATTGCTTTGACCCTTTAGGTTATGCTGGCCTCCTACCAGCTGACCATTCCTTAAAAATTAACACATGTGTTTGGGAGAGTCTGTGATTAAATCATGTGCAAATTACTTGGGTCTGTAGCATGAGTGTGGCTGGTTTGGGGAGCTGCAGCCTCTTCTTGTGCCACTGCTTTGCTGAATTCCCTCCTCTCTGTGAGATGGAGTCACTCCTGCCATTCCCATTTGAGAGGAGGCAGTGGCTGGATGGTGTTTGCCTGCCTCACCTGACTCTTCCAGCTGTTTTTATGGTATGAAAGGGGATGGGGTAATGTCTGGAGAGCTCAAGATGAAGCCATTGAGGTTCACGGCCATCACAGTTCTAAGCATCTCAGAAATTCAAGTTTATTCAGCAATCATCTCAGAAATTCAAAGACAGCACTTTGGCTTCAGAGAGGCAGCATGGCCACAGCTGGAGCTGGATTCATTCAAGGTTCCTGCAGCACTGGCATGAAGAAATGCACTGTTATATCCAGTGATGGCACCTGGGCTGAGCAAGACTCCCTATTTCACTCCCAGATCTCAGGTAGGCTTCACTGGGGAAGCTGCTGGAGGGGAGCTTATTTTACCTGGTTTCTTAAGGAGTAGAATTAAAGAGGGAACCTTTACCTAGCCTGTTACTTTTAAGAGGCCGTGTTCATGGTGTGCCTGATAACTAGGCAGTGCACAGATTCTACGGTGACCATTGTCACTCTGGACAGAATGGATAAAATATTAACAGGCATTGCAAAATACTTCCCAGACAGTCAAACCAGCCTGCATGCCAGCAGGCACTGCTTGGTTCTGCGCTCTCCTCTCTTTCATGGTGCAGTAACCTACTGGGAGCAGGACATTTGCTACTGGACAACTCACCATGGCTTAGCAAATCTTCATAAGGCCTGCCAAGCTCAGGTCCCTAAGCCCACCCCCAAATGTGGCAACCATGAAATCCATGATTCTAGGAAAAGGGAGCAAGTGAGGGAGGTGTGTGGGAGTGGACGTGTCTCCAAACAGCAAACTCCATTAATCAGTTCCTGGATGTAGAGCTGAGATACAGGTGGTTCTAACCTGCCAGCAGGGGTTCTGGAAAGGATTCGAGACGATCCTGTCTGAATCCTTATCCTGATGCTATGGTAGAAAGCACTAATGCAGCCCTTTAAGTCAGAAAATAGGAAAAGCAGATTAAATCCCTGTGTCAAAGCATTAGGGAGGCTCATTGTGGGATTCTATATCTTGAAAAGGATTCAGGAAAATCAGAGAGGCTCTATAGAGCAGAAACACAAAAAATGGCTTGAGGGTGGGAGGAAAAGCCTGGCAGAAAGAGAATTAAGCGACTCAGTATATTTAGCTTTTCAGAAAGACGGATGAGAGGGGGTTTGCCTGCAGCATATGTGTAGTGTCACAAAGAGAAAATGCCAGGCTCTGAAAGGCTCTTTAATCAAGCAGAAGGCAGAATAAAATGGTATGTCTGCAAGCTGAAGCCAGACACAGGGAGGTGGGATGCTCTTCTGAACGTGAGGGTGAGGGACTCCTGAAACAGACCCAGAAAAAAGTGGGAGTCTTCAATGCTTGTCTTCAATTCAAGCCTACCTCCTCTCTTGGAAACTATGAGTGAACCAAACATAGTGTATTGGAATTACTGCAAGGAGATGAACTGCTGAGCAGGTTGCTGGCCAGGGCCTTGCACTTGCATGACTGGCTGCCAGGTGGGACCATTGGATCACGTCATCTGAGGAAGATCCTTGGAAAGCTGGTCCGCTCAGGCAGAGCACTTGGGGAGGCAATCAGGCAGGCTCCAGATGTTTACCTGCTCCCAAAGTGGTAAGTGTGATTCTTTGCTGTTGAAAACATCTGGAGGGTGGCAGAATTTTTCAGCCAAGTTCAGATTGTTTTAACTTCTTTTGTGTGGGCCTGGTGCTGATGCTGTTTAACATTTCTGTTCTTAGAGTAGCCAGAGCACCAAATATGTAAAGTGTTCTCCACAGTCTGATCACGTTCAGAGTCTGCATTTAATAATAATACATAATGAGTGTGTGAGATGAAACAAGTTTGGTCAGAGAGATAAGACAAACTACAAGTGTCTTATAGCCCAGATTGCATTCCTTGAGCCTGTACATCAGCAGAGGTAATCTCTGTCTAGCCATTATTGAAAGAGATCTTTGCTGTGGTATATAGTGGTGTGTAATTAATCATAAAATATTGCATTAATTAGTATTGGGTCTGATTTGATGACATTTAATTTGGGGAGAAGGATTACAGTGTGAGTATAAGAATAGTAATTTTTATAGGGTAAAGAAACAAAATGAGATTAGAAGTTTCTATGAAGGAAGCCTGGAGGCTGATGTGTGTATTCGGCATCTGATGCAGATAGTTACAGCCTAACTTAATTTACTGGTGGGAAAAGATGCTGCTCAGCATCTCCTCAGGCACATGAGGGGA
The DNA here is from genome assembly GCF_000277835.1 of Geospiza fortis. NCBI lineage: Eukaryota > Metazoa > Chordata > Aves > Passeriformes > Thraupidae > Geospiza > Geospiza fortis. The sequence continues at coordinate 2,191,696 of NW_005054347.1, forward strand.
ATTTGCAGAGCAATTCTGGCATGCCTCAGGTGGGGTCCTTTCAAAAGAAGGGCTGAAGAAAGCTTTGCTTATGGTCATGGTGGTGTGTCCAAGTCATGCTTAGTCCAACATGAGTGTCTCTGCAGCATTGATGCAGGGACACAGGAGTAGGACCTCTCACTGCCTGCTCCAAGCAGTGACCAGCCCTAACTGTTTTATGCTACCTGCTAATGCAGCCGCCAGCTGTGCCCTCTGCCAGAGCCTTTTTTCTCCAGATCATGGCCCGTGCTGCTGTAGGAAATTCTCTGCAGACACAGGGGTAGCTACAGGTTCAGCTGGTTTGCTGCAAGTGGGTTTTGTTGAGCAGGATGGGCTAGATCACTTGCCGGATCATTTGGTCAGTTTGGCTTTAAAAAGCTCCAGAGCATTCTGGAAAGCAGCACAGCAATATGATAGGATTTAATCAGACTTAATTATTCCCCTGCTGTCTATCTCCTAGCAACATCCAGCTTGACATCTGCCTGCGAATGAAATGTGTAAGCTAAGTAGGAACATGTTCAGACTAAAGTCCTGGTACTTGAACCAAATCATGCCACTAATCATTGCCTTAATTCATCTCATGGCCATCAAACAGCTGCCAGGCGCTGGTAACTGATTTTCCAAGGTGCACAGCGCTCGCCTTCTGTTTTTTCCAGGCTGGCAAGGAGGGTGACTTCATCCCGGGCTCTTTGCAGCACATTGACACCTGATAACAGGGTTAGAGTTTCCTGAGTCACAAACACGGGCTAGGGGGCAAGCCCCAGACTTGTCGCTATTTGGCTTCGTGCTGTAGGTCCCCGCTTATCTCATCACTGAAATCAGATCACCTGCTGCGCCCACACACCGCGGGGTTCAAATGCGGTACGGGGGCGGTTTAGGTGAAGCTTGGGGACAGCTGGAGCAGATGTGGCGCAGTGGCAGCAGGCAGTGCAGCAGCTCCGTGTCACAGGGACAAGGGCGGTTGAGGCAGGGAGATGAGAGCCAGCTTATGCAGATGGAGGGATGAAGAGGGGAAGAGAGGAGCAGGCATAAAGCAAGCGTTTGTAAAGTAAAACTGAGCTCCAGCCAGACATGATGTGGCACAGGAGTCGGTGGAGCTGCTGGAAGAAATGAGCACGGCAGCAGAGCTGGGGCCATAGGAGGAGGCTGCCTGCACCAGCCCTGGCTGCCAGCTCACCGTGAAGCTGGAGGGAAGGGAACTGCCTCAGAGCAACGAGCATCCTGAGCAGGTCAGCCCTTCGAACTGGGGGTTGATGGGCCAGTAGCTTGGGGGCAGATCTACAGATAGACAGGGCTGCATGAATGTGGTCGTGTCCCCTCTCCACATACCTCCTCACCACATACCTCCTGATGCTGGAGCTTTTGTCAGTGATACCTGGGTGCTTGCATGAGTCTGTTGGTCTCCTGTGCTGTCTCTAAAGTTGTTGTTGGCAACGAAAAAACCTAATGGTGTATCAGTGTGACATGTGTCTCCCTTGTGTCTCTGCAGAAGAGCGTGGTAGCTCTGGAAGCCTGGCTGCATAGGTGCCACACTAGCAACCAACTTGTACTGACTTCATTTGTGCAGAGCACAAAGTGGGGTTTCTGGCTCTGAAAATGGGGCTGTATGAGCCCCCACCAGCTCTCCCTGTGACCAGCAGGAACTTGGCCTTTTGTCAACAGAGCTCAGCCAGCTCTGTGCTGTTCAAGGCAGTGTCTGCCATTCAACATTGGCACCTGGGCTCACCTCAGTGAGAGCTGCCCCCATGCCGGACATGATCCTACTAAGATTCCCTTAAAATCACCTTTTGTTTTCCTTCTATTATCAGTGACAAATGGAGGATCACTGGGCTGGTCACTAAAGATACAGGTTTATTCCTCACCATTTCTTTCCTTTCAGATGACTTTCCCCTTCACAACTTTGTTATTCTATCCCTGAGAGGTGTTATATTAGAGTTTGCCACAGAAGGCTGTGGGGCCAGCAAGAACAAGGGCAATGCTGTGGGAAGGTTGCCTTGCAGGCTGTTCCCAGTGCTGCTGTGCTCAGAGGGCAGCTGTGCAGTGAGAAGGTGGAGGCTGTCACACACCGGGAACCGCGTGGAAGCTGCACGGTGTGCGTGGCATGAGCTGTGCTGTGGAAGGGCAGCTGGGGGGGGTCCGTGCCGCCCGGCCTGGTGTGGGCCAGTGGTGGAGGCTGTGCCACAGCGGGGAGGTGGCGCAGAGCCGTGCAGGGGCTGGGCAGGACCTTGCTGGGTGTGCAGTGCTGGGAGGGTTTGCAGAAGCCGGACGGTAGTGTGAAGGCAGTGGCCGGACGGTGCAGCAGGGACAGGTGCTGTGCGGGGCAGTGAGGGAAGCAAACCCAGGGCTGCGTTGCCGTGTCCCGGCTGAAGCTTGGCACAGCTAGGCTGCGCAGAGCGGGGCAGGGCTGAGAAGCCATCGGAGCGCAGTGCTCGGCGGTCGGGCAGTGCAGCACCTGAGGGGAGGGGCAGCGCACTCAGTGCAGTGCCTGGAGGGCGGGCGATGCCGTGTCGCTGCAGGGGCAGCAGCTGAGGTGCCTCAGCTGGCGGAAGGTGCAGCGCTGTGGGGTGACAATGCAGAGCCTCACAGCGGGTGCGGCGCTG
>NW_005054347.1:2195237-2268738 GCF_000277835.1 Geospiza fortis
TTCTTGTGCCGCTGATAAGCTTTGGGGAACGTGTGTATCTGGTGGAGGAGCACGGTTTGGGATCCGTGCTATATGGTGGGTATGGGATTGCACGTTTTGGAGAGGATGCCCATTCGAGAAGGTGGCTCCAGCCTCAACCTGTTTTTCTTTCTCAGGTCATGTAGAAGAGCAGATTTCACGTGAAGATGGGACTCTTGGTGTTTATGCGTAACCTGCTGCTAGCCCTCTGCCTCTTTCTGGTTCTGGGATTTCTGTACTATTCTGCTTGGAAGTTGCACCTTCTCAGATGGGAGGATTCAAGTAAGTAAGGGAGCGGTGCAACTGTTTCTGGGCTCCCTAAATCGCCTGTTAAATAGTTGCAATAGTGGTGAGGTGGTTCCGATTTAGTAGTATTAGAGGGATGTGATTAAGCCCACTCAGATGCTGGAGCTTTTAGCATGCTTAAGGGGTCGAATTTGTGACTACCTAATGCTCTTTATGGCTTTACTTTTATTACTGGGTACAAGAGCAGATTCATGCTTTATAAATCTAGTATTAGAGATCTCAGTTCTTGGAATATTTTGTTAGTTTATGATTCCTAATTGTCAAAATAAAGAGTTTGTATGTTGAGGCTTTTATTTACTGAATCCTCTGTGCATTTTAACATATCTAAGAAAAGCTTTGGTGAATTTTGATTTCTTTCTGTAATCATCTGTGCTGGTTATCTCATCATCTTACTTTGTCCTTCAGAAATCCCCATCTTCCATTTATCTTCCATGTTATTATCTGCCAACTATCTGTCATCTAAAGGATGTCTTTCAACCTTTTAAGTCCAAAGTGACATCTGACCTCATTGAATACAATCTGTGGATTGTACTGTGCAGTAAGGCCATAGAAGGTTACAGTTGCAATGAAATTAGGCTGAAGTTTGATTGCTCAGTTGCTGCTCTTATTTTTGTTTGTGTTGATTTTGCCTGCATGCAAGAACTGTTTATTTAAAACATAAAAACAAGAAAACAATTCCCTCCTCTCCCCTCCTGCCCAAAACACAAGCCAGCCTTCCTTGCAGCTGTTCCACAGGCTGTTTCAGATGTCTCAGAGCTGACTATTGCTCCCTGGATCAGCAGCTGAGAAACACTGATCCAGAACTGTCAAGAAGCCGCTGGTCAAATTTCTTCTTTGCTGTACTGTGTTTTTGGGTATGCTGTTAAAGTTTTCTGCTGCAATGCTTCTTAAACTTCACATTTTTTCTACCTCTGTGTGCTCCAAATCTGTTGTGTGCTCTTAAGAAGTTTTGCATGATGATAGATGATGACTTGGATGTGACCCTTGTGCTGGTGCACTGATTTTGACAGGGAACTACTAAGGTGCCTTGGACTAGAACAAATATTGTAAGACTAAATTTGTAAAAGGAGATGCACAGTGTTTTTCTGAGCAGGGATTTTTTTCTTCAGGTTTGTGCTTCAGAGAGGGAGTTAAAAATCTTCATTATGTGTCTTTGCAAAGTAGCAATTTTATTGGCAAGATGCAGAAAATTGTTCCTGCATGAAAATAAGTACAGTTGTGGTTAAAAGAGCAGTTTTTCCATATCTGCTATCACATGATGATCTCTTATGAAATTATGCCACCTACCATCCTTTACTTCCTTCATGCCACCAGGAAATCATGTTTGACTTCCCAAGGCCTGCAAAAAAAAAAAAAACCTTCATGCCACAACTTGCATGTGATCTTTGTTACAAATGAAGAAGCAGCTATGTGTTTATGGGTTATGCACCAAGGTGCTGGGGAGAGTTCTAACTTTTTGCAATCCTCTTCAGATTTTGTGCCTTTAGCTTTGTGGGCTATTTGTTGTTTTACAGTCCCTGGGAGGTTTTGTGGTAACTTTGGGTTGCAGTGCAGTGTTGCAAATCTGTGTGCAGACACTGTGGATTTCTATAAATGGAACACTTTTACCTGGAAAGATGACTCTTAAGTTGCAGCCTAGTTAGAGTGATTTCTGTTGAGTGCATTGGCTGCTTTTGGCTAACCAGGATGTTCTGACAGGAGCTCTGTGAGGTAGCATAACAGACCTTTGCTTTGGTGTGTCTCCCTTTTTCTGATCTTTTGTGTAAAATGTGTCATTCATTTATTCTTGGAAGTTGCAGTGCTTGCATTAAGCTTCTTCAACATGTACAAAGAGATGATGCTAGCTTGAGGATTTAAGCTTGCTGTTCTTTATCAGTTGCCACAATTAATTTAGGCTGTACTGTTGTTCCTTCTAGACACTTTTGTGGGTTGTGTCTTAAATATTGGATGAAGTTCTTTGAAATATTAGCATAAGCAGCAGCCTAATGTAAAGGGACAGATGTTACTTTTGAAACAGTAAAGATGGTACCTGTTTTCAGTTGGTCTTCAGAATTTTTTATGCATCAAAACCTATTTTATTTATCATATAATTTAACACAGGAGGAGATTATGCAAATATAAAGTAGAAATTTAAAACCCCATTTTGGGAAACTTCATATGAAGAGTTAATGTTAAATAAATAATGTTCTAGAAATCAGCTTTGGAAGTTAACTAACGACAGATTTGAATTACTTATTTAACTGATTAGGCCTTCTTGAGAATGTGTAATATGATACAATGTATAATGGGGCAATTATACTTTGTATTTGCTGAAGGGGAGCCTTGCTTACTTAAGTGCCCCGGATAGGTGGTGCGTAACTGTTGTGGTTTTATTTCCTGAATTACAATGCAGTGTGTGACCTGGTAAATTTCCTTAAGATTGATATGATAATGCTGATGTCCCCAAAGGCAAAACCAAGATGTGTTAATCTTGGGGTGCTTAGTAATCAAAGATTATTGATTTTGTGTGAGTTATCTTCTTATTAAATTACTTTCATTTTTCTTGTGACTAGTGCCTTTCATCTTTTTAATAGTGACTGCCTAGCTTCAGCAGTGACATTTGTCTTTGTTCTGTCCTTTGTGCTAGAGGAGGTATGAAACTAAGCTGATCCCAGCACCTGACACCTTTGCAATCTCTTCAGAGACTGGCTTTAGTAAACTTGACACCTGTGTTTAATAATGGAAATAAACAAATTTGTTGTAGAGTATGGTGGAAAACACTTGATCTGCTTATTTGCTGCTTGTGTGGTTTGTTCACTTAATGTTTTAGAAGATGCCTCTGCTTATCCATTCTCATGGATGAATTGAATGGTAGCTGTAAAGTGGTTTACTGTGTAAACTAATCTCCCTGACACTTGGATGTTCATGTATTTAGCTGCTAAAGTAAATTAATAGCTAAATTATTTTGTTTATATGTACATCTGACCTCTACAAGAAAGGAGGCTAAACTTCGAAATAGACTGAAAGATACCCATCAATGTTTCTCTTAATGTTCCCTTAACATTAAATGTTCTCCTCTTAATGTTAAATCTGTTCTCCTTGAGTGATGCCTTAGTGAGTACTGCAAGATTATTCTCCTTCTTGTATGACTCTCCACCTTGCCAAAATACAAAGGAGAATAGGAAATAATTAAATTTTTAAAAGGCTTATCTTTACTGTGACAGGAATAGATTGGATTCGGCTAATGTGAACTAATTAACATTGAATTAAGTTCGACTCCTTCTGTTCAGACAAACCTCCAGTGACTGCTACCCTTCTCTCATCCTTTTAGTGAGCATCATGACTGGCTACTCTTCCCCAAGCCTTGTTTCATGTCAGTGGCAGAATGTTAGTTCTCAGAGCAGCAGCTAAGTACAAAAATAAGGGGTGTAATGCTGAATGCAGGAGGACTCTTGAGTTCTGGTGATGGTTGGGAGTACATGAGCAAGGTTTATGACAGAGGTTAAGATTTCCTTTTTCTCTTTCCTGATGTTTGTAATGCAGCTTCAGTCTCTGACTGTAGTGGTAAGAGACGTGCACTGCTCCTGCACATTCTCCCCAGACAGGCAGCAACAGTGGATTCCACAGCTCTCTGAGGAAGTGTTGAGTTGCACGGAGGTGTGCTGAGCACATAGAACTGATAATGTGATGTGGGAGACAAACAAGGAAATAACTAGTTTGTAATCAGGCTTAGCTGTCCTGAACATTCTGGAAGGAACTTAGAGGAGCAAATAATTGTACTGCTGTTCTTTGTGTTTCTGGTTGTAGGGGAATTCTTGCAGAGTAATGATAGTGATAGGAGCAGGCCTTGAAGGTCTGAGACATGCACAGCAGCTCCTTTCCTAGTAACTTCCCATCCTGTTCCTTCCCTAATGCATTTGGCTCTGAGGAGGAAGGAAGGTGTTGTCTGTCCCAGTGTGAAGATACAGCTCGTAGGAGGGTGCACTGTTGTCTTTGGAAAGTATGGTGGGAGATGGAATTAGTTAACCTGATATGTGTGTAGCTGATTTTGCAACTTCAAAATGAATGTGTTGTAAGGAATGATTCCATTACAAAGCAATCTGGCAATGGAAATACTGGACTCATTCCCCCAAGTCAGCTTTTACTTTTTCCCTCTCTCTCAAAGTATTGAAGTATACTTGGGACAAGGACAGTGTGATGCTATTTTCTTGTTCTCTATTGTATTTCTTTTTACATTAGCATTGAACCAATGTAAAGAAACATATACTCTGCATGAAGTACTTTTGCCAAAACCCACCTTAATACAATTTGAGCTTGTCAGTTTCAATGTGGTTTTTGAAACATCTCCAGGTATGTTCTGTTGATGTCTCCTTAAAAAAAATCAAGTCGCTATTCTGTCATCTGTTGCTCTGTGTTATTTTCAACTCTAATTCTGGCAAATCAGCCAAAGAGATAAAGCTTTGGTAGGAGATTTTCCAAAGGTATTTCAGGACCCTTATCCTTTTTACTCCTTTTTTTTAATGTCTGTTTCCAAGGGAACTGAGGAGACATAAACAGGCAAAACTGACTCACTTCTGGTTGCAGGTTTTTAATCTGCTTGCATTTCCATGGAAACCAGTCATGCAGCAAAAAAGGCTGAATTAATCAAAAGCAATCAAACCTTTATTATCAGTATAAATACTGGTTTATCTCTTTCAAAGTGAAATGGTACTTTTGTCAGTTCTTGTATTAGGGTCTAACAATGTACTGAAGAAATGGATCTTCTTGCAAGGATTTGGAAAATGTTTACTCTTTCTCAGGTGGCTCATGGATGTGTGGTGGTATCCAGGGTGGATGGGCACAGCTGCTGTGTCTTGGGCTACTGGGAGTGTCATTTGTTCTGCGTCAAGGGTGTGGGTCTTACGTACACAGACATCTGACTTCCTTCTGTTCTTTGTTTAGTGAAGAACCAATGAAAAGACATTCAGTTGGTGTGTGAGCAACTAGGCCATGGGGACAAACTTGTCCTCTTTGTGGAGAGAGTCACGTAATGGTTTTGTGTTTTGCTCTGACTGTCCTACTTGCCTTTGCCAGAAGATGTGAAGGCAGGAGTGCTCCTATAAAAAAATAACAACTCCAGGCCAGCTCAGCTTGGCGCTGGGACCATAAATCTAATGAAAGTAGCTTGAGCTGGGATGGCTGAATTGATGGTTAGGTGGTTGAGGGAGTGTATTTTTTGACAAGGCGCTCACAGTGCTGTTGTGAGTGGTAGCAAGCAAATGGTGATGTTAACAATTTTAATTGCTCTCTATCTATGGCATTAGCTTTAGAGGGGGTATGTGTGTGCATTCTTTAAAGTAGACCTTATTGCTGTTGCCTCTGCTTCCCAGTCTGGAAAGCCTGAGACTAACCTTGTGGGCATTACTTTTTTTGCTTTGGACCATATTGTGCAGCACTCTAAGCTTCCTGAAACAGTTGGGGATTTTTTTTGGTGGTATTCTTTTTTCCCTTTTGTTGGGTTGGGTTTTTTTATTTGTTTGTTTGTTTGCTTTGTAGGAAGAGACCAGGTACAGCACTGAGATGGATTATTGTGGATTCTTTAATGTTTGGGTTATTAGTAACCTCAAGGTTTGTTTCATCCACTTAGATGTAAAGTGTGTTAGTGCTGTACTTTCTGAACCAAAATTGAGAACAAATGTTTAGAAAGTTCTCATAACATGGATCCAGCTACAGTTTTATGGATCTCTTTGCTAGTGTTCAGATGCTTTAGGGATTTGAGGATCACAGTGATGCTTTTTTGAAATGCTAAAAATAGCAAGTAATGTTATTGAGGCAGCAGTGCATATTAGAAACAAAGATGTAAAAATAGAACTTAAAACAAGAGTTGTCTGGTAAAGTTGCTTAACTTTTCTAAGTTTTTCTCATATTGGGCTGAAGTATTCCACTTGTGTTCAGTTAGAAACTTAAAACTATAATGTACTAACTATGGTGGATAATTCTTTTATCTGTGCAGAACGCAGGAAAAAATTGATCTGGTGCCCAGAAATTGTCACTGCTCAAGTTACTTTTGTGTTCCCTCTTAGCCTGCCAGAATAAGGAGCATGGCTAAACTTAAACTGCAGCAACTCCATGACACTGTTGTGCTAGTATCTTTCACAGCTGTAATTGTGCCAGCTATTTCTCTCTTGGCTGGAAGCTGATGTGTGTGTTCCTTACTGCTCTTGCTGCGGCTGTTAAATGTAACCGGACAGAGGAGACAGTCTGCTCTCTGAATGTGAATCACAACTCAGGAGACTTAAAAACCAAATTCAGAAATTCACGAGTGCCTCTCTGCCTTTTAGAAGGCAGGACTTCACAGGACAGACAAGGAACATAGGGGAATGCAAGTGCCTCATCTTTTTCTGATCTGTTACTGCTTGTTTAGTGAAATACCCAGCATTACTTTATGACCCAGCTGTCTCTCCAGGAATTTTGAGTGCTGCTGTAATGTTAACAGTACTGGACAAAACTCTGCAGGGGCAATGGGAAATGATGCATGACAGAGCTGTTGAGAGAGGAAGCAAGTATAATGTGCCTTGTCCTTGGGATTTCTCCAGAGGAGGAAACTCCCTGAACACTCTTCTGGCTTTAGGAGCATATAAGGAGCAGGTTTAGGGAAGGTCATTAAGGGCATAACACCCTAAGCATGTTGTGGCTCGAGGGGTGGCTGTAACAGTCTATCTTCATTTTGGCTTTTTTGGATTACTGTTTTAGTTCTGGATGAGTGCTGACCTTTTAGGAAGATGGAAAAGTGATGTGCAAGAATACTTCTCCATCTCCCTGCTTATGGCTGGGCCTTAGTTTTGCATTTTGAAGTAAGTTCCTCTTGCTTCTCTTGACAGCGACTGTCTTGATGCTGTTTCAGTCCCTTTCTATTTCCCCCATCTCTCCATGTGTGTTATTAGTGATGGGTATAATTGAGGAACTTGCCCAGTTTAAAACAGAGTGTGATATTTGTTTGTTTCACCTAGTTGACCTCAACCTGACTTAGAGTTTCACTTGCTTCACTTTCTCAATTTATACATTTTCTCCCTGGCCTCCCCACAAATTTTTGGGAAGGGTATATTCCTGTGACTTTAGATGGGTACCCTGGGAGAGTGTTCATAAGGAACAGTATTTCAGTGTCTTACATGCAGCCAAAGCTGTGTCCTCCAGTATGGATTTGCAGAGGTCAAAGTCAGCAGTTTTCCATATTCTGGAAAGGTACATTGCAGTGAAAGCACTTTACCTCTGGTAGCAATTGCTCTGCAGCTGAGTGCTTTCAGAGGTGAAAGGATTTATTCATCTCAGCTGACTGTGAACCCCTTAGCAATGTGTTCAGCTGGAAACAATACCTCCTTGTGAGAGCTGTGTCATCTGTGTTAGCGAGTGCTTCTCTGCCTCTCCTCACCGTGCATCCCCCCACCTCTCACCTGTACCATTGCAGACTGGCTGTAGTGATTAAGGCATTGCCAACCTCAATGGGAGCTCCCCCCACCACTCATTTGATAGAATAGATGGCACTTTTCCCCTTGACTTTGATACAGACAGGCTGGCTTTGGGCACCTTCCATGCTCATTTCAACTCTGTTTCACGTCAGTTCTGCTGACGCTGGGACAAAGGAGGTAATTTGTGATTTGTCTCAAGTTGGACAGCTGCTGCTGCTGTGATCTAAGTGTGGCCTTGGTACTGATTCTGACTATGCCTGTCATACTTAGAGATGTTTTTCAGAGATTTTTCCTAGTTTGTTATCTTCTGTCAACATTGTCACTACAACATCTCATTTTTTGTTGTTGCAGTCTGGGTTTACATCACAGTGTCAGGCTGAGGCAATAAAACAGCCAAACAACCTGGGTATGACTACCAAGGACAAGTACACTTGGGTCATGAGGTATAGCTCTCTATGAATTATGTATCTCTTCTGCACTTCAGAAGGAATGTAATTGTGCATTCAAGCAAAAAGTAATTTGTACTGTGCATGCACATCCTGAATTGATAGCTTGAACCTGAGGTAGCTGATTTCAAGTGGTTACTCCTTCATGGCACTGGGTGATTATATTGCTTTTGTATGCATTGCTTTCCTGAGAGAGTAACAGGATAGTGCCAAAATCCCAGTCAGGTACAGAAACTACAGGATGTTTCTTAACCAATTCTTGGTATTTTGCATAACCAAAGGCCTCAACAATCCGGGAAGTGTATATCTCTGAGGGTCAGAATTTAGCATTCCTTGCTCAGTTAAAAAAAAAAAAATCAGAATGTGTTAAAATAATCAATTTCCATTTTTAAGTGCTTATAAACATGCATTTTAAAACTTCTTTCATATCCCGCTGGGATCCCTCCTACTTTAACTCGGTTCTGTTAGAGCATGTCACTTTTTCACAGTTGTTACCCTGTGAGTTTTAGTGTTTGGACACTGATTAAATGTGAGTCATCAGAGCTGCAGCAAGTGCAGGAAGTGTACTCCTTAATCACTCACAGAACAAAAGAGATAATAACTACAGAAAAGTTTAACTGAGAGCTTCTCTAACTACAGTGAGTATGCATGTTCCAAGGAGGCTCTTCTTTCAAAGCACTATGAACAGATGCATGTATGCTTTAAAAGAAGTAGTGAAAAAAAGATGGCACAGAAATTAATAAAAGCTGAGTTTTACTGACAGATAAGTAGCTGATGGCTTCCTACTTCTGAAGGCTTACCCTTACTGTTGCAATGTTAATAATTTATAGGTGCAATTGCATCTATTTGTCTTTGTTGGAAGTTAATCAATCTCAGAGTAGCTATAAAATACTATGTAAATATTGTTTCTCAGCTGTAATTGTGCCCAGACATACTAATGAAAAAATGTACTGAGGCACATATCTTAGGATGAAGGGTGATGAATAGACCTGACTCAGGAAGGCAGAGGAAGCTGAGGCACAGAAAAGTCAAATTTTTCTACGTCATGCAGCAGCTCAAGGGCAGAGCTATGAATAGAATAAAGGTCTCAAGGTTTTTCATCTCAGTCCAGCTGGCCAAATGAGACTCACTGTCCTGTAATTACACATTCTGTGTCTCTGGCTTAGGAGGGCAGCAATATGTTGCTGTTGCTTGCTTGTGGCAGGGGTCACCTGTGGATGCTTGTAAAAGCACAGGCAGTATTTCAGAGAGCTGTACTGATGATAAAGCATGGTCTGCATGGGCAGTGCTGCTGGAGTGATGTAGGTGCTGTAATTAGGGTGTGATGTGGCTGCTGTGAGTTGCTGCTAGAAGCTGCCTCAGATGCATCAAGTGCTTTCAGAACTACATGTACAGCCTGAACTGTTGTGAATTCTGGTCTGGGGCTTTTCAGCCTTCAGATTTACCCCATCAAAGGCCCTGTACTTCTTGCTTTCTAGCTGCTTCAATACTGGGGAGTATTTTTTTTTGTAGTGGAAAAGTTTAATTTTGCTCTCCATATATAAGGTCAAGACGCTATGTTATTCTAAAGTTTAAACTTTAAACAAATACATGTTCAGGCAGACTAAACTTCTAGAATTTCTGCTCAAACAGTGAAAGACTGAGCTTTCAGAAAGAGAGGAAAAATGAAACAGTTCAGGCTGTTTTAACCATAGCAATCATTAATGCTCTGGGTATAATTAGAAACCTAATTACTGTGAATTTACTTGCAAAGACTTTTCAGCCTTTTGAGACTTGCCTCACACAATTCTATCAGGTTCCAAGTGGAGCATGGGTGGTTCTCCATTAAGCTGCTAGGAAATTAGTAATGCTGCTTTTTTTTGTTAGCACTGCTGCTATAATCTGTGTTTAAAAGTGCCTTATCTGAACAATGGAAAGGCTTTTATTATTTTTCATTATGATTCATTTTAATATTATTTTCTATATATTTGAGTCCAGAGCGGTTGTGTTTGGGTCAGATACTTCATTAGAGGCAAAAGCCTGAGTTAATGCAACATAATGAGTGCAAATTGAATTACAGTGGAAAAATATGTTAATTTTGATTGAATTTTCTAATTTTGCCTTTTTATTTAACAATGCTTCAAATATAATTTTAATATTTCTACACTTTTGAAAGATAGGTTTATGCATTGATTTCAGTTAGGTATGAGGAAGAAATTCTTCACTGTGAAGATGGCGAGACACTGGAACATGGCCTGGAGAAGTTGTGGATCCCCCATCCCTGGAAGTGTTTAAGGCTGGGCTGGATGGGGCATTGACCAACCTGGTCTATTGGAAGGTGTCCCCTGCCCACAGTGGAGGAATTGGAACTAGATGATTTGTGCTCTTTATTTTTTTTTTCCAATGAAATACTTCAGTCTTTGTAAAGATTAAATAACATGACAGGGTAGGTAATGTGAAACAGGATTTCTCTACTGGAAAGTTTCTGCAGAGCTCCTGTCTAAGCAGTTTCTGCTCCTCTGGCTTGCGTTCAGATATCTAAAAAACTTGTTTGTGTAGGGAATTAATCCAGGGAACTGATATCGTGTGAAAATACAGGGACCTTCTCTTCCTTCCCCCTCCAGCTCTTTGGGAAATGTTATTTTAAATCCCGGACAGGTCGGCATGCTTAACTCAAGATTTTTACGGAAACATCAGGATTTTTAGGGAAACATCAGGATTTTCCGGGAAGCTCCGCGGGGCCCCGCGGGGGAGGAAGGATGGGCGGGCGCGCCCGCCGGGGCGGCCGCGCCTGCAGTAGCGCCCGGGTACCGCGCGGGGGCAGCAGAGACCCGGCGCGCCCGCCACGTCACGGCCACGGCAAAATGTTGGGTTAAAAAAACCACGAGAACCCCCAAAACCAAAACCCCAGAGCATTCTTATTTTCATCACAGTTACAGAATGGCCGCTGCCGTCCCCTGGGTGAAAATTAAGAGAACTTCCTTGGAGTCATTTGGTTTTACAGTACCTTAATTTGGAGGAACCTTGCTATTTATATCCACTTATATTTAACAGTCCATTACTGTTGCCTGTAGCTCTTTTCATAATATCTGATAATTCAGATGGCGTCCTGTGTTTAGAGGGTCTTTCCTAGTGGATTTTTTTTTTTTTTTATTTTGCATTCAATTGAAACTCTGTGTTTGCCCAGAGAATCTGGAGAGATCACACAGGAATATAAAGTTTTGAGTACCATGCTTGCATTATTGCAGGGAGAAGAAAATGTAGACAAATCTAAAATTTTTACGAAGTCAGACTTTGTTACTTCATTTATTTACAAAACAGCTCATTCTATTTAGAGGACTTTGCCAGCTGAGGAGAGAGAAGAAATGTTCTTACAATTTAATCTTATCTCATGGGTTGCTGCTGTGGAGAAAATCTGGATGCTTTTAATCTTGAATAATTGGAAAGTCCAGAAAACCTGCAGATCCTTCTGCAGAGGTTGAAGCAGCAGGAAAATAAAGACACATTTGATAATTTGAATTGCTTTCCATCAGGTAGAATTGATATGTGAACTGAAAATGAAAATATACTGCAGTCCACCAACAAGTGATAATGGCATGTTTATAATTATTGAAACAACTGCTGCTCTTAGTTTCACGTACTTTAAAGAAAGAAGTAAAATAAAAGCTTTAGGAGACAAGTTTGTGTTAAGAAGCATATCTGTTGTAAATGTCTCTCATGGCAGAATCTGTGCAGGTGAGTTCTGCCCCTCTGTCACTGGTACCCGTCTCGTGTAAGGATGGCTGGGCCTGCTCAGGCCAGAGGCACAAGCAGCAGACTGTGGGGTTAGCAGGTACTGTTGTTTCTCCCATCCTATTCTCTTCTCTTCCTACAGTGTGTGACCTTTGGTTTCCGAAGGTAGATATGTTATCTTTTTATATAATAGTGCCTGTTAAAATTTTCAGACATAAACTTGTCTGACTGCTTTGCAAACCTATATGAGAGCTTCTGTTACCATCTTCACATGGTATTGAGCTTCCCAGACTAATGGTGTTCTCTGAAAAAGCACCCCTAAAGGCTAGTTAAAACATAAATGTGTTAAGAAGATGGGGAGATAATGAATGTTTTTGAAATGCTTGATAAAATTGCCCTAAATGAATGGCAAAGTATTCTATTTGTTTGTTTTTTCAAAAGGTGTTTAAGAAAACAGGGTAGTTAGTGTTTAACTCTGTGTAGAAATTGCAATGAGACTCTTAAGAATTTACCTGGGTTCTGAAAATAATTTAGCATCTACATAGAGGTTGTAAAGGCTAAGAATGTGTGACTAACAAGATTGTAGAAAGCCAGTTTAGGAAGGAGAATGAATAGTATTTCAAGATATTAAACTTCTTTATGAAAACTTACTTAGAAAAAAGTATATTGTAATTGAAGCAGTACTTTTCCAAATGTTTCCTGTATTGTAAGCACCTGAAAGATTAAGTGCACATACTACATTATTTCTTTGAAAGCAACTAATCTTTGTACTACTTAGGTTTGCACATTGTAACTGTTGACATGAGATCAGCTTGAGGATGAAAGTAGATTTATTCTAGCAAAGCAGGGTGAGATTGCAAATTAGTCTTGGGAAGTATCAGAATTAGCCCTATTCATAAATAGAAATATTAGATATGTTCAGAATTTCCATCTCTATTCTGTTGTTTAAAGCAGAATGTTTTTGCATCTTTCACCTGAGTTATTTGTATATTTCTCTCCGATTCTGTTTACCCATTATTGTTGCAGGCTTAGTAGTAAAAAGAGCTCTTTTACGTAAAGGTAACTGTAGTACACTCACATTTGTGTGCTTACATGTGCAATGTGTAAAGAGTGGGAAAAATAACCCTTTCCATCTTATATTATGTATCCAGATATGGTAAGCTAGAGGAAAATAAATCTACATGGATTAGTTTTAATATTCAATTTGTTCAGGTTTAAAATACCTTAAAAAATCTTTAGTGTTTTTAAGAATAGAGCAAGACTTTGCAAAATTAGAGGATAATAATAGTTGGAATGAACGTCACTAAATTTCTAGTCCAACCTCCTGGTCAAAGCAGCATCCATTATTAGCTGAGACCAAATCTTTATCCAGGCAGGTTTTGAAAACTTCCAAGAATGGAGACTGCACAACCTTTCTGTAGAGTGTTTTCTAATGCTTTGCTGTCTTCATGGTGAACAGATTTCTTTTGACATCCAACACTCCAAACCTCTTGTTTCAGCTTGTGCCCACTGCCTCTCATCGTCCCACCATGTGGCACTTTGGGAACCAGGCTCCATTTCCTGGGGAGCCTCCTGCAGGTGCTGGAGGGCTGCCCTTTGGCCTCTCCCAGGTGCAGGCTAAACAAGCTCATTGCCTCAGTCTCTCCTCACAGGCCTTGTGTCAGTGCCCTGGTGTTTGATCATCTGCACAATCCCTGCACAATCCCTTGTTTGTCTGTAGCCCTCCCTAGGGACCAGGCATGATGTAGTAGAACAGAGGGTTCATTGTCATTTGGAGTGGTTTTTTACATTTGTGTATTCCTGTACCCCTTTTCCTAAACTTTTTTTCTGTTTTATGTCAGTTAAATAGTTCTATATATTTTTTGGTACGTCACCTCATGTTTCACACACCTCTTTGTCATGCATTTGTTGCATTGGAGGTGCTCATATTGGAGTTGGTTGAAGAAATGTCAGGTGAATGAAGGGACACTTAACATGGAATGTACAATATTGAATGTATTGAATATACAATAACAATGTAGGTATTGATGTTGCTGCCACAAAGGCCTTATGCTTCTCAAGGGGGTCAGTCCAAAAGCAGTTATTTTTAAGGGAGTACAGAACAGAGTGATGAGTAGAAAAACAGACTTCAGGTACCAGGCACCCTCTCTGGGCAACCTGTTCCATTGTGCTGTGGTAGAGACATTTTTCCTAATGTCCAGTCAGAACATCCTAATCTGTAATTGGTGGCCATTGTCACTTCCTTCCCCTGAAGGACTTGCAGGATAGAATGAGAACTGAATATGTGTTCCATATGCCTACACTTTTTTTGGGTTTATAATTGTAGATATAAAGTGAAGACCAGGAGACAGTGTGAGAAGTAATTACCAAAGTAATCAGGGCTGTCTCTCGAAATTTCAGACCTCAACAGATGAGAAGGTCAGTGAGGAAAGGCAGTGGCTGTTTGTGCAATGCTTCTCATTTAGGCTCTGAGTGCTTGACACACAGCTGTTTAGTAAGCTCAGAATAACAAAGAACTGTTTGAAAGAGGATGGCTGTTACTGACTGCTGTGAAATCAGAAGCTGAGGGCTGGTCAGAAGAGGATGGTTGCAAGGGGGGCCATGCATGTTGTAACTGGTTCCCTCTGGAGAAGGCAGAGCTGCTGAAAATGGCTGGATTGGGTGTGAACACTGATGTGTTTGAACAACTTCTGCTGCTGCCAGCTATTAATGATAGGCATGTCTGGATTGTGACTAAAAATGTGGAGATATCTAGAGTGTTGAACATAGGTTTGTTCTTTATTGAAGTGACTATAAATTTGGGGTTGCAACCTGTTTCAGAGGGAGTTGGGGACTGCAATGTGTTGCATCCAAAAGGAGTGGTGTCCTTAAAGTCTTCCTTTTGTACTTATGTTTGTTTTTTCTAATCCTTTTGAGCATTTGTATTGCTTATTTGATCATGCTTCAACTTTTTGCACATCTTTCTTCAATTTTCTTCAGGTTCTAGTTCCTCGTGTAACACAGATGTTGTTTTCCAAACTATTTTTGAGGCAGTTTATTTTTTCAGTCAGGTATACACACTAAGCTCTTTAAATCTCTCCCATGAATTGCTTCATTGATTCAAAACTCTGTGGTATAGGAACACTGGAGGTATTTCATTAATTGTGCAATAAGATATGTGCTGGTGGCAACCATAGTGTTGTATATTGCAAATTCATTTCCCTTTTGAGTCCTTTTAGCCATTGCACACAAGTGTCTCTTTCTGCCTGCAGTGACTGCACCAACAGTAGTGACTTTCTCTTCCTCATAGCACCTCCACTTATTGTCCTTGAAAGGTGAGATTTCCAAAGCTATTAATCCATAACAAATACCATAATTTCTTTTCTTTTAGTAGGAGTTGAGAAGTGAGTATAGTCCTTTTCTAAGGCATTTTATTATATTTTTTACCAGTTCCTTCTAGTGTGTGCCTATGTACACTTTGTAACACATTTTAATTAAAAAGCATTATTTGTGGTATTTCCTGTGTCCGTGTCCAGTGGGATGAATATTTCCAGAAGGCTTCATCTCGCATAGATTGCTGGGTGGTTCCCTTCCTGCATCCTGTACAGTGTGAAACCTCATCTCTGGAATGTCTTTCTGGTCCAATAAAGTGTTTGGGGAATGCAGTTACTTGGAATCACGTGGGGTATAAATCCCCTGCAATTGCATATTGAATGTTGGGCTCTGTCAGGATTACAAACATGTGGAGGTGCTTGCATATTGCAAGTTTCATCTTGAAGATAGAAGCAAATCTGTGTTAATAATTTTTAATTTCTCTTTTCTTCCGTGTTATTTCTCCATCAAGGCAAATGTTTTTGGCTTCTTTTAAAGGACAGGCTTGAACCAGTCTCAAATTTCTAGAGGGATGTTGGTCAATTGTACTGAGAAAGAAGTTACATTGTTGTGATTGTAACCTTCTTAGGACTTGTATTGAAGAATTATGTTGCTTTGGCCATAAAGCAGAAACCTCCTTCCTTATTGTTGTCCTAATGCTAAAAATGGTTGCAAATTAATTTTCTTTTTTTTTTTTTAAAGCACTGACAGCAGCAAGATAATATCAGCAAGTGAGAATAACAGTCCTGAACAGTCAGTCTGTAGGTAAGAAAGGGATAGTGTTAAGCTCCAAAATAATTATTTAAGTTTTGAAAACACAATTAGTATTTATTTTTAACTTATTTTCATATTTATGTTATGGACCTCAGTGCAGTTATCTTGAATTTTTATACTCCTGGCGCTCTGGCATTTAGTCCAGCTACCTCACTGGCATTGAGAAACAACAGGGAATGAGCTGGAAGTACAAGGCAGTTTCCTTTCCTCCTGTATAAAATTTAGGTACTTTCTAAGGTCCTTTAGTAAATATTTAATTTGAAAAATAATTGTCTTGTGCTTTTTTAAAGTGTAGATTAATAAGCTTGATTTCTAGTACTGTGTGTTTTCTTGATTATCTGACCTTAAATGTTACTACTTATTTTAGAGGTTGTATATTTTAATAATGGCCATTCAAAATGTTTTCCTTCATAGGAAATTGTAGCAAATAGCACTGGAAATAACTACCCCAGGTCTTTCTCTGGGCTTTTAGAAACAATATTTTTAACATCTTTTTATTCAAACATATGTCATAAGTACTCTATAAAATCTAATTAGGGGAACTGGTACAATCTGTCCCAGTGCTTAATTGTTCTTCCCTCTAGACAGATTTTTCCTGATGTCTACTCTAAATTGTTTTGACCACAATGAAGCCAATTGCAAGCTTTTCTGACTTTCACCCTCTCGTTTTAATTTTTTTTCTCCCCTCAACATGTGTTTGTGAGTTTTAGATTAGTTGATAAGCTTCTTGCAGTCTTATTTTCTTCAGATTTGGGCTTTATAATCTTTCTAGTGGAGAAATTTTTTAAAAATATTAAACATTGCTACTTCCAAATACTCTCTAACTTGTACGTATGTTTCTTGGCGTGTGGTGCTCCAGCATGTATTTCTTTGGAATGAGCGGAATAGAAAAATGTGGTTTGCAGTTGTGCTCCAGTTGATGCTTTTCAGTGCAAAGACATGAGGGTTTCAGTGTTGTGGTGCCAATTCAGATCAGCTTGCTGTTCACTATAACTCATTACAACACCATTGAGTCCCCTTGGAAGTACTTTGTTCCCTTGCCAAGATCAAATATTTGTATACTTGCCATACACTTGGAAGTCGTGTTGCTGTTAAATGTATGAAAATTTGGTTCTAAGTCTGCTCTTGATAGAAAGACATGAAACCAGCCTTGAAGCTTCAAAGCTGTGTCCTTTGGTCAGAGGCAGCTGACTGCTGTCTCCCATTGCTTCAGAAGAAGATACTGAACTGGGTGGAAGTGTCTTGTTGACAGTATAGTTAAGGACAACATGTTTTGTTCAGTTTCTTTTGGTTTTAAGCTATGTAGACAGTTTCTGTCATGTGTCACCCTGCCCTGAAAAGCTTTTGAGATCAGGCAGTAGAGGTTTCTTTTCCATCGCAAGTTGTACAAATTTGTTTCTTCTCTGTACTGAAAGAGTTCTATTTTCTGGTTTGTTTGTTTTGGTTTTTTTTTTTCCCTATAGTTCTGGATTATACTTGTGTATTCATTCACAGTTCAATTTTGGCACAGTCATCTTGACCATGTAATCTAGTTAGAGCATTCCTTGTTCTTGTATGTCTTTTCCTCCCTGTGCTTGTTCATACAGGCTGCCTGTGGTGAGATGTCTGTGCCTCAAATCCCATTTGGGGGCATTTTTTCCCCTGTAGTGCTCATACAATTTGTGCTTGTCCTCCCTCACATTGCCTTCCACGTGAGGGGACAAGAACAGTAGTACACTCCATTTCTGAATTTCTCTGCTGCTGGTGATCATCAGCTGGACACTCTGAGGGTGGTGTCTCCTCAGGTTCAGGGATTTTGCTGAAGCTTCATGGTGACCCTGCGTGAATGGGTCTGGAATTTTCATCACAGGGGAATTCTCTGCCTCACCTCCCTGTTTCTGCTCTTGCTGTGCTGCATCTGCAGTGTGATGGTCCTTCTTCCAGTATGGGCATGCTGGGTTATCAGAGGATATCAGAAGTACAGGAGTCTTCCTGTGTTTTTTCCCCTAGGGCCATTTGCCAGATGGGATGTAGCCCTCAAGATGTTTTGAAAAACCTTGTGGTAGAATATCTGATGTGTGGCTGTTGAGCAATACACTAATTTTAAAATCTAAAACCCCCTTTTGGCTTCACAGAAATGTTCCAGAAAAATATTACTGTGGTATTGACTGGGTCTTGTCTTCCATAGAGGATAGCCTTCCATTTATTTTGTTTATGTTAATTAAAAAAATTAATTTAAAAATTATTTCTAAGGCTAAAACTGTATTTTTTCTAATCACAGAAGAAGGTCTTGGGACAATAAATATATTAACATTATAACCAACCCAAAACCTGGCTCGGTAGTAGGAAGTAACCAATACATCTGGAACATCTTTACAGGAAGTGGGATAATTAATGAATAAAGCTAGGTGCATGCTTTTGATGGATGGAGTATTCCGATGGTCAGGGCTGGATGTCACCTTATGCAGTGCTGCTTTGGAACAGCAGAGGGTACTGTTGGTGCAAGATAAAAAATGAGGTTTTTCACACCGAGTTTGGAATTTTTTTTTGCTCCTAATATGTTACTCACTGGAACTGTTGACATGTTATTAGTCGTTGTTGGATTACTGCCCTGTCTTCATAGCATGCATTTATGGATTTACTGAGTAGTTTTGTGGAGAAACCCCCAATTAAGTATGAATGTTTTCTCATTAGTTCTGATGTCACAGAAAGTGCTTCAAAGATGTGTGTTCTGATACAGTTGTTTTTTGTCCTTCAGTGTTGTGGAAGGACTGTTCCTTCTTTGTTCTAGATTGAGGAGTTGATTATGCTGGAACTTTCCAGAGAGTTTTTCTTCTGGAGATAAACTATTAAAAAACCAGTAAAAGTTTGGGGACAAAGTTGCAATTATTCCATCTCTTGTTGGACAGCCCTGCTCTCTCCTCCTGTGTTTTATTTACCACATTCTTGCACAGTCTCTGGCTGCTGTTCACCAGAGTTGTGTTTTATTTGAATGTCAACAGGTGGGCTGTTATTTAAGACCGACTTTTAAGGAATGTTACCATTTTGCCAGGGATCATTTCGGTTCTGTGGAAAGGACCTGAGCTTTCCAAATCTCAGTTTCTGAGAGTACAGTTACAGAGTGTGTTGATTTTTGTGATAAATCTGCTCTAAGTGGCTACTTAATAGTATCATTTTTAAGGACTATTTTTGGTGATTTTTGTCCCATACTTTCTCAGTGATCCAGTTTATCACCTCCCCTCTCCCCGTGAGCAGTTGTCATGGCACAGCTGTGCTGGGGGCAGTTGCAGTGATGTGCTGGGCCACACAGGGTGTGAAAATCTCCTAAATTTTGCTTTGCTGCCAAAGTATCCTGTCTGGCCTTGAGGTTGGTGTTAATTTGGGGTTGGAATTGGTAATCCTGATGAGATACCTTCAGTTTGGTCACTGCTGTATTCTGACTCTACTGTAATGTACCTATGCTTATGGAAATGGTTTCAAACTGAGAGTGTAGGTTTAGACTGAATATTAGGAAGAAATTATTTACTGTGAGGGTGGTGAAGCACTAGAAGAGGGTTCCCAGAGAAGTTGTGGCTGCCTCATTCCTGGAAGCTTTGAAGGTTAGGTTGGACTGGGATTTGAGCAACATGGTCTAGTGGAAGTTATCCCTGCCCATGGCAGAGGATTGGAACTAGATGGTTTTTAAGATCCCTTCCAAACCAAAACATTCTGTGATTCCATGGAATTCTGGTATGGGCTTATTTGATATTAAGTTGGCAAAAAGAACTACTTTGTGAGTGAGGCTTTCTGCTTTGCAAAGGGATCTAAGCCATGGTGTCTTGTGGGTATAAGATATAGTAGGTATAGTGCAAACTCACTGGAGCACTTTGTGCTGAGTCTACCTCTCATCATGGTTTGTCCTCATGAATAATTTTACAGATATAACAGTGTGATTTCATTAAGAGAAGACTTTATATGGACAGGCTTAAAAACCAAAAAAGTATTCATAGGCCACAATAACCTTTTCCCAATCTGTCTTCATTCTTCTGCATGTTTCTGGGATGGTAGGTAGCTTTCAGTGATGGAATCTGTTGGGAGCAGAAAACAAGATGCCTAGTAGGGGTAGAGCCGCAGTAGAGGAGGAGTGGATAGAAAGGTATTAATGTGCCTTTGGCTGCAGGAAACACTGCTAGCACTGGCTATAACTGTGTTTTGGAACATCACTTGCATTCTTTGTGCTTCAACCCTAGCCATTATTTCTACAGCTTACCTTGAGCCAGCTGTTTCAGTTTGACTGATGGCATGGCAAAAAATGCCAGCCTACTGCAAAACAGCAGAAAACCAAAATGGAAAGTCTGACCTTTCAGCCATGGGAGCCCTTGTGATGGCTCAAAGGAGGGGGCCTAGGGGAATGGGCTGTTTGGGGCTGTGGTGGGAAGCTGTGCCTTCTGGCGCATCACTATGTACATTTTCTCTAGCAGAATGCAGGGCATTAATAATCCACCGACTTGAAATCTTCTGAAGGGTGAAATTTGATGGGGGAATTTGTCAGTGTAGGACGCTCCAGTCATGTTGAATATGTTGAACAGCTGTAGAGAAACTGCCTAGGTCCTTCTAGCTCAATCCCTGGCCAAAACACTCCAGTGTGCACATTGTATTTAACTGTCTGCTCCTCTTGTGAAAGCCAGTAGTAAAACCCAGTTTATTATGGATGATAATCATGACCTCAGCAGGATCGTTGGATTTTCACTCCTGGACTCAAATAGTAACCATTAACAATATATTTCATTATACTGGGAAGGAAATTCTTTCTAAGTGAACCCTAACCTTGTAGTTATTAGATTTACCCTGTGCTCTATTTGGGATAAATTGAGTTCTCACTATTTTAAGGCTTTGTTCAGAATTTTTGCCTGGCATTGTCTTACCAGCAGACTGGAAGGTTTGTCTTTTTTTGCAGTTGATTCCTCTGCATTTAATTTGCTCTGAAGCAATCTCAATTGAGGGGCAGTACTTGCACTAAAATCCTAAGAGTAATACTTATTTAGAACACAAGGGTGTTTCACAGAGTCACAAAATAGTTGTAACTTGGCGGCACCCCCATAGTACAGATGTGGTTTTTTCTTATGTTTTCAGAAAACAGAATTTCTTAGGTTTTCAGAAAACAAAATTTCCTGCTTCTCGCTTTGTTCCCATTGCCTATTGTCCTTTCACTGGTCACCTCACCTCTGAGCCCATCTCTGCCTACTTTAATCCTGCCCATCAGGTTAAGTTACTAAGATCCTCCTGAGCCTTCCCTGCTCAAGGCTGAGCAATCCCAGCTCTCTCAGCCTCCCCTCGTGGCAGATGCTCCAATCCTTTAATCATCTTAGCTCGCTGGACTTGTTCCAGTGTGTGTCTGTGCAGAGGGGAGCCCAGCAGTGCCCCAGCCCTGCAGCAGAGCCCCCCCAGTGCTGAGGCAGGGGAAGGGTCCCCCACCCTGGGGGCTGGTGGCTGCCTTTGTGACCAGGGCATGCTGCTGCCTCGGGTCAGCTGCTCCACCCAGATTCCCAGGTTCTTCTCTGCAAAGCTGTTTTCCAGTAGGTTGGCACCCAGCCTGTAGGGCATAGTTGTTCCTCTCCAGGAGCAGGACTTTGCATTTTTCTTTGCTGAACTTCATGAGATCTGCCTGCCCATTTCTCCAGGCCTTTTCCATATTTTTTTCTCGGCAGCAGGCCCGCATTTTCTCTAGTCTTCTTTTTACTGCTCTATTGCTTGTAGAAGCACTTCTTGTCCCTGACTGTTTTCAGCTCCAGGCAGGATTTGACCTTCCCAAGTCTGTCTTTGCACACTAGGACAGTGTCTCTACATTTGTCTCTGCTCACCTGACCCCACTCCCACCTCTTGCGCGCATTCTTTTTATGTCTGAGTATTGTCAAAACGTCCTTGTTGATCCATGTGAGTCTCCTGGTACCATTTCTTGATTTTCTGTGCATTGGCTCTATGATTCATGAGCATGGTTGAGATCATTCTTCAAAATGAGCAAACTCTCCTGCACCGGTCTTCTCCTGAGGCCCAAATCCCATGGGTTTTTCTGAATCTGGTCCCTGAATTCTGCTCTTGTGAAGCCCAGACTTAATGATCCTTCAACTTTCGCTGTTTCCTGTGCCTTGGTTCAGACTTAAGGCTTGGTTCCTGGCAACTTCCCTGGCTTTAATGACAGCAATCTGCATTTATGGAAGGTGGCCAGGTCAGTGTTGTAGTCTGAACTAGTGTTTGTATCAGATATTCATACCTTGAGTGAACCAGACAGACCAGGTGTGGGTACTTGCTAAGTGTTCCTGCAGAAGGCTGATTATTTTATTTTTTTAATGTTCTTGACTTATATTTACTGATCCATCTGTTCCTTATGTATGTTGGTCTCATGTATCAGTGCTGGTACTGATACCATTAGTGTCTCCCACTCCAATTGCTGGTCACAGATTTACCTTAGAAAAACATTTCCATGTAGTTAGATGCCATTAAAGTTACTCCTTTTGTAGACCCTTTCTCATTCCCTTAATGGGGCTTACATTTGCACAGTCTGGCCATACCCTGGGTTGTTCTGACATCATGGTATAACTCAAAGCATTTCTTCGTGCTGAATCTGCCGTGTCCTGCACATATCCATAAAAGAAAAACTACACAACTAGCCTAGAAATTATATGGGCCATTCTGTTTGTTACAGCTCCAAAATCTCCTCAATATCCATGTGATCATTTATAGGTTTCATGTACCATGGATATGGCCAAGGTATTATGGGATTCTGGCAAGTGATCTACCTGCTTTTTCAGGAGTGGTTTTCTCAGTGGAATTTATCCAACACCTTTCCTCAAGTTCTGCATCTTCTCCCCCCACTCCATTATCTGTAAACAGTGGCTCCAGTTACCTGTAAGCAGTGGCTGTACCAGATGATTTTAAAGGAGTGGACATGGTTCTAAAATGCTGTCCCTCAGACAGATTCTAGTTAGTATCAAGTATCCTGGTTATCACAGATGGTGAAATGCTGGCAAAAATGCTTGCAAAGTGATTTGGGAGGGCTCTGCTTGCTGTCAGTCACTACTGCTAAATTAGCTTAATTAAAACCAGCTGTGGGAAAGTGCTCTGCTGCAATTGATAATTTTGTTTCCTTCTCTGAAGTCTTGAGGGCCTGGGGCTGGTGATAATGGAGTTGCTCAGATGCAGTGAGGATGTTAAAGTGGTTGCAATTCTCTTACATGTGTACAATTTTGAAGTTGGCCCTAAATCCTGCTTTTAGCTTGTGTTTCTCCATATGGTGTCCTTGGCCTTGAGATGCTGAGGTTTGTGTATTGCCTTGAATAGCACCTACTGTGGTTAGTGTTGCCATTTCTTGATTCCATTTGGGAGGGTTGGTGGCCATGTTTGTTTTAGTATGGTTTAAAACGAATGTCAAAGTTATCCAGCCTGAGAAAGACACTCTTTTATTACAGTTTAAAAACCTTATAAAACCTAAGAACCTCTTCCTCTACAACCAGTCCTTGACTTTAAAACCCAACAGCTTAAGCCATTCAACACAGTTTGCCTTTTCTGAGTGACCAGCAGCCCTTTGTGTTTTGTGAACTGCTGTGTCAGGCTTCTGCAATATTCTTTATTTGTAGAATGCCCTACTCATTGCTATCTCCCTTCCCTGAATCCTCTCCTCTCTTTTCCTATCATCTGCTCAGTTGTGTAGGCAATTTCATAGTCAAATTTAGGGCCAAAAAGTTGCCAAAATTGATGACTTGTCACAAATCAAGAAAAGGCCTTTTTCCATTTCTGAGTTGATCCCAGACCTGCCAACATCAAGCTGTTGGGTTTTTTTGCCAGTCAAAAGAAGTTGTGTTAGATGAGGCAGCTGTTTTAGAATAAGGTTAATAAAATGACTGTTGCCTCTTATAAGGAGTTCTGCTAGTGGAGTAATCCAAAATTGGTGAAACTCTAAAATTTGTGAATCCCAGTGAGCCTGTGAAATCCTGGCTGGAAGCACACATTGGCAGGTGGCTGGAAATGCTAATAAGAAATGGAGTCTGTTGTGGAGTGTTGTGGAAGTTTTGTCTTTCTGAGATTACAGTAGATTTTCTTTGTGGAAATTGACTTAGAAAGGGAGTTGTTCTTGGCATCTCTCAATTTCTGAAGTTTCAACTTTTAGTGAAGTAGAGTTGGCAGTTTCACAGGATCTTCAACAACAACAAAAAAATGATCCTTCAGTGATGCTGCTGCACTGGATGCTTTATTACTGTTCTTAAGCAAGCTTATCCCTTGTCTCCATATTTTCATTAAAGTGGTCCATTGATGTGGATTGGGATTTGGAGGTTTTTTTCTTCTGTTTTTGGGGTGGATTTTCTTGTTTAGTTTTGTTTTCCAGAGGCATTTTGATTGCTTGTTGCAAAGATGCAAGAGACTTTGTGGCTTTCCTGGGTTCTCTTATATTTTGCTGCCTATTCCAGTTTTGCACACAAGCTTTGTGTCACTCTAACCTTCAGTCTGGCTGACAAGGATCTTTTTGATAGAATTTATCCATGGACAGTAAAAGTTCTTGTAGCTGGAGGTGACACTGGCATTTTTTTCTGTCCTTTTCCCACTTAGAAGAATGGCTGCTGGCTTTTAGTCACTGCTGACTTGGAAACTACTCTATGAGTTATTTTTTTAAAAAAGACTGAAACACTTCAGGGAGGTGCTCAGCAGCTTAATTTAATTGATCCTAGACTGCAGCCAATGTTTCTTCTTATTTAACCTTCTGGGTGCCTTGGAATTATTTTAATGCTTTATTTGGTTGGTCGCTTTTTTTTCCCCTCACTGGCTTGTTTCTCTGCCAAGTGCTAATTTAAAGGGATTCATTGTATTTTTCTATGTGGTGTGATAGGAGGAACACTTTTCCTTAGATTGTCTCCAGCTGTATTTGTCCAGGGGCTGAGTGATGTGTGTGGTGATCAACTTCCACTCCTGCGGCTGCTATTTCAATAAGTTTTTCATTGTCCTGCAATTTCTGCACATGGAAATGTGGCACTACTGACAGTATTTAGTGCATCCCTGGGTGATTTTTCCTATGTTTTGATGAACTCTTTTTTTCAAAATTAAAATCAAACACTTCTGTAAAATAAAATAATAGGAAATGAGAATATATGCACTGTTCAGTTACTGTGGTTCTTGTTTTGGAGCTCTTTATGTTATTTTTTCCTCTGCGTATGGACGTTTTCATAGTCAAGCAGATACTCTGGGAACACCTTTATTTCAGATTTGCTTGTGTCAGTGTTTGGTTTAGGATGTGAAGGCTTTTGTGTAGACATAATGCCCTTTGTAGACCAGTTAGTGTGTCAGTAAGGTAAGACAAATTGCTCCCCAAGCCGTCAGCTTGGGAAGAACTTATGCTCCATATCTCTGAGTATGTCTGCTACCTATAAAATGACATATTGTGTAGGATCTCTCAAATAAAAAATTTAATATGGAAGTCTCAGCATGTTTTGGAAACTTACTAAGTTTTAGGATTTGATGAGCCAGAAATCCCTTCAAATTTTGGAATCAGTTGTGGCGATGTTGTTAAAAGTTAAATGAATTCCCACAAACTTCCCCCTGGCCCCAAAGTGCAAAATACATGAGTGAAAAATGGATCCAGCAGACCTTCTGTTCAACATCACCTTTCATGTTAATAAACGATCTAGATCCTTGCTATGCAAAAGAAATTCAAGTGTGGTCATTTTCTGGACAAGAAGCCTCTAAAACACTTGTATTCAGGAGATGTTTTAGGTTCATACCTCATACCTTAGTCCTTCCTGTAATTTGTTTGTGCTCCAGGCAGAGTCAGGAGAAATGACAAATCTTACTGTAAAAACCCTACATAGGAGCTTGTTGGCAGTTATTGTGGTAGTTGGGCCAGATATTGCATGCTTTAAGGTTTTGGGAAACTTTGACCACTGACTAAATATCTTGAGTTGGAGATCATTTTCAAAGAAACTCAAGAATGTGAATTTCCTGATGGACATATTTTTACTTCTGCTTTTGAGCATGGAGGGGCTCCTGAGAGTTAGGTTGGAAAAGGTTTTTGCATGTGAGGGAAAGGGAGGAAAAAATAGTTTAGCGGCTCAATAGGCATAAAATCAAGACCGGTCTATAAAATAGTTGTTGTCCTGATTGTCATTAATTGTGTGTAGGTATCTTCATTTATGTAAACCAGAAAAGAGTGTGCATCAGCCTTCCAGAGTTCTCTGACAACTGTGTGAGTATATGTAAGTTTGAGACATAAACTGTGTTTTATTAAGGTAAAAGCCCATGTCCATATTTAGGAAAAATGCTACAAGACTAAAGCAATTTATTTCAAATTATAAATGCTTTGTGTTTTATAGTATCTAAGCTAACAATATATGCTTTTTGTGCAATATGAAAATACAGAATTAATTTTCTCTGTGCTGTGTAATTCCCCAACTGCCAGTACCTATTTTCTGTCTTGCTACATAGATTGTTATCTTCAAAGAGAGAAATTATACTGCTTTGTAATTTATTGCATGTTCCTCTATGGAATTTGGGAGTATGACTGACTTTTTGCTACAGTAATAATTGAAACCAAAATATGAGGCTTGTCTTAGGAGATAATGAGCTCCTTAAAATACTGAGAATCTGTTTGGGATTAGCTATAAAGGATTTCTCATTGTCAAGAAAAGAACTTCTTGGATACCAGCTTTATTGGCAGAGTTTGGCCTGGGTGTTTTTGTGACTTTATGATAGTTCTGTAGCTTCTCTGGAGTTGTATTCCTCAAAGCCAAGTGTATCTTCATTGAATGCCTGCAGCACCTTGATCTCACCTTGTCCTTTGTCTCTGGGAACTGTCCACCTCCTTTCTGGAAAGTGCAAGATGAGAAGCAGGTGCTGTTGGCCTTCCCCTGGATCAGGAGCTGTGATGGACACGGAGGAGCTGCAAGTCCCTGATGCTCAGTAAGCACCATGCTGATCATGGCTCTGAGAAGTTATGTAGTAGATCCAAATAAATACTGATCTTATGAGCAAAACATACCAGCCCTTCCTGCCACCAAACAGTTATTTGGGCACTACTGAAGACAATAGCAATGTAATATCCTTCTGAAGCATTTGCCAGCTGGCGTAGGACGCCACATCTTTTCATTCCATTCATTCATTGCAGAATAAAGAAAATTGGCATGCTCAGACCATTTTAAAAATACATCTGTTCAGAACACGAGTGTTGTTCAGTTCGTTTACCACTTCATAACAAACGTCCTGATGAAAAAGGAATAATGCACAAAACAGCAAGTGTAAAAAGGTTGGTTAGGTTCCATGAAATTCATTAAAAATTGCCTAAAGGAATATTACTACATCTCTCAAGTTCAGTATCACTAAGAGAGCTCTATTTTCAATTAAATGACAGGAAATTGAGAGGTGATAGAGAATGACTTTTCTGTTTACAGTGTAACCAGTAGACCTTGATGCCACATTGAATTCTCCAGACAAGTGATAATACTTTGCTGTATCCATTCTTAGCTTTCAAGCCTTTTATCCAAGGGTCTTTGGAAAAAAATCAGATTGTTTATTTTTGTGGATGAGAAACAATTTAATCAAAGGACTTGTTCAGGGCTGCATGGGTTATAGCAAAATTACCCCTGTTGGCTATGGCTTAGTTTGCAGAGACTCACTCAGAGCCAGCTGTGCCTGCCCTCCCTGCAGCAGAGCTTGTGCTGAGCCTCAGCACTCCGTGTCAAGTTTCCCGGTGTGGAAGCTGGCTGGCTCCAGGCTGAAACACAAAAGGATCTCATGTCTGCACAGAGTGGATGGCCAAGGAATTTGGGTTCAGATCTTAGCTTGGCTGTGAAGTCAGCTGTCAATAAAATGGGTGTTTTGGATGAGCCACAAAAATGGAGAGAGAACCTATGGGTCTTCAGTACTGTGTGCTTTGTAAATGGGAATGGTATTTCAAGACATAGTGGCTAGAGCAACATGCATAAACTTTTTTTTGTACAGTGCATAATTGAATTACTGTTAAGAATGAGATAGTTCCATTATTATGATATCTCTTAATGATGTGTGTTCTCAAATGAGGATGAATCTTCCCTCACAGGTATGTTATTTGAAACAAGAATTGTCCTATTCCCACATCTCCATAGAAGATAGAAGTATAGCCAGGTGGCACACAGGACAGGCATTCAAATTTAGTGTAGCCTTGTTTTAAGACAATTTATTAAACCCAGAGTTTATTGGAAATGTTCTTTACAATTGGATGTTTCCTGTTGCTGAAGATGTGTCCTGTTGCTGAGTGACTTTTCTCTTTCCATAAAGGGACTAAGTTTTGAACTTTGAACCTGGATCTCCTATCAGCTGCAGATAGCACTGGACTGAAACTCTGTATGTGTTTTGCTTGCCAAAACTTGCAGTCCCTTTATTTGCTGCTATTAGCTCTCACATCTGTGATTATGAAGTGTGCCTGTGCTCTGTGTGTGTCATCTTTATATGTAATTTCTCATCTTAGATATTGAAAATTTTAGAATTATGCTGCTCAAACAATACACTTGAGATCATAACTCCTTGTGGTGTCTAAACACAGGAGCAGTACTGATTGTTTTTGACAGAGTACGCGTGTAGGAGCTGAGATTATCAGTAAGAGTGGTATGATATGTGTTTCCTTTGACCCTCACTGATGCTGTGTGAAGTGGAGCTTAGGTGATGTCTTACAATTAGTGCCTTGAGTTTTAAATTATGAATATGAGTCATTTGGAACATCCTTGAACTGTGGTACAGAAGATGTTATTGTAGTGACCGGTGCCCTTAACACAGAGCCATCTCACTGTGTTTAGAAAAGAAGGTGCCAAGTAGGAAAATCCTTGGCACTATAGAAGAAAGAGCTTAGTAAAACAAAATAGACCAAGCTGGGGGAATGGGGAGCCCAACATTAATGCAAAAGCAGGATACTTAATAAGTTAGTTGGATGGCATTTGTCATTAAACTCAGTAAATTACTTAGCCCTTCCCTGAATCCACCTTCAGCATGCATAACAATGTGTTAGGAAGCGAAGGTTGCCTTGTCAAGGAATTTTTAAGTGCAGGCAGTTATGTTTTACTGAATCTGAGGAAGGATATTCATACGTTAGATGTCTAAGTGAGACCTCTAAGACAGAAATGGAATTATTCAGTTCCCTTCAGTTCTTTGGATATAAGAATTATTCAGTATGATGCATAGTCATCATAAGATAGGATCTTATTAAAAATATTTTTTCTTTGGGCAGGAGATGTTCTAAGATCTTCTTGCGAAATGAATCCCAACAGTAGAATGTGTTTGAGAGTGCTTTTGTATGCTTCATTTCCTGACTAGGTGAAACATAAGAAAAGTTTTTGTTGTTATTGATCTCTTTGTCAGCAAGTTATGAAGAGTTTCAGGCATTAAATGTTCCTTCTCTGGTATGTCACATTCCAGAACATTGATCTCAAATAGAAAATAAACTTTGATAGCTCTTGGGATGTTCGATCCTATACTTTTCAGTACTCAGCAGAAAAAAGGAGACAGATGAATTACAGACCCTTAAGAATGTTCTTCTAATTCTGGTATAAAAATGAAGCACCTCATTTTTTTCTTTTCATTCTGACTCTGAATCAAAATTTTGTTGGGTAATATTACTGCAGTTGCCATCCCCGGGCCAGCTGATGCAGCTCTGCAGGATATCTGGTCTCTGATCAAGGTCTGGAGGTATAAATTACATTAGATGTTATTAAATGCAGGTTGTAGTTCTGTAGGAATCCATCAGAGTATCTGGAGAACAGAGGTGTATGGAATGAGAGACATTGATTATGCATGTAAGAAAGCAATGCAGACCTCAGAGCTTGAACATCTGAATAAGGGTATGCCAAATCACAGCCTTATATTGTGGTGTGTTCTTGTATTCCCTGTTTGGCTTGGCATGTGTTGTGTATTGCTGTAATGGTATGTGGTACTTGAGGCTGTGTTAAGCCTTTATTATTAAACTCTTATAACTCCAGTGGGACTGACAGTTTGTGGTTTCTCAGGACCACTTCCAAAGCAGCACGCAATCATGTTGTTTTTCTTGGGGAAGTTACTTTATTGCTGAAGTCTGGTTTTGCATTTCATTTTTTTTCTTTAAAAAAACACAAAACAATCCCCCCCCCCCCCCCCCAAAAAAAAAAAAAAAGGAGAAGTAATTGGTTCAGCTTCTTTGGTTTCCAATTGGTTGAGACAAATATCTACAAATCCTTGCAGGGAGAATCTGTAAAAAGCAATAAAAAGTTAGTGGCATCTCGGAGGGACTTACTATAAAAATCTTAACTGAAATTTTGAAATAGCACTTAGGTAAACATACAGTTTATGTACAGTTCTTGTTTGAATGTGGATTATATTTGCAGTTCTCATTATATGTTGTCACTGCTTGTGTTTTGGTTTGTATATTGCATCTTCTTCAATTATGAAATCAAAGTAAGGATAGTATTTGTGTTGGAAATTAATCCATGTATTTGCTCCTGCAAATTATTTTAAGAACTTGACACAACCTGGCTTTTAAGAGCCGTTTCCATACATCTCTTCAGTGCAGTACCCATGGTAAATGATTATCTAGTGATGTGCATGGAGTATGAAACTTCAGATGCTTTTCAGCATGGCTTTGTTTGTCTCCTACAAATCTGCAGTTTGTTGGTGAGGATCATCACTCATTTGTGAAGATCCAAATCTTCGTTTATTTTTCTGTTCAGAAACCAGAGTACTGGAAAAGATACAGCAATGTGTTACAAGTAGCAGTTAAATACTAGGCTGGTGTCCAGAAATACCCTGAGCTAAGGTGCACAATATATGCAGCAAGATGGATGATTTAATTTGTCTGTCTAGGGCACAGGGGAGTGTGTTGCACAGTTATCCAGGCCCTCAGAAAGGTGAGGGGTTAGCAACACTTGAAGTGCATCCCTTGCCTTGAAATACAATCAGTCCACATACTTGGATGTCTTAGCTGGAGTGTGGTGTAAATGTAACAATAAATGTAGCCATCACAGATTTGCTTGCAGGTGGGTTTTTTTTGAGGTTTGGGTTTTGGTTTTGTTTTTTCTTTACTATGGAACAGATATGTGCATGTCCAGTTGTGTTCGTTTGAAGGTACATTCAGCTCTGGGTCCTGTATGGAGCATTGTTGGAAATGAGTTAAAATTTGTTCCCAGAGCAGCATTGAGGGTCTTGGCAGAATTTGTCTTTGAGCTCCTTTTTCCTGAATGAAATGGGATCCTTGTGTTGGTTTCACAGCAGTGGAGCAGGGTCTCATGCAACACTCCTCCACTCTCCAAAGGGGCTGTGGTGGGGTGCATTCAGGTAGCCCTGCACAGCACTGTTTTGTGGGGCATGATGGAGCACATTTGTATATTGGTCCAATTTGTGATGTTCTAACTGGATGATGGGAGTGAGGGAAAGTGACCCAGAGCATAAGTCCCAATGCAATTTTGGGTTTAAGTTGACACAAAGTGACCCAAAGCAATTTTGCAATCTGGCTGGTGAGGTCTCAGCCATCATTATTCCTGGCACTGGGTGCTTTCTAAATTGAGTGAGTGCTTGTGCTGTCTTGCTTCTTCTGATGGATTGGATAAGATCCAGAATTACATTTGGATTTTGCTATATCGTGTTGTTTTGGGTTTTCTTTTACTTTTCTTTTTTAAGCTGCTAGAGCCACCGAAAAAAAGATTGTAGTTAACATGAAAACAGATGTAAAAGACTGGCACTGTGGAATGTGCAGCCTTAAGCTGTACATATTGGCAAGTTACTGTGTGTCAGATTTCATGATTTAGGCATAAAGGCTGCCCTTCAGTTAAGGCAGGAGGACAAAAAATTTAAGCTTATTTATGGAAATAGGTATCTGAGGGATTGGGGACTGCTCCTTCAGGCACAAACATTTCCTGGCACCTAAGGCAAGGATGCATGTAAGTGGGTATGTTTTACATTGTATCTTAATGAGTTTTGAAAGATAAAGCCTTTGAAGATTGCCTTTGAAAGGTAGAGCACACTCTGTGGCTTGGGGAAAGGCACTGGGCACAGACAGAGCTGCCACTTTGTCTCAGCAAAAAAGACCCCCTAGAAAGTCAGGGGGATTTTGAACTGAGCGATGACTGGAAGAGATTTGAAAATAGAAGCAGAGAAACTTTTCTTTTTGGGTTCTGTGAAGCAGAGCTCTGTATTTGCAAGTAAATCTGTCTGGCTTCAAAGAAATGCTTATCTCCATCAACTTCTGACAGAAATAACCTGTAGCTCTGAATTTCGATGTGATTTGTTTTTGGGGTAGAAGAAAGGTGGCATATTATCTTCTCAGCCTTCTTCAGGTTTATAGTTTCTTCATTTTTGGAGTGAAGAAATATTCAGCTAATACCAGAAATAAACACAGTATTTTAATAAAGATCCATTTTTAAAGAAATTACTTCTGGAGGTCGAAGGGGACTTGACTATAATTCAGGTTGTTCACAGTGAATTTGATTAGTTGAAGCTAATAGTAGCATGAAGGACTGGATTAGAAAATGGGGCTCTTAATCTGCTTTTAAATTGTTTTTTTTATATGAGGAAGATAACGTTCTCAGTTAAGGGAATGAAACATTCTACTATTTTGTGGGTTGCAATAATGTTATTAATTGGGTGCTTTTCAGCCATTCTTACATAAATCCTAATATTTCATGCGCAGTGTTTGAATGCAAAATATATTTCAGGGAAATTAACAGCTTTTAAATTTGACACTAACTATAAAGCAGTACTTTATGTTGATAAAAATCTCAACAGTTTTTTAAAAGTAGAACCCCACACAGATACTTTAAAATTGATGACAAATGAAGTTTATGCAGTTAAAATGAATTAAACTCCTTGCTATTTAGAATAATATAATGATGTCTGAATTTTATTCCCAAAAGAGGAAATACAGTTGTTAAGTCCAGATGGATTTTTATTTTTCTTGGAGTAAGTTTTGAGACTAGTAATATCTTCTTTTTAATTTTTTCAATGTTACTACCATAGTGCTGGATCCAAGACAGCACAGACCTTCTTTTTCCAAATTCTTTTAAACCCTGTCAAATTAACAGTCCTTTATTAAAACAATAATGTTTATTTTGAAAATTAGCAGTTTCTTATTGCATTTTTAAGGGTTGGAAAATAAGCACCAGGATAATGTAAAATATAGAGAAGCCCAGGGCTCAGTCCTGTCAAGTTATTTTCAACTCTAACATGGTAACTACTTCTGATTGTAGCCTGCCTAAATTTCAGGTGATGCAGCAGGAGTTTAAACTCTTCTTGTGCTTGAGCTTTTTGCCTTGCACTGAGGGCTTGCACTTTGGCAGCCTTTGTGGTACTGCAAAGGATGTGTGATGAGTTGATCACATCTGAAACCTGAGTGACAAAGAGAAATGTCAAAGGATTCAGCCCATTTGTTTAGGTGAAGATGAGAGGCAGTTCAACTATTGCTGTGTCAGTTTAAAACTTCTCAGGCCATAAAATCATTAATCTGGTAGTGGTGTGTTCTTTTCTGTGTTTTGCCCATTTGCAATTTGTCTCTAAGTTCTGGGCCCTATTTTGCTCCACTGGTAGGGGAATAGAATTTGGTCATCTTTCTCCTTCATTTAGGACTTCCATGAAAATAGATGGCAGGAGACTTACTACCAAAATAAATCTTGGTTTGTCTCAAATAAGCATAAAGCTGGGGGAAAGCCCCATTATTGAGCATAATAACATAATGCAACTCCACTTGGAACAGATTGTCAAGTTATTACTGATAATTTTGCAAACAAATTCTAGGTTGGAAGGGTCCTATGTGAGGAAAATGAATGACTTATAAAGGGGTCTGGGTCATGGGGTGAGCTGAGTGCAAGCAGGCACTAAGGGTTTCTATGTGGCCAAATGTCAAGTTGCATACATAAAAACTATGGTCTTTAAACCACAGTTGAAGCAAAGGGTGCCCCATCATATGAAACAATGACTAAAAGTGTCAGGCATTAACTGGTGAGCAAGCCTTGCCACTGCAGTCATGGATAAAAGCTTTGTTGTGATTCCCAGATACAAAAATAAAAGGGTATCAAGTAGAGAGGTTATATTTTCTTGATGCTTGGCTCATGTGTTGCACATAGTGCAAAGGTGAAAAGATATTGAATTGAAGTGCATTGAGTTGGAAGCCACTACTGTGAGTAAAGATGTGAGGAGCATGGTGAGCATGGAATGCAAGGAGCACAAAGTGCTTGGCCTAGCAAACCATGTCAGGGAAGAACTGATCATAACAGGCGAGTCCCCTAAGTGGGGACAAAATATTGGGAATACATTTGATAAGAAAAAACTCTCTAGGCCAGCAGTCAAAGCATGTTATGATTCAGTTGACCAAGCTTATTAGACATAAAATTAAATTCTTTTCAATGAATTGTGGCTACTTCATTGGTTAACAGTGCTGTGATTTACTGCATACTCCGTTGTTCTGCCTTTGTTAGGTCTGTTGTTTTTTCTGGTTGGTGAAGTTGTTCTGCTTCCTGGCAGAAGGGAGCACAAGGAATTGCTTAAGCAAAATAACAAAAAATGTTACAGCAAGAAATGCTGCTGAAAGAAAGGGGAAAATGAACTTGTACTCTTGTGTTACAGATTCAGTGGTTCTTTCCTTTGACTCCGTTGGACATACAATAGGCTCAGGTACAACATTGCCTTCTTCTCTATCTCCCACCTCATAACAAGGCTTCTACTTAATTGGACATGGTAGCCATGTTGGGAGGCAGGACACTGAGTCAGACTTCTTTGGGAATCAACCATCTAGCCAAAAGGGTGAATAGGTCCTTTCCTAAGTGCAGTGGGAGTTTTAAGAGCCTTAGTACGACACAAGGATTAACCTGCGGGACTCTTCCCTTACCCAGCGAGGAAACGATCTGGACATGTGTTGATGATGCAGTTTGTGCTCCTCTTCTCATGTGAAAGGCATTAAGATGATGTCACCTACCAGCTGAAGAAAAACTGTTTCATGCTACTAGGATAGTTTCCCAGCTAAACAAACAGTTGAGTTATTTGGGGAAAGACATGAGGAATGCTTCCAGGAAGGAGAAGACAAAAGAGTCGTAACTGAACCAATAGGGCTGGAAACTTTTTTTTTTTGGGTGGAGATTGACCAGCATTATTGAACCCCAGGGCAAATCCTTCCCAATCTCATTTTGTTTGGAACCTAAGCATGACCTACAATGAAACTGAACCAGAAATTAAAAATTCTTTTGTGCTGGGAGCACTTCACTAGATCAGTAACTCTCCATTTGGCTGCGTGTAATGTGCAAGCTGCAGCCAAGACACGCCATAGTGAGCATGATACTTGATGAAATTCAGTTTACAGTGTGTATATAATGATATATGAAGTGCAAGGGAAAGACTAAGAATTGCTCCTATAACTTTAAACCCCATAACATTTAAAAGATGGGGATATTTATTGTCTTCCACAAAAGACAAAACCTTTGCTTGGATTTTTTTTATCTTGCTTGCCAGCCTCTCCTCTTAGGTTGATAGGGGGAACTGCTGCCTTCCAACATAGCACCTGTCTTCTGCCTGCACTCTTTGAAAGAGAGCCTGCTGCCTGACACTAACGTTGAAGCTTGAACACACATCTGATTTACTAACCCCTCAACTAGTGGTAGTAACTTACTTTGTTTAAAACACCTCAAACTTTTTCTACTCTCCCTGTATCTCCTCTAAAACTTCTATCTGGAAATAGATCTAATCTTAGTGCATGATCTGATGTGGGAGTATCTCTAGGGTGCCAAATGGATATGTTGTTGTGTATATGGGGGAAACAAACCCCCTATTAATTCTCTCTTACTAATTAATGTGTCATAACTGAAGTGTGTTTTTGCCTGTGTCCTGTATTGGATGGTGGTCTCTTCAG
Organism: Geospiza fortis; assembly: GCF_000277835.1. NCBI lineage: Eukaryota > Metazoa > Chordata > Aves > Passeriformes > Thraupidae > Geospiza > Geospiza fortis. The sequence goes on from NW_005054347.1 coordinate 2,231,093, forward strand.
TCTGCAGAAGTAGGGAGGAAGTTGCATAGATTTGAGATACCCTTGCTTGAATTTTAACCACAGATTTTGTATCTGTGGAGTTAACCATAAATGTTGCCACCAGTAGGAAAGTAAACTTAGTGGTGAAAAACAGTTCAACTGCTCTGTGTCTTTTGGAGTTCTGTTAATGTGGAGGGTGGGAGACAGGCTCATGCGAGCCATTGGACTGCCTGGGCCTGATTTAAAAGCACTGGTCTTTGTTCTGCTTGCATTTTACATCTCAAGCTTGGATTGGTTAGGAACTGAGACAGTAAGATTTGATCTTTTGTAAACCCTTTCACTGCAATAGGACTGACTTCCTTCATTGAAGAAATGTGAAGAAAACTCATATATTTGAGAAAGGAGGCTCAGAAATGCCTGAGAAAGCTGTATGTTTATTGCTCTTGTGTTTAGTACTTTGCACTTACTGTGCTGCAAGGTTCACCTTGCTCTGAACGGGTATGTTTAATAAGATGTCAAGATGTGTGATATCTGTCCAACTGAGGGATAGCTTTCCTTGTTGAACAGGAAGGAGAGAGAGAAAAACTGTGGCTATTGTGCTTCCGCTGTCCATCCCATCTCACCTTGCTGCAGACCCAGGAAAAGACAGAGCCCAGAAAGAACCCACAGAAACCATGGCAGCTCCAGGCCCAGCCATTCCCAGTAGGTGATGTTTCAGCTAAAGTTATATGCTTTGAAACATAAAATTACATATACCTTTTTCTTTATTAGTCAAAACCAGCTGAGAATAGTCTCCCTGTTAAGATTTCATGCTGCTTAAAACTGGTACTTATATTTGCATATTAAACAGCTTATAAGTGCTTTTTAGTACCTGTTAATCGTGCCATGTGAAGGGCAATGTCTTATTGCAGCTTCTGTATCATACTTGAGTTGACTGTCCTTCTTAACTTTGTCCCACATGCAAGTCTCAGTTTTCAGAAAAGCTGGAAATCTGTCCTTATGCAACTCAGATTAATGACACTGTCTAGGTTTTTCTGGATAAACTTTCTGAACTGAGTGTTCAGAAGCTCATCTGGTTATGGAGCTTCATAGGAGATTATTGGGTAGAGGGCATGTGAACCAAATGTGTTTTGAGTGAGGCTGAACCATGAGGTTCATGCTGTGGTCCAGCCTTCACAAGTCCAGATGTTTGTGTAATTCTCTTCATGGCTGTCTGTTCCCTTAAAAGATAAAGCTTGAGCAGCTGAGATGAGTGTTTGATGTTATGTCTAGGCTGGTGTTTCAGCTGAAACCATTTCAGAAAGAAGGATGTCATGCTCTGAAGTTAGGGAAACAATCAGGACACGGGGTGTTTGAGGAGACCTAGATTTCATTCACTGCCTTAGACAGCTAATGCTCCTTTCATTTTTTTCTTTCCTCTCTAGTTACTTTGTTTTACTTTGTTGCTACCAAATCAAACATTGGACCTTGAAAGTTAGATTTATACCCCTGCTATTTTTGTTCAAGACTTTTTCCTACCTCCTGTGTCTAACATCAAGCTAAATTTTTCTTCTCTAAGCCTTGGATAGGAGTGCACTGGATGTGCAAGTTTCCCAGATGCTACTGAGCTTGCTGAAAATACTGAATACCTTTGGGCTGTAGGCTTATGCTCGTGTTTGATTGCGGTGCTGACCACTGATTCATTGCAGATGTTCTCACTTGCAGGCTTAAAAGGTGCTAGTTCCAACATTACAAGCAACCAAGTGTTATCTAGGTCTTGCTCAAATTGTTTGCATGTATTAACTCTTCTGGATTCCCAGACTTTGGTTTAGAGTAGCTATCTGCTGCAGCTCATGTGCTTGTGAAAGCCCACATTAAGACCATGCTTCCAAATGCTGAGTTCACACTGACAGTGGAGTGATCATCTGAGAATTTAAATCTGTACTTCTTTTGGAGTTTGCTGTTAGTGATTCCTTAAGTCAAAGTCCATAACCATTTCGGGAGAAGCTGTGAGAACTCTGGAGGAAAGTTTCTCTGTTTCATTCAGCCGCTGAAGATGCTCAGATAACCATTTTGTGCAGGATGAGGATAACCCTGTGTCTGTCCTACCAAATACAACTCCAGAGTGAATTTGATGACTGCTTGCCTACCACTCTTTTGGCCTGGAGAGTGGTATGGATGGAGGCCAGGAACAGAAATGCAATTGAATGAGGTATCAAATGGGTAGATACCTCTAGGTAGGTACCAAATGGATAGATTCCTAGCATAAGAGAAAAACTTTGGTGACTTGCAGAAGATTCCTTGCTGTTTATTTGATTTCTCAATGATACTCTGATAGTACAAATGTCTACAGTTTCACACTCTGATATTTCCTGGATTTCCAGATCAGTGGTAATTAACTTTAGGTGTTCTTGGTTTGAGGAAAGCAACTTTAATTAATGTTTGGAGCTGATGTGGTTCTAGTGTGTTGGGGTTTTTCACCCAAATTGCATTTCTGTCTTAGCACTATGTGATAATGATGTGAAAGGAGAGATGAACTTACTATGCTGTATATTTCTTCATTTCTGTAAGGCAGGAAGAAAAAAGGGAAATACATGTATTTTCTCTGCTGGTTTTAGTGGCTTTTTTCTGCAGAAATGCTTTTTCCTTTTCATTCTCGATTAATGAGGTTCTACTTCATTCTTTATTTTTCTGAGTGTAGACTGTGGGAGCTGCTTGAATCTTTGCCAGTGACTGTCATGAAGCAGTTTCGTGGTCCTTATGTGACTTTGCCAGTGTGTTCAGTATCATCATCTGTCTTCTTATTAATGCTCTATTCCTCCAGTTGAAAATACAGCTGTGAATGATTTGAGGTTCAAACGTCAAGAAGTGGCTTAATGAATGCCTCAAATTAAGAGTATTTCAATGAGATTTTTCTCTCTCATGTGACATCTCTGCATCAAATCAGCACATCTTGTAAGTCACTAAAAGCCAGTATAGATTACTGTTTTGTTAATATTGTTCTTGACTTTTATTAGGAAATACGATAAACTTTATAGAATAAAGAGTATGTTGGGAGACTCAGTAGGGCAGCATTAACTCCATTTGCCAAGTGGACTCATGGCAGTAAATGGAACAACTGTTTAGCAAAGACTGTAATCTGACTTGAAACAGATTACTTCCTGGGAAAAGTGAAAGGGCACATGCAGATCATAGGAGGAAAATTTTCATCTTCCTATCAGAATCTTTCCTAAATTCAGCTTAAAGCAGTCAGTTGCTTTTCTACCATTGGAGGTAGCTATAGTTTTATTAGGATGTGTAGATGTGGATCGGTGAGGTAAGCTACTGATGCTGGGCTGCAAGGGCTGAGCACTTCTGCTCCTGTGGATTGTTACGGAGCAGGGAAAGGCACCAGGGACTGGGCTTTGTCTTACCAATTTTCTTGGTGTTTTTCTTGATGTCACCTGGCAACGTGGAGAAAAAGGCTGGTAAATGTGTATGCAAAAGCATGAGTGGGGGTGAGAAGGAGACTGAAACACAGGCCTGCATGCAGTCCATGCAGGGCTGTGCTGAGAAGCTCGGGTGGCCTCAGCTGTACCACTTCTGAACTTGCCTTTCCAATCTTTTTTATTCCCTGGTTATTTAAGAGAAGATAATGTTTTCATCAGTAAATTCCATCACTGAAGAGGTTAAAGTGAAAATCCTAAGGAAAGGATGTAACATTAGGTCTTTGTTTATCCAGTACTTTGATTGTTGCTCAGTAGTCCTGACTGCTATTTTTTTTAACCTTGCAATAAAAGCTTTCTTTTGTCCTTTTCAGCTGATCCATTTAACATGACTTTTTTTTCATTAATTCTTTCTTGTCTCTCGAGTTCTAGCAGAATTATTTTACATTGGTGAACTTTTTTAACTGTCCATATGTGTTTTCTTAGTCCAAGGTGAATGTGATGTGTTTGGCCTTTTTCATTGCAGAATAAGTTATTTTACTTGTGGCCTTTGCTGTAGATGTAGAACTTGCATGTGAATAGTGACCAGGGCTTGGCTCATATGGATCCTCAATTCTGCAGAGACCAAACTGCACTGGACAGGATGAAATGTATCAGGGTGGTCTGAGCATCCTTGATAGGACTTCTGTCTTTTGAGAATCATACTGATTTCTTTGACAAACACAAACATTTTGAATAAAATAGTGAAATTAAATCTTCTGCCTTCCCTCCTGTACTTGCAATTACCAGTTAAACACAGAGCTAGAACTGCATATAGACTGTCTTTTAAAAAAAAGTTTAATTTTCTATTTCTGCTTCTTTATAGCTATATTGGCTGCAGATACAAGAGGCAACTTGAATACTTGCTAGATACTGTACACTGGCCTTTATGGCTTCCTGGGTGGTCTGCATGGAGTTTTCAGACATGAGACAATGCATCTCTCACTTGCAGCCTGGTAGCTGGATTTCTGTTGGATTCTTTGGAGGAATTTCCATGCTAATGCCAACGTTGAATTTGGCACGGGATTTGCATAATTTATAGAAATTGCTATGCTTGGCTCTATTTCTGTTCATGTAATCCCAATTACATGCTTTATTATGAAATAGTTGTCAGTTCTTAGATTCTTATTCAGTTCTGATCTTCCTGGAAATGTAGAAATGCATTTTGGTTTTGACCTAAGATGACCTCTTGTTCTTATGATGCAAGATGGTGCATGATGAAATTTCCCCTGTTTGTTCATTTCTGTGCTTCTGTTCACTGCTGTACCACATTGTCAACTGAGATCTGTAGGTCCTTAACACAGGTGATTGTGATCTTTAGAATGACTTGTTCTCTTCTAATAATGTTACTTTTATCCTTCATGGGCCTTTCAGTCTTCTGTGGGCTGATAATATGAAGTCTTGTTCAGATTACTCCATGATGTTCTTCTGGGGGATGCAAACTTAGTTCTTTATTACCTTTACTCATCTTTTGCTTTAAAAGCAGATCCTGTGCCCCAGAGCCGTGGAAGTGTCTGGTCTGGAAATTGGTGGGTCAGACATGGCCTGGGCTGGATCAGACCTACCAGCATGGTTAAATGTGAAGGGAGCTCTCCAGGCTGTACCTGTGAGTGGCTCTGCATTGTCCTTCAGTGTAGAGACTCCTAATGATTGGGGTGCTGGGGGAGGATCATCATGATGATGTTAGTGCAGGCCAACATCAAACCGCACTTAACATGGCCAGCTAGTCCAAGCTGATTTTTGGTGAAGTCTTTTTACCTTATTCTCTCTGACTATTTTGTTCTATTTTCTCTAATATTCCAGCACTTCTTTATTACACTACATGAAAAAGTGGAGAAATATTTCTGTATATCAAGGGGTTAACTTGGTGAGTAAGGCTTTAAATTAAGGTTATGGGAGGAGGAAGAAACCTGTAAGGGCACAGAGACGTGGCATGAGTGCCAAGGCAGGCTATTGCCATCTCTATTTTCAATGGAGGAAAAGGTAGAAATGGGACTGCCACTTTCTTGAGCTGTGAACTGTGTGATCAGTTCAGTTCCTTTCCTGTAATTGTCACACCCCGACCAAACTGTATTTTAGATTCAGTTGTACTTTGATTGTGTGGATCTGTGTTTCATCTTGTTTTAATTTAGATACGTAACTCCAGACAAGGATTGCCTTTTCCTGCAGCTAGGCTCTGTGTGTTTGGCTTTCTTCAGATATTTGGGACTTTATCTGTCTTTTGTGAATCCAGGCCACTTCCAGCCAGCATGTGGGCAGACTTTTGGCCCCTTTTGGTAATTGTAGTGATACAGCTAAATGACACTGGAAGTCTGTATCAAGACTCAAATTTTTGCTAAAAAGGAAGATAACTTAGAATCTGTAATTTTGTAGGGTCCTAGTGTCTTTCCTGGGGAAACAGCATGTGATAGAGATTGATTTCTAAGCTAATAGTAATGCTGACTTCCAAAAGTGCCTGTGAGGGTGAGATGGCCCGTGGTGAGGGCAGCATTTCTTTGCCTGCAGTCGCTTGCACATCTCACCTGCCAACAAGAGGAAGGGGCGTGGATGCTTCTGGTTTGAGGTTACAGCCTGAAACTGTACTTACACCCTTCTGAAAATCAAGAACATACCCCTGCATCTGGCTTGAAACCAGAAATGTTGTTTTGTCTTATAATACTTGTTTTTGGAAGTGCCTGTTGCAAGGTAGTGCAAAGTAATTTCAGTGAACATGAAAACTTAAAGCCTAGGGAAGGTGAAACCGTTGTGACAAACAGAAGATAAATCTTGTGAAACGTTGCAGTGCAGGTCTGTCCTTAGTGTTTAGCTCATATGTGTGTTGTGGTGCTTTGGTTGCAAAGCTGATGAAGTGCTGAGTTAATATAAAGTCCAGGATGTTGTTGTAGTTATGAGGTGATGTATCTCTTATTGCATTTCCTCTTTTTGTATTTCCTGTTGGAAAGAAGGCAATGTTGGTTTGAATGAGATAACACTGATGGCAGATAGGTCAGTATCTATAGATGGTTTTTAAAAAAGAGTTATTAAAAAAAATTCTTTGTGGTTTTTTGCTTAGTACAGATGTTAGTTTTGGGAGTCAGAAGGGTTAATAAAAATTGAAGGCATGTTTCTTTTTATGGAGTGGATACCTTCCTATGCACAATCCTACTGGCGGAGGAGGTGAGGTTCTACAGGACATAATTTCTTGTGGGAGGAATAAACTGGGAAGAAATTATGAAGGAAGCAGCACATGGGGGAAACAGAACTGTCAGTATGTATCCAGAAGAGTGGAGGAGAGATGCACAGGTGGAGTGGGGATGGTGGGTGGCACTCGGGTGCTGGCAGGGAACAGACGGTATGTGCCAATATCAAGTGTGCACGTGTTCTATAGCTTCTGTTACCTAAGTGATGTCGAATAGAAGACTTCCCTTGGCTCAGGAATTAAATCCTAATGGGATTGAAACCAATGGCACAGTTTACATTGGCCTGTCTGGTGCAATCATTGTGTCTGAGGTACATGTTTAGGCTTGGCTGTTCTGCTGGTAAATGAGAGTGAAAACTTGTGATCTTCAGAGGTAAACTACTGCACCAGAAATCCTAGGGGTGTCTCATGAGAAAAGTAATCTTGTATTTCCAGTGAGGTCTTTCTAAAAGCTTATGAGAATTTTTTTCTTGTTGTTTCTTTTAATCTCTGATTGGGTTATCTTTTACTTCTCTGTATTTTTTTATTGTATAGCTGTGAGACCCAGGGGTCCTCAGTGTGAGGAAGCCCCTGAGCTTAACCCAGCACAAGAAGAACACTGCACCTTTTCCTTGTGTATCTCATGTGAATTCTAATAGTTTTAATTTTTGTATCCAGTGTTTGATTTACAAGATCACAATATATTCGGGGATGCTGTATTTTGTACATGAGTTGCATATGTTCTGAGTGATTTTGTTTCTGTAGCTGTCCCCTGTTCATGGCATAAACTGACTTTGCAGTTTTATACTGAAAAACACCTGAATTTTAAGCATTTTTGCCGCCGTGAGTGGCAAAAACCTTTCTCTTGAAGAAGAGCTGCTTGATTATGAAGTTGTGGGTTGGAATGGACAAGGAATGAAGAAAAATTTCAAAGCTCTACACATCAGAACTTAGGAGGAATGTTTTTCATACAGTTTAGTGTCAAGATTATTTGTACAGCAAGCAGGAAAGCTTTGTTTATCACTGCCTAAGTGGTTTCAGTAATACTTTTTATCACTCTGGATAGCTTGCTTAATTCTGGTGATTTCTGAATTAGTGGTTACCCATGTGTTCTCTTGCTGTGGTATTTCCTGGAGACTGAGAAATGTTAATTTAGGAATACTTTGGAGTAACAATAATCTGTATTGACAGCTGCTATAAGGACTTGTTTCTGTTCGGTTTTGGTGCCTTTTGCAGAGGAGACTCTTGCAGCTTTTATGATATTGTGTCCTTTGCTTTTGTTTTCCAGAATATGACAAACTGGGCTTTCTCCTGAACCTGGACTCAAAATTGTAAGTAGAACAGTAGGATTCTTCTTAATTTCTGTAGTTACAGCTTTCTGTTGTTAGCAACTTTTATGTCACCTAGGCAGCTGGCTCACTAAATTCTATAATTCTTCCTGGGACACCCAAGTCCTGCAGCAACCTGGCAATTACAACTCCTTTCCTTGCACTAGGCTTTGCAGGCCAGCTTGGATTGTGGTTCACTGTCATTAATTCCTTAATAACTGATCAAGAGTCTATAAATACCCACTTGAAGCCATGACTGTCAGTCTGCTCTAGATATCCTTCTCTTAACCTTCCAATTGAAAAATGAATTATAGATGTGAAAGCGGAAGAAATGTGAATCTACAATTTGCTGGGATGCTTAGGAGTTTATATTTCCTTCTACTTGTTCCTTTAAAAATGGATATTACTATTTTTGTTGATGAAATAGAGCGGAAAGAACCTCAGCACAAGGCGGGGACCTCTTGCTATGTCAGAAGGACGCTGCAGTGCTGAAGGATGAAGATGCTTCTCATGCTTTTTGCCTTAAATCAGTCGAATTGAGCCTGGGTTGCCGAACACTAGGGGTCAGTAGCCACCCTGTTTCTGGGGTCAGCAACCTGATGGAATTTTTTGGTATTGGGAGCAAAAACACTACGAAAAGCCTTCCACATAAAAGGACCCAGAACCAATCTCGTGGTTTTGAATGACTTGAGAATACATTCCCTGCACAGCATGTCATGTCAATATGAACCCCATTCTTAATGTTTTGAAAATATCATTGTACCTATAGGGTGAAACAATTCAGTTTAGTGATCATGAGCAGCCTGTGAGCTTCCATAATGGAATAAAAGCATCCTAAGTGTGTTGGGAATTGCTGCTTGCAGGAGATGAGAAAGTCTCTAGGTAGGAACTTCTTTGCAGAAGCAGCTGGGTACATAAACTCAGTTATAGTAACATATGGCAAAAAGATTGCAGAATGCATATGAGAAAGAAGGAATATTGATTATTTGTTTATTAATTTTCCTCCAAAGGCTCTGTATCTTGTTCAGTGGTCAGGAAGGATAGCATTGACTGCATGAATAGCTCAAGGTTTCTTTCTGCTCTCCTTCAATGTAGTGTTCTACACAGTTTTTGTTGCATGCTGTCTGGAATGCATGTTGGTGGCACAGTTACCCATTTTCTTTGTTAAATTTTCTGTGTTGGGACATCCTAGTGATTCAGGAACAATAGTGTGTGTACCCATAGATGAGATTCACATGACACATTACCGTCAATTTATACATGTAAAAGTCAAAGCAAAAAGACGAATCCAAAATTGTGAAGTGGGTAAAGTAACCTTTGAGTGAATGTCTCGGTGTTGGAGAGGAAAACTGTTTTTTAGCTTTTTAACTAGACTGATTTTTTTTTTCCAGGCTATTTCTGTGTATTTTGTAATGCCCAATTTATTGAACACGCCCGCTGCCTGTCCACACACAGTTGTCATCCCAGTCTGTGCTGCGTCCAAACCACTGCTTCAGTCTTCCTCTTCCTTCTCCTTCTGCTTGCACTGTCCTTTGCATTTTGCTTTTAGCAAATCCCCTTGAGTCTTCCTTCCCCTCAGGCCTCTGTGCCATTCTTCTTCCCCTTCTTTGCTGACTTACCTGTTTGATTACAGCGCTCCAAGGCACAGTCTGCTTTTTCTTATTCTTCAGCATGAGGCCAAATGAGGGTTTTACCTGCTAGAGGGCTTCCAGAGCACTGATTTATTTTCTTAAAACCTACCCATTATAAACTCTCTATTAGTTTGATTAAAAAAAGATTTTGTTGACTACTTAAAAAGATATACTCTAAATATGCATGTTTATTTTTCAAAGTCCTAGAGTTAGCTTCTAACAAGAGTTGTAACAAAATCAGCATGATTAAAATAAATACTACAGGTTAACTTAAGGGAAAAGAAAGCAAGTACTGTATGTAGGTGAAATAACTTTTAACTGCAGCTTTGTAAGGTGTTTCTTTTTGGTTTTTTTTTTTTCCTTTTCTTTTTGTTGTGGTTTATTTGTTTCTTCTGTAAAATTAAAGCTGATCCTGCTTTGAGAATAGAGCTGATGACCCGCAAACTTCACTTCTGGCCTGAATTATTCTTGATTTTTTTTTTCTTTTTAATAGCATGGAAGACAGAAAATGGCTGAAAATACCATAAAATGTAGGAAATAATTTGGGAAGAAAAATGGCTGATAGTGCAGAGGACTTAGCTACCATTCTACAAGTTCACCTTTGTTGGTCAGAAATTTTGTGGTACCAAATTTCTAAGTACAGTCTGAATTCAGTGGGACTTAGTGGTTAAAAATACCTGCTGTGACTGAGTCAAGATGGTACCATCACAGAAGCACTTTCTGGTTTAAAAAAATGCTTAGAGTTGAAAGGGGTAATATGTTCTGCACTGATGACTTTACTGGCAGAAATAATTGAATTGTGTCTGTTGTTGTGATATAATCACTCTGGTGGAATCTTGCCATAAATCATAACTTTATAGGGTTCACTTAATTGTCAGCATGTGAGAATCTTGTGTGACTTGAAGCACTTAGGGCAACAATTAGTTTTCTTTGGATTCTTTTTCTTAATCTTTCATTTGCTCAAAACCTGTTGCTGGCTGTGTCAGTTGATGTCATTGAAGCTAATGGCCCATAAGACTAACATTTTCTGCAAAGGTGGATCTGCATTACACCTTAAGTGCTCTGACTTGCATTTTGGATGTCACACAAAGGAAAACATTTGACATAAGTAAGTAGTAATGTGTCCATTTGCCTTTGCATCTTTAGATTTTTTGTGCATTGCTGCTTTAATGTCCTCTACCCTGCAGTTGTCCAGGGCTTTTATTCAGATATAGTTCAGTCTGCTGTAGTTACAGGAATGTAATGGTTTTGTTCTCCCTGAATTCATGGAAATGCTAATGAAACCAGATTTGTTCACTTTGGAAGGAATTCTGTCAGAAGTGCTTGAGTAGTGTTTTCTGTGAGAGCTGATAAGTGCCTGGCTGTAATTAGGGAGGCTGGCATGGACAGGAATCTCACCTGTGAGGGGATGGCCGCTTTTAAAGAGGCTTCATGGAAATGACAGCTTCTGCCCAGTCTTGTTGGAAGAAGAATATTAAGGTGGAAGATGGAGCCTGGGAAAGCTCTTCTTTAGAAAGTCTAACAGCTTTTAAAGGGCAGGATGGTATCCAGGTGGGGATTGTTAATGACACACAGGGTGAATGGAAAGCTGAGGACTTCCATACACAATGCAGTTTATGAATGAGTTTTTCCCTTAGTCAAAACAAGACCTAAGTCTCCTTAGGACCAGGTTAGTGAAAAAGATCTGTTGCAAAAGGAATTTATCTTTTAGTTATGTTTGTAATAACCATAACATCATTGCCAGAATTAGAATATCAAAACCAAATATGCACTAAGTGAAGAAACAGGCCAGTTGCATCTGTTTCTCCCTGCTAAAGAGTTTTCCCAAGCAGCAGGAACCTTTTTAAAACCTGTAAGGATAACATTTGCTGGTTGGGCAGAGAAAAACACTTATACAAAAACGTTGATACAACTCTCAGATTTTCATTCTTGGGGAGGGCAATAGTTCCTGAACAACTTGAGGCTATCAATCACTTTGGTGACTCAGCCAGTGGATTACTGGGTGCCACCAAACGCCAAGATTTGCAGTCACTTCTAACATCTGTGCTTGGCAATGAGTTGCATGCTTTTGTTATTATTAAATATTTACATTGTAGTAGTTCTTTGAGACTAGCCAGGTCTTAGAAACAAGAGTCTCATTCACTACAAATTCTGAATCATTCCCCAAGCAAAATCTATGTTTGCATTGAATTAAATGAGATTTCCAAAGGAGGATCGTGAACGTGGAGTTAATTATAGACTGTATTTAATGCTTATTAAGTGGGCCAAGCTGAAGGTTGTATTGTCATTCTTCTGTTACTTAGTACTCTCTGAATGCTTGGTTTAGTCACCTTAATGACTGCTTTGAGTCTGCCTTGGCAGATTGCAAGTGTAGGTTCATTTGTGTTGAGCATATGAAAAGTTCCTTTTTTGTAACTCATGTTATTTGGGGGCTTCTCCCTTGCATTGTGCTTCTGTGCCACCTTTCCCTCCTGCTCTGCTGGTGTGTCATTTCCTCAATGGGATGGAAGCTTAGTGACTGTTTCTGCCCCTCTTTCAAACTCATCCTTCAGAAACTACTTTCATAGAGACTTCAGCAGGTACACTGGGGGTTTGATGCTTCCAACAGAGAACAGCTAGGAAATTGGTAGATATTTTCACCTTCCACCATAGTCAGTTCAAAACCTTGGATGTCAAAATCTCACTTAATGAATGATGGGAAAATCTTCCCAGGGTTTGACTTTGGGGAAGAACCAGTCACTCATAAAGTTTAACAAATGTTAGGAGATACATGTGAGTTTCATGGAATCATTTTGCACTTAAAACAGGGGGTCTTATCATTTTCTTTCAAGGTAGGAATAGGAAAAAAAAGTTGTTGCCCCTCTCAATTGGAAAAATGATTATAAGATCACTATGGTTAATCACAATAACATAACATTAACATATATGAGTACACCATATTAACTATATGATATATATTTTATATTGGTATATATTTTATATTGTGTACTTTGGGAATCTTTAGGCAGAACTTAACTAAAAGAAGGAATATTTTTCCAATAGGCTTTGTGTTTTGCTAGACATTTTGTAATGTTGTGTATTTACATATTTCTTCAGTATAGAATAGATTGGGAAAGTGCAACAAAGATTTTTTGAATATTCATGATGATTTCAACTTTGTGTTAAAAAGAAAAGACAAAAAAATTGTGTCTTGGTGGGGGGGGAAGGCAGAAATAACCTTCACCCTGCAAACTCAAATGAAACTTGATCTGGACTTTGAAAAGACCATAAAATGGAGGGAGTTTGGGCTAGGGAAACACACAGATTGGGTTACTTATGTTTGTTGAAATTTCTTTACTTCAGAGCTTTAATAATGAAGAACTGAAACAGAGCCCCTTCCCCTCATTTTCTTTCTAGGCTGGGAGGCTGCTTTGAAACTATTTGTGTCTTTGTGTGGTACTTTGCCATTAAACACTGTAAAAATAAGCAGTAAACGTGTTGGAATGCTGGACTTTCCCCATGCCTGGTGCTGTGGGATTTCTTTCTGCCCTGGGTTTTTTTTTTCAATTTGTCTTTTTGTATTCCTGCAATCCTGAATGAGGGACAAAAGAAAAGAAGTCCCAATGATATCCTACCCTGTCCAATACTAAGAGTGTCTCTCACAGGCTAAGTGAAAGGATCCTGACCATCACATGAAGAGTGTCCTGATGCTTTTTCTGAAAGATTATTTAAAGGCTTAGCATGCTTTATGACACTGGTATTTTTCTGGCAATTAGTTATTTCTCTTTCATTTTAGATTTTTAATTCATCTCCTTCTACCTAATCTCTTCCATTCTGTACTAATTGTTTGAGCAATTGAAATAGTTAAGAGAATTAACCCAAGCTATTTATAGCAATTCAGTTACCTGGCTGTTTGTTGTTCATCCATTGAACCTCTCCCACATTTGGGTGGGATGTAACTGCCATCCCTGGTTTTGTTTTGCTCTTCTTAATTAATTTCAGTTTGTTTCAATTTTGATCCTTTGTCATTCTGATAAAGATTTCTTATGTGAGTCTTTATTATGTAACTTTGGGATTCCTGTGTTAGACACAGTCTCAGTTGATGAAGAAGAAGATAAAAATTGTAGAATTCAGAATTGCTGGCAGCTTAGATAGAATTGATTCATTGCTTGATTTGTTAAGTGCAAACAGAGTCAAGAACTTATGTTTGGTGCATTTAAAAGGGCCAGTTTCCTGAAGCTGGAAGTAATTATGAATCAAACCATGTGGGAAAAGCATGTAAAGCAAGAAATATGAATGGCTGGGCATTGTTTAGACCAGTTTTATACTGTTTGTCCCAAAAGTTCAGTTTCATAAGAAAGAAATGCTCATGGAAAAATAGTTTTATTGCGAGTATAAGGGGAGACAGTGATAATGTATTTATAGAAAAGGTAGAAGTGTGCAGTAAATGCAGAGTTTTGTTCAGCTTGGATGAAGGGAAAAAATGCTCTCCTTAATATTAACAATAAAATTTCAAGCAGTAGATACCTACGTTTATGTGCTTTAGAATGGGTATGTCTGGATAAGATTTTTGAAAGAATTTCTGAAAAAATAGCGGAGGACTTTTTGGACTACTACAGAGTATTAAGAAATCTTCAAACACTAGGGATTCTCCATATCCTTGGCAGAAAGTTGAAGTGCAAATATTTTAAAAGCAAAAGGCAATGACTCATAATCTTTTCAACCCATTTTTGATTTTGAGATCAATAGCACATTTTCTAATATGAGTTTCCACAGAGAAAAAAGAAGTAATACCAATAGTTCCAGTTATTGTGCACACTAAAAAATGAACACTTTTTAAAGATGGGCTTGTTCTTCAGGTGAGTATCCACGAAGGTGCCTGCTATGTGTGAGATTGATTTCTTTCTTGATATGTCTGTCTTAGTCCTAAGTTTGTACATTTTGTATTCTTCTAACCGGCCAGACGAGTTGCATAAAACTGGGAAATCTCAGTTCTTTTTTCCCCTTTTGTATGTGGAAGGTGGAATGCTTACTTTGCTTGTAGCTCTTCACCACAAGTAGCATCAACCTAACTAAATGTTTATTTGTTTTCCTGGAGTGAATATGGTTATAACTAGTTACAAGTTTCTACTATTGTTGTCCTGCTACTGTGGGTCCTGCAAAAGTTTTTACAGTTGTTGCATTCATGGAAGGCTAAATTTGCTTTAGTAGCAAAACTCTGTTCAGGTAACATCTAATAGCTCATAAATGGCATGGAGGTCATCATGTTCCTTTGTTTTCTTGAGATAAGAGTGCATTAAAGAGGTCTGTTTTAAAACTCAGAGACAAAATGTCTTCCTAGGAAGACATTCTTGTTCCCTGAATAACTTCAAAAAATTGAATGAATTGGGCTATCTAAGCATTGGTTATTCCCAAAACTTCAGTTAAAGACATTTTGGTTTTGATAGAAATTTATGCTAAAACACTGGCATTCATAATTTTATTCTTGATCTTGGTCATAAAGAGCAAAACACCAGCACACATTGTGGAAGCAGGTGACGTGTTGCTGCCTCTATTGAGTCAAAGCAGTTATGAGCTTATCCTTAAACTGATGCAAGAGCTTCCTCTCTTGAAATCCTGAAGGTGTGTGTGTGATCACCAAGCATCAACCCTTTTGTGCATGCCTGTAAGCCCAGCAATGTCCCACCTCCAGAGGGAAACCTACTTCCCTTTTGTGTTCTCCTGGAAATGTTGTAGGGAACCCTCATCAGATGATTGAGTGGGAATCAAGTGTATTCCAACAGGTGAATATTATCTATTTTATCAAGCCTTCCTCTGAACCTTGTCACTTACTCTGAAGAGCACTCTTGCTATGGTACCCAGACATAACTCAGTTGCCAGCCCTTAATTTATAAGCTGGCTCTGAGGAGGTTTTGTAAGTGGAGTGTTTGGGAAGAGATATATATATAGTATACTCAGTCTGCCTCTAATTTTTTCTTCTGCATTGCTATCATGTGACAAGAGACACCAAAGCTTTGCTGTCTGCCTCATTCTGCAGAGATTGCCATACATAAATTTTAAGAGTGTGTAGTAGGTCATCAAGGCAGGAAAGAGTTTAGTGGAACAAACACATACAGACTTCTTGTGTGCTGAGGAAGGACAGTAAAACCAAG
Source organism: Geospiza fortis (assembly GCF_000277835.1). Lineage (NCBI taxonomy): Eukaryota > Metazoa > Chordata > Aves > Passeriformes > Thraupidae > Geospiza > Geospiza fortis. Next base: position 2,246,762 of record NW_005054347.1, read on the forward strand.
ACCTACTTTTAACAGCTGTGATTAGCATCTGTTAGGTAAGAAAACAATATCTTATTATGCTGTGAGAATGGAAGAAGCCTTATTGTTGTGCTTGAGGGCTGTCTAGCAGAAGAGAGCAATGAAGGGGATTGAAGGAACCCTGTTAAATATAATCCAAGAGATATTTTATTTTACTTGGTCTGTTCTCAGTCTTAAGACTGGAAACCTGATAGTAAGTTGTGATGAGTAAAGACCACTTTATTTTATTGTTCAAGGACTGAAGGACAAGGTAAGTTTTGATTAGATTGATAAATTTAGGATGTGCTTTTTCCTTCAGGAAGCATGATGTTGCTGCTGGCATCCTTGAGAAATCTGCCCTGGAGAAGTACTCCAAAGGACCCCAGACCTGACTAGGACTGGTGGAAGAGGTGATAGGGTGTGATGCTCCCATTGCAATAAACAAAATGTGATCAAGGCTACTTTGCAGCAGGAAGGTTAATGGCAGCTGTGTCTGATGTGACATGTTTGGAGAAGGAGTCATATATAGCAGTTGTCGCTGTAAGATGTTTTTGAGGTTATGGGTGTTTAAATAAATTGTGAGGCTGAGGTGAGATTTTCTCTATTTGCTTTTGAGAAAACCAGGCAGTTAAATTAATTGTAATGAAATACTTTTTACTGTAACATTACAGAGAAGCTCATGTGATTCTTTCCCAGTTCACAGCAGAAATTAAAACAGGCAGAAATGCTACTGCTAACACTAGCTTGCAGCCCCACTCCTGCTCTAAGAAATCAGACTCAGGACCACAAAGGGAGGGACAGAAAACTGAGAACATGTATGTACTGTTCCTGCCTTGTCTGCCATGCAATCTGTTCCAACTCATCAAAGAATAAACTGAAAAGCCAACAAGCAGTGTTTTAAATTTCCATATTGAATGTGTTTGAATAATTCTGGTTGATTTCAGACTTCTAAATTCTACTTAGAAATATCTTCTCCCTGGCTCCTTAAAAGAGTTAATCTTGAAGACCTCAAAACTGTGAGTGGTGTCCTGTACAGCTGCAAAATGTCAGGTGCCTTCCTCCTGTCCCCTTTCATCTTCTGTTAGTGACCCTTTCTATATCATTGAAGGCAAAAATTCCCAAAGGTGCTTGTGTCACTGGACTGTTTGAGTCAGGGACTCTTGATCTGTACAGGAGTCAAAGCTGTATTTTAACATCTTGGAACTTGGCTCAGATGATTTTGTCAAGTGTTGCTATTTTGGTGAATTAACAAGGTGAGGGTAGGCTTTGTCTTGTTAACAAGGGAAGCCTATGGCTCAGCCTTGGAGCTCTCCTTTAGCCTTTTCTCCAAACAATTTGGAAAAAACATTTCTCTCTGTCTCAGAGCCATGAATAACCACCTGATCTAGGGCTGGTGTTCAGTGGAGTTATGATGATACAAGATGAAGGACAGTCTGATTAATTGGACTATGCACAGTTCTTTGAAACAAACTTTATTGAGTTCTCTGACTCATGGTGCTTACCTGTGGCAGTTTGGGCAGTTGGTTAGGCAGCCTTTTCAGACAAACAGCTGCTCTTTGAAGTCAAGGAAGGAAAAAAAAGGCATTTATCTTAGCAGAAGAACATTCACTAGAACAATGTATGGAGTAAACAGCAGGGGTTTTTTGATCTGAGTGATTCTGCAGCTGTTCTTACTGTTAAAGGTTGCAGCTATTCTCTATTTTCCCTAAAGCAGTTTGGATTTTGTTTAGTTTTTTGAGGGCACTTTTAGTCACAGTAACTGCAAGGGTTCTTCCAGGACAGGGTTGTGCTCTGTATTTGCAGCAAAGTTTCTGGAGGAAATATTTTTCCTCCCGTAGTGTTCTTCTTAAGGTTTCAGTGTGGCACTTACTAAATTAATTGATGTCTGCTTGAATTCATGACATCTGTCTCTAATATAGGTCAGTGGAGACAGCCTCCTTTGGACTACTGTTTCAGAAAGAGGAGTGAGGAATATTCAAAACCTCATGACTATATACAGCATTTTGTAAAACTACTGTTAAACCACATTCCCCAATTGTGAGGTCACCTCTGCATACCATCTAGAGCACTTTATTCACTGACCAGTGGTTTTTTTCTCTGAATTTCAATCCAGTCTGGAGAGGGGGGGAAGCACCCTTGCCATGTCAAGTTGGGTTTTTTCTTTTGTTTAGAGGAGTTAAATTGTTATTTTTTCCCAGGCTCTCCAGACCTTCCAAAGAAGAGTTTAAAGGGCAGCTTTTATCACCTTTAGCCCTGGAAAGTCACTGAAGAAACTGAAAAGGGAGGATGTTGTGAAGTGTTCATGTTAGATTTCCATCTCTGTCAGTTGCTGTGAGAGATCTTTCCAAGTGGAGTTCATTCCCCTAAGGTTTGGTGTCTTCCAGCTGTCTGTGCAATAGATCTGCTGCTGTAACAGAAAGGGTTGAACTTCTTTTGGAAAATAGAAATGGCCAGACCAAAGACTCACCTGCTCCATTATCTTGTCTCAAAGTGTTCCCCTAGTTTAGGGAAGGAGAAAAATACACAACTGTGACACTGTCCTTGCTCCAGGGTCTGCTCTCCAGCTTCTGAGGGGAAGAAGCTTTAGGGTTCCCAAGTTAGGGATGCTGTAAAACTTCTTAATAGCTCTGGATCCCATTTATATATCTGGTGTCTGTAACATACTGATGTGGAGAAATCTGCTTATTAACTGTGTGTTATACAAGGGCTTTCTTTGCTATCTTCAGGGTATTTATACTTGATGTTTCAATGATATAGGAAATAGTAAATCACAGTTGACTTATTCCATATTATTCTGCTGTTTTCTACACCTAGCAAAATGCTGAGTCCATAGCCTGGTGCATTCTACAATGAAATGAACTACATTTTTCTGAAGGAAGATTTAGTGATTAAAACCTTAGTGTGACTGATGTTCTCATGTGGCATTTAGAACTGCTAGGCACTGGACACTCAAATCTACTGAAGTGTATTATCCACAGACATATAACTGTAATTTTGGCTATGCTGCTCCAGGAATTCTTAGGTGACCTTTTTTTTCCCCCCCAGCTATAGGCTTTGGGGAAGTATCTTTGTTTTCAGATGTACTGATTCCTGTTAGTTTGAGCAGAGGATTCCTGGATTCTAATTGGATTGAATTATTTATTCTCATCTCTTTAGCACTTGTTTGTCTCTTCTGGACCTACACTGCTGGGTTCATTATACTACAAGTAGAAAAACTCTGTTTCTTGTCCAAAGAAAGCATTGCCTATTTGTAGATGTAACAGATGAGTGTTGGTGAGGAAGATTTATGGGTTACAGCAACAAAATTATGACACTGCAATTTATCTTCCTTCATTCCTTTGTGTGGCAAAAATCGATGTGATAGGTAAGCATTTTATTTCCTATTGGGCTTGTAGTTGCTTCATTTTTTTATGGCCATTGCACTAACAGTTGTTTTTAAGAGGCTTTTAAATAGCTAATCACAGCATTTAGTTTCTGCAGGCTTTGAGAATACATGGCCCAATATCAGGGTGCACTCTAGTTCCTGGCTTTGGAGAAACGGAGACATTCTTTAGAAGGTTCTTGAAAAAGGAGTTGAGCTAGGAATCCCAACTGACTGATGAGAGAGTTTTTATTGGCTACTGAGTCCTAACACATCCCATCTCCAAACAGTGTGGTTATCCTCCATTAGGTTAGCCTATCTGTAAAACCAGAATGCTGATACTTATCACTGAGGATGGAAACCCAGGAATTTTGAACTTATGGAAACTAGAATAGGTCAAAGTCTAGTAATATACATTGGGGAATTGTGTTGATTGTCAGCAAGTTACTTCATCATTAAGTTATATGTTTTTTGTCCAAAGATTAGTAAATAATCAAAAACTCAGGGAGCAGTCATCTTCATTTTTTTGTCTTTCTTTGGTAAACAGCTGCCTTCTGTGAAAATAAAATTTCTGGGTTTCATGCTTTTTGTTTAGTCTAATAATTGATATTTTAGCCAACTGTTTTTTCCTTTCCATGTTTCTTTAAAAATACAAGCTAACCTGAAATGGAATGTTTTCTTTGGTCCTCATCTGTGTCTATTTGAACACAGTCCTGCTTTTTCTCTGGGCTACTAGTCTTGAAGGTAAGATGTAACCTAAACAGATTTTTTTTTCAAGGGAAAGTTTACAGAAACCAAAGGAGATCGAGGATATTACTCAATCTTGGAGGAGTATGCAGCATGAGGTCACATACAAAATGTGCCATGGACTTTGGTTGCATTTCTTATCTTTATCCTTTAAATCTGTTTTTTGTTAGCCTCAGGACTTGTTTCTTTATTTACTTACTTAAACAAATACAAACTGTCTACCTTGAAAGCTTTTAATTCTTTTTTCCACAAGAATCTCAACCCTTTTTTGGCACTGATAAAAGGTTGTTACTTGAGAAGCTCCAGGCAGGGTTCTTGGTCCTTGGAACCATAAGGGATGGTACAATGAGATATTCCTTTCTGATAGAGAAATCACTTACAGCTGTATTTCTTAAGATGTTTATGTATTTAGCATGGCTGGGACTAATCTGAAATTACTTCTTCTGCCTAGTGGTCCATTTTCTACTATTGCAAAGACCAGGAATGGAATTTAGTAAGGAAGTAGGATCCTCATGACTTTTTTGTGGGTGGAAGCCCTTTCAGTGTGTTTGTGCAAAGATGGCATTTCAGAGGGTGAGTGGCATTGCAGTGTCACTGCTCTGAGCTGTCCCTGCCCCTCTGCCTGCCCTGCACTTCCCAAGGGCAGAACTGGCTTCGTGTCACCTCTTCCTTCAGGGATGTGAAGGTAGGTCGTGGGTTTTGGTGGAATGTCTTCAAAACTTTGTTTTCCTGGACCAATTTAATGTAACCTAATCTTCTTCAGCTGCTGTTCTTGAGTAGTCCAAATAAATAAATAGAACTATGTGTTGATTATCCTTGTAAATTAATTTCGTGAGAAGCCACAGCTCTTGATAGAGAAGCAGAATTAACCATTCATCATGTCTTTTTAGAAACAGGGATTTGGATCATCGTTCCTTGTATTTGGCCATACAACCTCCCTGGGGAACTTGCTTACATGCTGGAGTAGCATTTAAAATATTTACATTTCTTTTGCTGGCTATAGGGCAGTAGATGCAGTTCCCATCTCTTTCAATGTAAGCATTTTGCCTTTCCTCTTCTTTCTACTAATTCCTTTCATTTGTTTACTTTTTCCTCAGCTGGAAAATAGCAAATATCAAATGATCAGGCTGTGTAATGCTTTGAACCCAAGTTTGCAAACTTGTAAGAACTGTAATTGGAGCTTCTTAAAATTCTGGTTCAGTGTTTCCCAAGCCACACTGGTGAATGTGGATCTCCAGCCATGTACCCAGGGGAGGGTTTTGTGGTGGTGTCTTCCATTCAGAGTGACATGATGGTCACAACTCTACTTATGAAGGCAGAGATGGAGATGCATTTTTCAGTGCCCTGGTGTATGGGATTGACTACCCTGGAGGTGAATGTAAATGACTTCTCTTCCTCAGGCTGAGTAGCAGTAACTGAGGGAAACTGAGCAGAGAGTTTTATTCCAGGAGTCTACAAAATTGTCCTTTGGCCAACACTGAGCCATGACTGAATATGGTGGATACATCTGAACCAGGGAGTCCTACCTAAATTAAAATGCTCTGAATCTTACAGGGTGTAGCTATGTGGTCTCAGTATTAACTGCTTTGATTTAGTGATCTGCCAAATTATGTGCTAATATTTCATTATTGTTCCATAGTACCTCACTATGTTTTATACGCCTTCATTTCATGTTCTCATTCCAGCTCCTATTCATTCTTCCTGTATCATGACAAAAGCTTTGTAGAACTGCTTTGTAGGCATAAGACCCTGTTTATTTTGAACCAAAGAGAAAGAAACCCCAAGGAGAAGGATCAGCCTAGAGAGCACGTTGCCAAGGACTCCTTTACTTGTTTGAGAAATGTGTCAGTTCATATATTTTGTGTGCAAGAGTAACAGGAAGAGACATCAGTCCTCAAATAAGATGATCTCAAGTAGATGAAGTTTTTGATTTTTACAAGCTGCAGTTTAAATTCCATGTGAAAGGCAAAGCAGCAAAATCTGTCTCTTCAAGTAGATTTTGTAATATTCAATTACATTAGCTTAGTTGTGGTCATTTTTTTAGTAATCTAAACACTGAGTTGTATTACTAATTTCTTTTTTTAAAAGGATTTAGATTCCAGTCTATGAGGATGACATGCTGTCCCTGATCAGGACACGATGAAGGAATTAACCATGGTGACGTTTTCATATTTGAGATTAAAAGGAGACACACATCTGCCAAATGCAAGCAGAAGGAAAAATCTTGTTACTTTTTCTAAATCCTCTGAAAGCAGCTGGATTTTTAACTTATCCAAATTGTGAAATTTTGTTGAGATTGATGTCCACATAACAGTGTAGAGAAGCACAGAATATCATAAGAATTCAGGATATCTGCTGGTCTCATAAGAGAAAAGTCAGAAAAAAAAGCAAGAGTGCATTTTCTCTTCAGTGGAATAAGCCAATTACTTCCCTTTAACTTCACCCTCATGCAGGCACTTGTTTAAAAACAGCAGATGTTTACAGTTACTGACTGTGACTTGTTTTTCTCATTTATTCTGAAGAAATTTTTTACTTTACCGGGTTTTTCCTGCACAAAATCTGAGCAAAATTTAAAGGGTTCACAGTGTCATCTAATTGCATTATTTCTGCTGTCTCCACTAGCTCTTTAGCTACCTCAGCCCAGCATGAGCATTGAGAGATGGAATAATGTATCTGGACCTGGAAGATGTAGGGGAGATTTGCACCCTTCTGTCATAAGTGTCATGATGCTCCTGGCTGGCTGGCTTCTCAGGATGGCCTTGGAATCCAGGCACAGTAATGGGGCTAGTGAGATGAAGCTATTTACTAGCTTCTAAAGCACTAAGAAAGTAAAAGTGTTTGGTTTTCCCATTTGGAAATAAAAGCATTGTCAAAGAGGCACCAATATATGCAGCAGTGTAGTAGATACATTGTCATCAAATACAAAGATGGTGCTCATTTGTAGACTTCAGTTCTGTGCAGTTCTTTTATTACAGAACCACATAGCTACAAACACAGTGTGATTTTTCAAAGTTGGATTTGTTTGAAAGATGTGTAGTACTCTATGGGATGCTTCATGGAGGATGTTTTACACCCTGATTTACGGAACACTGATCTCTGAAAGATTTGTGGATCTTGCAGGAAAAAATACCCGCAAAGCAAATGTATGTATCTAAAATGAAGTTAACTTGGATAGCTTCATATGGTAGCAGAATGGTAAACAGCAAGGCTGCACCCAGCCTTACTCTAAATTTGCTCTGGGTTACACCTACTAGGAGCTTATCATTATGAGCATATTGGCAGTGACAGTATGCAATGCCTATTTCAAAGAGATTGAACAAATAAAACATGTCCTTAGATGGATTTAAAATGTAGAGTGTCCCTTTCTAGTTTTCTGTAGATGGGTGACTCAAAATGCGGCACCGAGAAAGGAGATGAGCAAATGTTGAATGATATGAGATGGCAGCTATGGTTGGCTTAGAGAACTGTTCTGCCTCTGGCACTTTGGATCATGAACTTCATCACATCCAAGAAATGTTAACAGCTCGGCCTGGGGGCTTTAGCAGCTCTGAGAGTCTTTGTGGGTTTGTACTGACAGCTCCCCTCCATCAGTATGCAGCGATTGGCATGCGGGGGGCTCACATGCAGGAGGGTCTCAGCCTGCTATTCTTGTGCAGAAACACCATGATGGGCATCTGAGTGACGTTTTAATTTGATAATGAAAGCACCATTAAATCAGAAAAGAGAAAAATGCCTGTGTTTGTGGCACAAGATATTTTGTGTGACCACTGGGGTCATTTGAGACAGGCCTGCTGTTGAAATAGTTATACAAGTTTGCCAGCAATGACTCACTACTGTGGTGGCTGCAGATAAATTCCAGTTGCTTTTTACTTGTTTTTGGAGGTTTTGGTATTAGGGGTTTCTGTATTTTGCCTAAAAATTAAAATTCTCGCAAGCTTAGGTTTGGTTGAAAAAAGTTAAAATTTCCCACATTTCTTCATATCTGAAATGCTTCAAGAAGCTGTGATCAATACATCCTACTGTCCCTTTTGACTGTGTCAGAAAGGGATATAATATACCTTAGCATCATTAAAGCCTTTTGTTTTGTCAGTCCTTCATGTGCCTATTTATAAAGAGATCCTGACCGGTGTAAGAATGCAAATCATTTTGGATTCTCCTTTCTCAGATGTTTTCTCATTGCTCTCATTTAAAGAAATGTATTATGATATCGCATCATCACCTATGGAAATCAAACTCATGGATTTGGGTTGTGCTAGATAATATTACACCTCTCTCTTTCTCTCCATGTCTATATCATATATTTAGAGATATCTATACTTTTTTGTAAATAATTGGCAGTGTAAATGGCTAAATGTATTGTTCTTCCATCCTACAGATGAGGAATTTTGGTGGTAAAATACTGCATATTTGGACCATAACCATGCAGGATACCTGTGGCAGAATTAAATAGGATCTGTGTTCTTAAGCTTTTTATGGTGCATTTTAGCTTAAAAAGTCTTATGAAATTGAATACTTACAATGACTATTTATCTTCTCTCATTTCTTTTCTTTTCCAGCTGTTGAAGGTTTAGATTTTTATTCAGCAGAAATAGATTTTATTCTTTAAGAGCCACAGAGGTTCTGTATGTATGTATATATGCGGAATTGCAGGGGTTCTGTATACATAGAGACCATTCTCCTACAGTCTAGGAGCTAGTTTATGCAGCTAATTGTAAAATTAATTGTCCATCTATTGTCCATCCATTTGGAACTGACTACTGGCCTCTTGAGAGGTAATGCAAGACCAGTATAAGAAAAATAGTTACTACCAGTTCAGCATGGAGTTATTGTCCTTCCTATATGTAATTTCGAAACTCTGAATCCACATTCATTGCAGGTAGTAGTAGTTTGCTGGTTAAGTGATAATGGTGATGCCTGGGAAAGAACATGATTGGGATAATAACAGGCTCCTCAGAAATGATTTTGTGGTTCTACTCTGTGGGGCTGCATTGTCATCTTCATTTGAGTGCTACTGTTGAACTGGAGGAAGAAACCTTTCATTACTTGCCTGTTGCTGATAATGATGCAGCAAGAATTGTTATCGATGAGTCTGCAGCTTCCACTGAATGTTGAGCGTGGAACTGTAAATGCTTTCTTGGTTGTTCTTTGAAGGAATATTAACAATCCTCATATTATGGCTGACACTAAGATAGCTAATGTTACTTTGAAAGCACGAGTGAATTAATTACCCTTGTAATGCTTTAATGAAATGGATGAACGTAAAAATTTTGCAGGTGGTGAATAGGGGACACAAAATTAAATGGTTTTTTTTCAGGTAACTAAGTAGACCCATGGTAAATGCATGTGCTCGACTGAAATATCTTTAATTGAGTTGCTACTCTTGTTTCTGTACAGCAACTGAATGAAAAAACACTCACATATTCTAAATTTGGCTCAAGAGTTACTAGCCAAGCTGAATTAAGACACACCTCAACAAAGCAGCAGCAATGTCATCTCTTCAAATACTGAAAGCATTCATCCCTTGATGATACCCTGCTAATACTGCTTGAAGCTTTGTTTCAAATTCCTGGAACTATCTTCAAGTAATCTTCTAAATAATACTTTTCTATAATTGTAACTTTGATCATAACTTAGAAAAATAGCCAAAGCAAAGTGCTGTTTATGTCTTTTTTCCTTTTGAAAGGTTGAAGTCTAAAATGATTATTGATATTTTTCTTCCAGGAGCTTTACCTTTCTAGCTATGAAAATCTTTCAGCAAAACCAGTGGTTTAGTGGTATTTCAGATATCTTTACCTCTCTGCTTTGTTTGTTGTTCTTCTGTGATGCCATAGTGCAACAAATAAATAATGGTCTGTGTTTGCAATTACTCCCTGCGGCTCTTTTCTGCAAAGCTGAGGAGAAAAATTACTTGGATGATTGCAAAAACTAGTTCATAGCCAGGAGAGTCCTGATTCTGTACTTGTTTTTTCACAGGCCTCCAGAACTGGCATCAAAGTATGCCAATTTCTCTGAGGGAATGTGCAAGCCAGGCTATGCATCAGCGCTCATGACTGTCATCTTCCCAAAGTAAGTAATCACTGTGGGAGTTTTTCCCCACTTCCTCTGACGACTTCTCATGCTTCAAGGGGGTGATAGGCAGAGTTTGTCTTGAAAAGTGTCATTACTCTGTCACTTGATTGGTTCATGGAGAGACCAGTGCTGAAATTCTGAACAGTTTGAGTGGTCAGTGGCAATGGCTTAGTTGACTTCAGTCTGACGAGGACTTTGCTCAAAGAGTAGAGACTCACGGGTGTTGAGTAATAAAACAAATTATGTTGTCAGTGCATGATACAAACGTGTGGTCAGGCTCACTGCTAGTACCAGATGATGCAATGCCTGGGGAGCTTTGGTCATGATTAAGTTATCTGGAGTAGATAGTAAAGTGTGATGTTTTGCTGTCATTGGTTTTGGGGTTTCTTGTTCTTGGGAGAACAGGATAAAGCATCCCTCAGGTGCCTGGAGTTTATAGAATTGGTGGGAGACAGTTCAGAAGATTGATTGGCAGGAACATTAATCTGTTGAGGCTCAAGGATTTCAGTTTGGTGCATTGAATGGAAAATTTGACCAAACAGTTTGACCATTGTACAAGCTTCTTGTTCACGTGGAAGAGATGCTCTAGTGCAATGATCTCTTTGGCAAAAGAGATTATGGACTTCTTAACATAACTGGCACTTTTCCAAAAGAGATATTTTATTTCTTTTGAGGAGGGAATTTCCATGACCCGTGCATCTAAAAGTTAGGTTGAGTGATCATGGCCTTCAAGCCAAGCCTGAAACTGGTGGTATCTTCTGTCTTTGTTTTTGTTGACAAGCATGGTGACTGGAAGCTTTTTTAAAATAAAAAAAAAAATACATCTGACATTGCCTTGTAACCAGTAGATACTACAGACATGCCTTAAAAACAAAACACAACAAAACACTGAAGTTCTCCATCACCAGTGTAAACCAAACAATTATCAGTATTATTTTCTGTGAGAATTTTGGAACTCTGGGTAGAGTATAAATATTAGAACTGAAAGTGAGTGCTTTTAAATCAGTGTTTGTGTACATATTAAATGTAAATAGTAGAGAGTAGGATGAACTCATTATTACAAAACTATTAATCTTATTTTAATTTTAAAAAGACTTTGGCTTTGAGAAGGAGCTTTTTAGCCTCCTAGAATCTGAAGTGATACTGACTCTCTCCCTCAGAAGCTGCTAGCAGATCTCTGTTCAGTCACCTCCCAGTAGCTGACTGCATTGGACTAATTCCATGCAAAGAGGTACAAACGTGTCTCTAGTCAAAGCAAGTGTTCATACACTGAAAAATTGTATTCACAATTTTAAAGACAGCAACTCACCAGGTATTTATGTTCAGGTGCTTGTTTAGCATGGACCCTAAAACTTAACTAATGTTGACATTTTTTCCTGTGACATCTTTGATTTATTTACAAATTGAATTCAGTGTTGGACATTTAATTATTTTACCCAGTTCTGCTGCAAGGATGGCTGACCAGTAGTTCTGAAAAAAAAATTGCTACACTTAAAATTCCTTCTCTTCTGCAACTTTCCTTGTACTCAGAGAACTATGAAAGTTAGTAATACTAAGCCAAGGTATTCAATATATTTAGAACTCTTAAAGCCAAATTATCATGCCTGTTCATTTAAAGATTGGAGCTGCATGATTTTTTTTATTCTAGCTTCTGTTTTCAGTTGATTGTGTCATTAGGAAACCATCATCTCTACAACTGACGTTTTTTAGGCGCGGTCTTTGTGGTAAAATGTGTGGTTTTGTTGGGTGTTTTTAATATTTGGATAAAGTTGGTTTGGCTGTTTTCAAGCATGAATAAAATGAATAAATGTTTTCCCATTTTAAGGTTTCTGACTTTTTAGTGCAATTTTAAATGTGGATAGGCAAAATATGGTGATAATAGTTGAAATAGAATAAGTATTTCTCAGAGGATGTAGCTCTTCTTGGTAAGTGCTTTTTTTACTGGTAAAAATGAGAATTCAGACTTTAGCAAGCATAAGTAAGTGCTGGATGGATTAAAGAGCAATGGCCTGAGAAATACCAAAGTGTGGTTGATGGTAAGGAAACAATGTTTGTTTGTTTTTTTTATTTGCTTGCTTTAATGAGGTCCTCAGTCAATCACTTCTCATTCTAGCAATGCTTTATCCCTTCATCAGTAATCCTATCTGGAAAAAATCCTAGGTTGTGAGTACTAAATAAAGGGTCAGTTATTTCTAGAGAACAATCTGGATTACCTGATTTAAATGGCCACAGTCCAACAAAATGTTTGTTAATATATCCAACATGAAATAAAACATCTGGGAGGAACAAATACAGATTTTACCTTCAAGATAGAAAAAAAACCCCTCTATCTTGGAAACAGGCAGAGAAATCTTCATGTCATCTTAACAAAATACCATTTCTTAAGTGCTATTTCATATGTGCACAAAAAAGTTGAGAATTTTGTGTGAAACACTGACTTAAAATTAAAATACAAAACCTCTCAATCCAAGATTTCTAGACTACTGTGTCCAGTTTCAATGGTAAAGTGTGAGAAGGGAGAGGAAATAAGAGATGGAAGAAAAGCCACAAAAATGAACAACGACTTGCTTAAACAGTAAAGTAAACAAGACTCCTAGAAATAAGTCATCTTTCTGAAGCAGAAGTTGTATCCAAATGAGGAGAGTAGGAAAGAGCATTAACTTTGGCAAGTTAAATATAAACCATAATGAGGTAGAGCAAAAAAAATGTTGAGGAACAACTTTGTAGAGACTTTAAAAAATAATAAAGCTTTTTATCTAACTGTCAAAGGCAGAAAGCCTGTCAGAGATCCCGATGAGCTGATAGAGGTTCCTAATATTACATGTGAGCTGAGGGAAGGTAAAGCTGGTGCAGAGGAGTTATTTGCATTACTATTCACTGCAGAACAGTTCCCATGTGGACCCTTCATTTCCAGGGGACAGGCTGGGGGAATGTGACAGAAGCTTGACGTTTTGGAGTGAATTCCAACACAAAGAATTGCTAGGAAAAGTTCTCATTTTGTGAGGAACTCGGTGTTGAAGTTGCTGAGTTACACACGGTTGTGTGTAATCATTGCTTAAATTGGGCTTAGAATGGAGGAATGAAAAGCAGTAAACGTGCTGGGCTTTTCAAGAAGGCTCTGGGAGGTTCATTGGGAAAGTGGAAGCTAAGAGCAAGCCTGGTTTCTCTATCAGGCTCTTCTTAGAACCCAAAAAAAAATAATAGAATTAGTGTTTCTTCACAGATAAAGAGGAGACAAGTTGTCTTCTGCAGCAGGAGCTTCTGCCCTGTAAATCTGTTTGTTGTGTTTCAATGACTGGATCAGCATTTGATAAAGGTGATTTAACTAATACAATACATCTGGATTTCTTAAAAAAAACCCATAATACACACGTACAAAAAACCCCCAAGCAAACAAACCCCTGCCAAAAAAACCAAAACCAACCAAACATTTGCTGTTTGAAAGATTTTTGGAAAGTTAAACTGGTGAAATGCTGTAGTGATTAGATAGTGACTAGGTAAATAGTGAAAACTATTTACCTATGAAAACTGTAGAAAAGATAAGATTGGACAGTACAAGGATGTTACTTCTGGAGTCTTCTGGAAGAAAGTATGCTGGGATCTGTGCTGTTCCAAGTGCCCATAAACTGCCTGGAATGGAGGATAAGTAATGAAGCACTAACACATTTTTCCAGGTGGTAAGACCAAGAACTGACTGTGAGGAATGTCAGAGGGATCTCACAGTGGTAAGTGGTGGGGCAAGAAAATGGCTGGCCAAATTCAGTTCTGATAGAGATAAGATAGTGTTTGTGGAGAAGACTGATCTGATAGTTTGTGGTGTGTGGAGGACTTAGTTGTGCCTTAGTTATAGTCTATGAAGTACAGCTAGCAGAGGGTGTTTGCGAGCCTCTATAACACAGTGAATGATGTGGTTTGACAAGATTTGGATATATTAAATGCAAATAGTGTGCTCCAGGTTTAAAATAAATCAAGGTAAGTACTATTTCATGCTATTTCCACTTATATTTTTCTGCAAATGGGCTCCATAGTAGGCAAAAGATTTTAAAAAATAAAATATACTCTTAAGTATTCAGGTATGGAACTCTCTAAGTTACATCCTAAATGGATGTTGAGGGCATCATGTAGCTTGATGTAGTCCCTCTTTCTTAGGCTTTTGACTGGAGTGTTGTCCCATGGACTCAGACATCAGGTGTTGGACAAAATGGATGTCTGGTCTAATCCCCTGCACCCATGCCTTTCTTTTCTGGGCTTTTTAATGATTGTGCCTTAAAGGCAGAGTGACATAGCTTCAGAAAAACATGCTGTAATCTAAGTCACGACAGTGGCTTCACACCAAGAGAAGTGGGTGCATGATCTCAGTACTGCATCCCAGTGTAAGGTCTGGCCAACTGGGCTGCTGCTCACTGAAAATGAAGGAGCTATCTAATTTCTCACTTTCCAGGACAATAAGATTCTGCCTCTTGCAAATCTCTCAACAGCAGATAATGACTCAAAGTGCCTGAAGTGAAGTTACTGGTTTCAGAATGAGACAAACGAAATGGCAAGTGTGTTTGGTAGAATGGCATCAGTAGGTCGGTGAATTAGACTACTATGTTCAGTGAATTACACTATTTTAGTTGGTCTGAGGTCACCTACAAGTCTGGAGTTAATGCTTTGACCTTTTTGTAGAAGGCACTAACTTGTATTTGCAGTGGTAACACTGCAGTCTCCTGCGTGTCTGGCCTTGCTGTGGAAACGATGCTGCCTGTGTACAGCTCTTTCTATGCCCTATTCTTTATCAAATGAGAAAAGAGATCTCTGCCCACAGTTTGTGGCTGGCATGCCAGCCTAGGACAGTTCAGCTACTCAATACTCAGCTGCAATTTTCCAACCACAAGCTCTTGTAATTTGGCAGCTAATACTAAAAATTAGAGGAGGCGGTAAATGGAGTGGGAATGTCTGCAGCCTGCAGACTTGTGTATCTGTGTGTGGTAGGGGAACATGGCAAAGAATTATTTAAAGAGTATCTGAAAGTATTTCAGAGTAAGGGAGAAAGGAGAAGTTCAATACACAACAAATCTGTTGGTGTTGTGACCAAAAGAGTGAATTTATGATTTGTGATTCAGATACATAAGACTGTTTTTGCACCAAGGATAAGATTGTAAGCACTTTCTAGTCAACTGGTGCTAAGAAATAGCCTGATATGAATCACAAACCTTTAAAAGTCAATTCAGATATAAAATCAGTCTGGTTTGTTTGATTATTCTGGTGTGAACTTCTATTGATTATCAATTGGTAGTTTCTTTACAGTCATATTTTCCCCCCTCTTATTTTTCAATACTGTAGCCTGCTCATCACTCAGGCGATAAACAGCTCTCCTGTAAAGTCTTCTGGGTTTATATTTTCATGCTGAATTGCTTCTTTGTACATAAAGTTCAAAAATTTTAAAGCTTTCATATCAGCAGAGAGTGCATGACACGGATTTATGCCAGCCACAGAAATTTCAGTGGCTTTCTCTGAAGTCATTCTTCTGTGGGTTTTTTTTCTGATGTTTAGTTCCCCCTTGATTTTGTAGGTCACAGACTCCTGTGCCTTTCTCCACTTCCTCAGGCTGGGGGAGTGTAGATAGGGCAGCACCAGAAGACCTTTCTTTAGAGTGTAGACTCCTGTCTCCTTCACATCAGAGCTTGGTAAAATTTCTTTACCATTTCTTTTTTACAGATATGGTTTTGCAGTTTTTGTACTTTAGGGAAAAAAACCCCATTCTTATATGCAAATGGAGGATAGGGACTGGGTGGAAATGGAGCTTCAGCAAGGGCTTTAGTAGGAGTCAGGATAATTTAAAAATGTGGTCCCCTGATCCTAAGTATTTCCACATTCATTTCCATATCTCCTCTCAGGAAGCTGTGCTTCTTATAACAAGCACACAATAGCATCTGTCCATCCCACACATTTCTGCTTTGTTGTTTAGATATTCAGAAAAAAAAATATTCCAGAAAGAGAATTTTTTAACCCTCTGCTTGGACCTGACTTTCTGCATGTCTGACTGTCTCCATGCCTCATGAATTACTGCCATACCCAGCATGGGCTTGTACTGAAGTGACAGGACATGAGCTCAGTGCTTAGGGGCTGTCAGTGCAGGTGATGGCTACTTGCTCTGTGATTAACTATTTAAGGAGAGCAGAGGAAGGCAAAGGATGGCAGCTTCATGTGGCTCCTGAGAGCTCATGAAGGAATAGACTGGATAATTAATGTGCCACTGAGGATTGCTACAGGGATTCAAAACTGTTGCCTGACTGTAGTGTGGTGCCTCTGCTGCATAGCTTGGGGTCTTCTCAGGTGCAGTGGACAGTATCTCTTACTTTTTTAGAATATATAAAATTGTGTGTGTATATATATATATATATATATATAAAATTGTGTGTATATATATATATACTGAATTAGTTATTGCAGTTATTGATAGTAGGGTTTTTTTGTCTTCTAAGTTTAAGTATAAAGTACATCTCATTTTGAAACACACTAAGCTGGTTCATTTTGTTAATATGAGCTGTGAAAGCAGCTTGTGTTCAATGAAGAGTGGACACATCTCAAGACTTCCACTGAAGTCAGGGTCCCTGTGTCCCAGACACTGCTGTGAGAGTTTTCTGTTTTCCTTCAAAAAAGGATTGATGCTGTTCTGGGCATGGGGAGTATTCAAATCCCTGTCCCTTCTTTAAACCTCTTGTTCTGTGCCTGTGTATTCATTCAGGAATTGTGTGTGATGGTGACAGAGATGGTTTCAGAGCTCACAGTTACATCTGAAGTCCCAGTTACTGCTGTAATCAGAGCTCTGGAAGGAACTTCCTAGGTGCCAGTGCTCAAAAGGGTGTTTGGGGAAGCTGAGCTGCTGACCTGGAATCTTCATCACACCTCCCACCTGTCACCACATCAAAACCTAAGAGAATATCATTGTTGCTTTCTTGAGGTTTGAATTTGAAGGGACAAGTTGATACAGGTGTATTTTCTTCTAAGCAGTACTGAACATCATCAATTTCCTTCATTTTCTTGGTTAACTGTGGCTAAAAGGGTTCAAGACTCACAGGAGGGGAAAGGAAGGATAAAAGAGAAGTTGTTGGTGCCCTGGTCAGTTGAGCTGTCAGGGTTTTCCATTTCTCCAAGCTCCAGGCTGATAAAAGCCTGCCCATGCCATGCCAGGGGATTGAAGCCTGCTGCTGCTCACCCTTACCTCCTGTCACCTCCTTACTCTGTGTTTTGTAAATCCCAGGCTAAACAAACATGCAAGCCAAAACACACACCCTCTCAAATCACTTCTGGTGTCTGGGTAGCACCTCCCCACGCAGAGCTCTGTGGCTTTTCCAGTAACACATCTTCCCATGCAGTCAGCTGCTGTTCCACTGTCACTGCTGGCAAAGGCAATATTTTGCACTTCCCTACCTTTCTTTCCTTGTGAATTTTATGAAGTGCTACCTTTTTTCTCCTTTATATGTTGGTTCTGGAAAAATTTTCTCAGCTTTTTCACCTCTGCAGTTAGTGTGTCAGGTATTATATATAATTTGAAAGCAGTTACTAAGAGGATGATTTTAAAAAGTATGTATTAGTGTCGATTTTGAGTGACAATTGGGGTCAGAGTATACAGCAGGTAAAATTCCCATGTTTGTTTTATTATCATGGACTTGTTTGAGATATTTAAATCTCTCGTACTTCGGCCTAAAGGTGACAGGTATGTTATCTCACTAAATATTTTTGCAGAGGCTGGGTTTAGTGAACATACAGCACAGTCTGCTAAGAGATATTTGCTTTCAATGTTCAAACTGGGATTGTTGTCTGAGCTCGTGGTGCTGTTTATAGCTGGGCCAATTGGATTGCCCTTTACAACACCCTGACTGCTTCAGTCCCTTGCACCTGCCTTGTCTGTAGGAGGAAGCTGGGATTAAGGAGCAGCATTTGTTAACTCATGTCCAGAGTGTTGCAAACCTCTGGTACTGAAGTGATGGTAACTAAAGCTTTGTTTAAAGTGTTGTCATATAACTTAATTTCTCTGTGGCAGATTCCCTTCATTCATTTTTTATTGTAGAGAGCAGTGCTTGGGAACGTAATTCCAGAGAGGAGCAGATGAATCCTGACACAACTTCACTGCTAGCTCTGAAATTCATGCACTGATTGACCAGCTGGAGGTCAAAACACTTTGTACTTGAAAACAAAATTCAATGGCAGCAGCTCATTGCCTCACTTCTGGTAATGTGCATGCTGCTGCAGTCGAGTTGAAGTAGACAGGGCATAATGTAAGAGTAGATATAAAAAAAAAGATAAAGAAAAGGAAAAGGCTCTGGTTTTGTTCCTGCATCCCCACTATTTGCCTAAGGAGTTCGTGCTGCTCCATCACCTGAATGAGTACAGCTGCCTGTGCACAGTGCAATGAGCTGGGTAAGTAAAGTAATCCTTGGAGCTGAACATGAGTTTTCCCTCCCCCATCCATCTACTCATTTAGTGCGAGATTATTTTTAATCCAGACCAGTTCACTGATTCAGTTTATGAAATTTCCATATGATTATACAAACCCTGCCAAGGGTACAGCCTGAGAATTGAAGAGCTGAGGTGATGGCCCTGCAAAAGCTCTGTCAGCCAGCCTGGGCACCAGGACAGGGGTGTCGGGAGCTGATGCTCAGGAGGCAGAAGTATGGTTTCACCTTCAGTTCACGTAGGTTGTTCTTTCTATCCCATGTTGAATTTTTAATCTTTAACCAAATGTGTATAGTAATACATGCAATTCCCACGTGCTGATCATGACAGTAGATTCTGTATCAGAGCATTTTTGGTGCTAAAATCTTTCATGTTTGACCTCTCTCAGGAGTTTAAAATGAAGTATGTGAATCCATGTGACATGCAGGCTTTGTGACTGAAAAGTATGTCTTCAGAGTCTTTTTTGTGACTTTGGAACTAAGTGAGACTATAAAATTAAAGCTGGAACATGGACAAAGGGACTTTACTGAGTATGTGCCTTTCTGGCTTCAAAAATGATGAAGAGCATATGTGTTCTTGCTTTAATATGAGTACCCTGCATCATATGTTAGAGTGGGAACAGGACAGGTTTGGTTGTTTTAAGGGTGGCTTTTTTTAACTTGTTGTTGTTTTGAGGAATACTGAAGTTATTTTAAATTGTGGACTGTTAAAAAAAAAGAAAAAAAAAAAGGAAGGAGAGCTTTGAAATGTACAAATAAATAACCATATTTGCGTGAGCATGTAAGATTGTAATAGAAGCAATAAACTTAATTCGTGCTACCAAATGAACATATTTTATTGTGCATGTGTGTTTGGGCTCCGTTGCTGTGGCCCATCTGCTCTTAAAGCTATACCAGTAAGAATGTTTGACTTCCAGGAAAATCTTGAAAATCTTGCAGGAAAGATTGCTTGAGGTTCTAAATCCATCTGAATGAAGGAAAATATCAGTGAGCATGGAATGGAAGAAATGAAAAATATCAGTGAGCTTGAAGGATAATCTGTAATATCACTGTGATTTTGATATACAAGTCTTACCTTCTTTTCTCTTCCTCACATTCCCATAAGAAAATGTTTTTATCTCTTTTGATTAAAACTCTTTCTGAAGGTTCATATTTATTGGTTCAGGCCACCATTTCCCCAGAGCCCCAACAAGTTTCTTGGAATCTCTGAGACTCTGTATGTCACTGGTGATTTCCTCTTGCTGTAGAAAGTGTGCAGCCTCCCTCAAAGTTTTCTGAATTGTGTTCAAGAGTGGATAATTGTTCCTACTGAACTCCCTACTGGTGGCTTTCATCACATTTCCTATCTTTGGGTAGATTTCAAGTCAAATTATTTTCCTCTTCTATCTTTCCCTCTCCTCTATTACTGCTCACTTTGTTCTATTATTGAAACATTTCAGGAGTGTCAGTGCATGCAAATGCTGTCACTGAGCCAGTGTACTTTGGCTAAGAATATGGATGAAAAGGCAGCCTGATAATTTATGCAAGATTATTAGACCAAATTAGAAACAGTCTGGGGAACCCTCCAACTCTACATTAGGCAAACGAAGGTAAAAACTGAAAAGATTATAAATTCTCTTTGTAACAATTTGAAAAGTCACTTGAGAGCGTTGTTCAGATAATGTTGTAGAAACTCTGGCTCCACCACAGAGAGAACAGCAAAAGCTCCTTTGGCAACTATTTTCTTGGTACCTTTACTACAATTCTGAGCTAAGTCCATAAATGAATTACTAAATACTATCAAAGCAGTGCTGTAACTCTTGCAGTAGTGCCAGGGATCACAATAACTTGGTGAAGTTTCTTGTAGTTTCCCAAGTTTGCCCAACCCAAAACAAATGTAATGCTGGAAACCAGGGCCAGGGCATTGCCACACACTGCAGTAGGATAGCAGATTTCACTTTTATTACTCACTGTGGGTTCTTATTCTGCTTCTGTCTTGCTAAATTCTGGAGATTCATGCATTCAGTAAAAGTTGTTTTCCTTTTTGTGTAATCTGCTGTACATTTAAGAATGATTGCATCCTTTTTCTCCTGAAGAACTTTGAGTTACTTGCACAGGAACTTCCTTTGTGCAAATCAGGGCTGTAGCTTACTCCAGTGTCCAGCTTGAAATCCAGAAAAACTGTGTCCAGCTTTCTTGAGAAGTGTTTAATTGTGATTCTTCTGAAAATCATTGCATCTGCCATGCTTACTTGCTCTTCTTTCAAGCATAAATAACTGATGTAAACTTCAGGATTATGCAAGTTTCAAGTAACATGCCATGTACAGTTCTTGGAAAAAAGAAGATTTGAGGTTTATATAGTTTCCCCTTTCTTAATTGATATTTGTGTCACACCAATTTTAGCATGTTTCTTATCTGTTTATCAGTTGTGCCAGCCTAGGTTCATGTTCACACAGGTGATATCAGTATGATAAAGAGATTGCTGAGAAGTTAGTTAATTTATCTTGGAATGAAACAGATCAAAATATGCGTGACATTCGGAGGGATCTTGGAACACCTGAAACCAGAAGAATATATAACTCTGCCAGTGCACAAAACCACAATGATTTTATTCCTAGATGAAAAGGTCTGTGCATCTGATTTACTTTGGGCTTGCCTCTGTTAGTAAGAGTCAGTCTCTGGTACTTTTAATGGAAGGTTAACCACCAGAAGTGTTTGTTTCTTTTGTTTCTGGGCTTCCATCTTTTTTCCTTTTTTCTTTTTTTTTTTTTCCCTTCAGTCAGTTTACATGGAGAGTGAAAAGTGGCCCATGGTTGAGCTGTTCTAAATACAAACAGTTCCCCTGAATGCTTTAGGAAAAGTGGAATAGTTTTAAGTCACCTAAGAATGAAAAGCAAGGGAAAGCTGTTTGTGACCCAGTGAGTTTCCCTGTCCCTGAAGCCATCCCTGGGCTCCATGATGTGCTGTCCTGGGCTGGCCTCAGCCTGAGCAAGTCCATAGGATGGCAGCTGTTGTGGTGGGAGTCTTGCCTCCAGTTTGGAAAGAAAACACCAGCTTTGGAATGGCCACAGGGATGTTCAAACCCACACCAGCTGCTCCACCAGGCAGTGAATTAGGGACGAGTAGCGGAGCATAGATCTGTCCTGGGAGTTGTGTTTATATTTTAACAATTTGTTTGTAAATGTGTAACCTCATGCATGGATACAGTATACAGCTCCAGGCAATCTTAGTGTAACCTGTGGCAAAACAAGCAGCTTCTTAGAGCCAGTAGTGGCCAGTTTTTTTGCTTTTGATTTGTTTCTTAAACAGTGTCGGTGGGGTTTAGGCATCTGCAGAGGAAGATGCTGGTCCCAAGGGTCTGATTAAACAGGCCAGCTCTCAGC
>NW_005054347.1:2268748-2275422 GCF_000277835.1 Geospiza fortis
TGCTGTTCTGGGAACGTCTGAGAAAGGATGTCCAGAATTTGAAGGAGGCAAAATATGCTTACAGGTTCTGGGTTAAGGAAAGAAAACTAAAATAAGGAAACCACAACATTTCTCTGGTTTTTTTTTCCCTTGTTGGGGATTTTTGTCAGTACATGTACCAGGCATTTCTTCTCCTTAAGGCAGATCTGATCTCCTGGGTAATAATAACTATTTATGGAACAACAGGATACCAAACAGTTTATAAACACTAGGCTTGTTTACTTTTGCTCTGTGACTGCTCATTTCACATAGGGGTTTCCTCGTGTGTCAAGGGTGAAGAAACTTGTCTGAGTAGACACATCTGTAAAGAAGTAGTTGATCTTGCTCTGCCATAGTAACCTGGTGGAAGATCTGTCCTGCTCAGTCAAAAACTCCACCTGTGCTTGGTAAGGAAGGTATTTTAGCAGGGAAGTAGTCATCATGTATTTTCTAAAAGGAAAGAAGGAACTGTTCTGCTTCATTCTTCCAACTCTGGTACCTGCTGCTAATGGAGGGTGTGGGTTTGAAATACTGATCTCTGTCTCTTCTCTGGGAAGCAAATTGTTCATTCTTCAGTACTACATTACTAGGATTTGGAATAGCTGGAGGACTCCTAAACCATGTCCAGACAGGAAATTTAAAAAACCAAGGCTAATAGTTTGGGTGGGTTTTTTCTCTTTATATTAACAGGACTTAATTTCCAGTCTTTTGCCATCTCTTATGGGTTGTTGGACAGAAAACATGGAGGGGAAACAGTGCTCTATTCTGTGTAATTAGCTGCCAGACACCACACCCTCTCTGAGGATATGGGAATGATGATGGTTCCAGGCCATCCAGGAGAAAGAGGAGAGAAATCCTGTGAAACAAGCCATGTCTGGAGTTCTCTGAGATACAGAACAATTCATGTAGAAATGCAGAGCTGTGTGAGATGTGCAGTGCTGACTGATGCACCCTGTCTCCATCTAAACGGTGGCTGGGAGATGATGAACTGCTGAGATGTTTTGATAGATGCCAGTCAGAGGGATGCTTTTGACAGGTTTTTTGTAATGATTAACATCACTTGAAGCAGTTGTTTGGGTTTCTGCATGTTTGTTTTAATTCATCTTCTCTTTGTTTCCCTTTCACAGCGGTGCCCAGTTTACCATAATGAGATTCAGGAAGCTGGAATCAGTCTCAGTTAGGGAGGTTACTGTAAATATTTTCACTGACAGAACTGTCTTTATTCAGTTAAGATCTCAAAATACTTGAGTGTTGTCTTATGTTAAACAGAAGATCCAGTAATTCAAATAAAGTGATACCAGGAGGGCAGTTTCTTCTGAGATAATCCTGTCTTTAGCTGTTCTAATGAAAATGTGCTCCCTGAAGATGCAGGAAGCCCAATGAGAGTCAGAGAGAGGGGCATGAGGGAAGAAGAAAAGGTACAGACAGATCTAACAGTATTCAACAAGTTGCCTGGCCTGTTTAGAAGTGCACAGGCACTGTTGTCTGCAGTTGGTAAACTGAGTAATAATGCAAATTTTCTGTATCTGGAGAATTTGGAGCAGCCACGAAGGGCTTGTCACTTCCTTGGTGGGGAGAGG
The DNA here is from genome assembly GCF_000277835.1 of Geospiza fortis. Taxonomy (NCBI): domain Eukaryota; kingdom Metazoa; phylum Chordata; class Aves; order Passeriformes; family Thraupidae; genus Geospiza; species Geospiza fortis. The sequence continues at coordinate 2,270,347 of NW_005054347.1, forward strand.
AACCCTCAGTATCCCAGACATCTGGCTGAGGAGGGGCCCTCAGCAGCTTATTCACAGTGACTGCTGCAGCTGAGTAAAAAATTAAGCGGGAAAATCAGTGTTAAATACTTGAGACTTGTCTAGAGTTGCGGGAATCTCTTGCTTCTAGAAGTTATTTTTTAGCATAGCACAGATTTTCAGCTGCTACTGAGGTGTTTCTTTTAATACCCTAGACCTGGCATGTCACCTAGAGAGTTACACACACAGGAGGGGAGGTTTCCAAGATTGTTCCAGTTTTGCAAGTGTTCAGAGAGTTTGTCTGCTACGTTTTATTTTGGGTTTGGTTTGGGGTTTTTTGTGGATTACAGTGCACCTCTTCATGTCAGACCATTAAACAAAATTTTTAAAAACCAACCTGATTTCTCCAGCAAATCACAGTTGAAATTCTTGATCAGTAGCTTGAAAATAGCTACAAAACAAAGCATACAGTTAGCCAAGTGCAAAATTCTGAATATACCTGGCATCAATCTCTTCATTTCATCTGCTGCTAGAAGATTTTGGAGACTTGTCTTGACTGTGGAAGCCAAGTGTCAACTCTTCAATATTCTGACTTCGTAATGCTGCCTTTCACTGCCGTGCTAGGGAAGGAGATGCTTGTTCTCTGTCTTGTCTCCCAGGGTTTGTTCTGTGCTGTAGTCCTGGGCTGTTTTCTCGCGCATGCAAGGCAATCACTTCTCTTCTTCTCCTGTTTTTCTCCCTCTAAGCTCTTCTTTTGGATCCATCTGCCTTTTTGTGTGGATGGAGATTGTGTCACACAGATTGTGTCCCTCCTTTATCTCTCTTGGGCTACATCTCTGTTTACTTTTTTGTTTAAATAAGGTGGTAACCCTTGTTGTTCACAACAATTTAAGGCTCCTACAGCAGTTTGTAAATCTTGTGACAGATCTCTCTTCTCAGTTTTATTTGGGGAGTTTTGGATGGAATGGGAGGACTCAGAGGCAGCAGAGAAGAATGAGAGAGTATGTGCTGGTGGACCAGAGGATTCAGGCTCTCTGGGGCATTTCAAGGGAGCACAAGCACTACGTTGGTGGTTTGTAGTGAGCCACTGCAAAGCTTTGCCTCCCAGGCCCTGGAAATTCTCTCAGTTCCCACTAGCAGGTATAAACTGGTGGGTTTCCTGTAAGCATTGCTCAGGAAAAGACCCTACAGTTACCATCACCCCTGGAGCATTACAGCCACCTTCACTCTACTGAAATGCAGTGAGCTGATTTGTTTCCCAGCAGACTAATTGCTCATGGCTTATTATAGAGACTATTTGGTGCCCTGTTCTGAAGACTCTTTGTTCTGGACAGCATGTTTTAGAATATGTTTGTATGTGCTGGCAAATTTTTTGAACTGTGCTGTTTTTTTTTTTTTAAAGGTCACCTTGGGTTTAAGAGAGTTTAAAGAACTGCAGCAGCAAAATAGATACAAGAAATTCAAACAAATCCTGAAGGTGGTTCGATTGTGGAATTCTTTTCAGCTTTTCAGTCTGAACTTCCTTAAATTTGCCAAATGACTCATTTCCATCTGTATTCTAAGGCCTTCCTGGCTTTATTTCCTACAACTGCCTTAGAACTTTCCAGGTTTTCTTCAATTACAGTGTTTCATTAAAATTATCCATGTAGGATTGCCTTAGTTTCTTCACACTGTGTCATTTCATTCTGATCTAAACCTGTTTCTCAACTATGGAGCTAAAATAACTACTACCATTGTGCAGTTCCCTTTCTCTGTGAGACTTGTGTTGCCTTTCCCTTATCTGTCCAAATGGATGACAGATGTTTTTGCATGGGCTGGTCCCTGGTTTTATGCTGCACAGCACAATAGGACCTCAGCTTTCATCCTCAACTCTGTGGTGATTAACATTGTAAGTAACATTCCTGGAGGCTACTGGGCTATTCTGCTGGCAAAAGATTATTCTGCCCTTTCTGTGCAAAGTATTTCTGCCCGTTTTTGCAGTTTTGCACACTGTGCTCTTTGGGTAGCTCTGGGGTTATGAGCCGCTGCCTTATCTATCCTTTTCCTTCCATGGTAAAATCTGTTTATTCTCTAGACCACCATGTCTCCTGGTATGCTGCGATACTGCAGTGTGATACTACAAGTATGAAAACACTTGTCAGCTCATTCTGCTGAGCCACTGTTCATGATTTCTGTAATTGTCTGCCTCTGAACCTGTAGGAACTATTTGGCAGCTCGATGATAATGATCTTACTTTAACATTTGATGTGATGCCATGTTTTTTGTATTTGGAATGTATATTGGAAACAGCAGAAATGAGTTTTGGCTGGAACTTCAGTGCAATCTTGCAGGCAATAAATAACAAAGAGTTTAACAGGAAAAGAGAATCCAAACACTTTGTGTTCTGGGTTAGCTTGTATGAATCAGCAAGTCTATGTTGCTAAATAACAAGATCAGATTGCTAAATGTAACCCAAATAGTATAGCCATGTAGAGACATAACCCATGGGATTCTGCTCCAAAACTGATCTACAAAAAACCAGCAAGCTGCCTCCTTTTCACATAGCTGAACCCTGAGCTGGGACTTTCTCTTTTTAGTATTATTACAGTAATGTGCTGCTTTCTCTCCTTGTTTACACTTGTGTCGCTCCTTTTAGTCTCTCGTAAAACTGCTATTAAGTTCATCCTTCTCATTTGTCATACTTTCAGTGACAAGATCTGCCTCCTTTCACTAACTCCCTCTTTTCCACTCTATTAAATTCAGGCTTATTGGCCTCTGCAGGACTCTGTGGACAGTTACTGCCAACCACTTAACTGTTAGCCAAGTTAAACGTAAAACCTTTTTGTCTTTCCAAGGAAATCTGGGAACATTTTGACATCTCACACAAGCTGTTTGCAAGCCTATAGTGGATTTAATTGCAAAGATAAATTATTAGATGATACTTTCCTGTAAAATGTTCAGAATTATTTACTCCTTTTATGTGGGTACCTGAGACTAGGGAGAAAAACAAGATCAGGCAGAAGAGAGCTCATCCGACTGACTGAAGGAAAAAGAAACTAGATTTGAATTGCATATTCTTTGTCTGCCAGATGTTGCCACAAAGTACCCTATGAGTTTGAATGTGGTAAGTTTGAGCAGCATGTTATGTAATGCATATACACTTAGCATGAAATGGTGGGCACGAACCTGCCTTTGAAAGGAGGAGAAGCTCATCTGTGGCTCCTGTGCCAGAGCTCATAAGCCTCATGGGTAGCTTTATTCTCTCTGACATGGCTCTCCTGCTTCTGGGACCAGGCTCCTACCTCGCTGTGGCTGTGCATGCCAGCTTGTCTCAGCAGCACAGCTCTGTGTTACATAATGGGGATGTGCCACCAGGTCTCTGACTACGAGATGGGTTGGAGTATCCACTGGGTTTTATGTTGCATTTCTCAGTTGTGTTCACTAATCAGAGGGAGGTGGAGTCTAATATATTGTGAGCATCTTGAAGGAAAAGTCAGGGCATTGCAGAAGAGTAAAACCATGTTTTATTAACGAGTAATAGAAGTGCACAACAGTGATGGAAATCATTGTAAAGCAAACATGGTACTAATAGAATAAAGGCTACAAAAGTTACAGTTTAGCCTCATGGGAAATTTGTAGATGTTGTATCCTTTCTTGCCTTGGCTATTTTTTCTTAGAATTTTCATTTCTAGGTGCTCTGAATTACATTGATGGGGAAGGAAGAGAACCCCTTACTTTTCTTGCATTTCAATTTGCAGATAACTAGCAAAACTTCTTGACCAGAGGGAAAGTGGAGAGATTTTCTTCTTGCCTGTGTTGGTTCAATGTAGTGTTCTACTCCTTGAACTAAGCAGGAAAGAAAAGGCCAATAATGGGAATTCTTGTAAGCTGCTAATTTAGTGTGTTATGTCAATGTTTTCTGCAGTGCTTGTGCCGTCTCACTTTAAGTGATGCAGCTCTGAATTTACTGTCTTGGTTTGCCTACAGTGAGGAGGTAATAAAAAAAAAAGCCCAGTAGTTATGTCTGTGCTTTGGTATCTGGAAGAGTGAAGAGGAAGTTAGAATAATTCAAGTACAAGCATAAGAGCTCTGCCTGCTGGGACCTGTGCCATGGAAAAGTATAGATTTCATTTTTTCCTAAAGCACACATCTCCTGCAAGTACTGTAAAATGTACTTACAGGAGGAAGGAAGCCAGCTGAGGTACCTGAGCAATAGTCAGAGTGTGTGTCTCACCCCTGCAAGCACTAGGAATTATGTAGGAAAATGAGCATTAGCAGAGCTCTGTGGAAGCAGGCAGTGTATTTCTTAGCAGACATTCAATAGTCCATTAGGACTTCTGGTGACATTTCCTCAGTGTCTGAGGTGTTTATTAAAAGCATGTCCATTATGGATTATGCTTCAAAAAGGAGGCATTTGTGGGCATGGATCCCCCACTGCAGTGTAATATTAATGTTGGTTTTTAAAATTTATTTTAAAAGAGAGAGAAGAATGTGCCCAGTGAAGGTATAACTCAATAAATCTTTGCTGTGTGCATGATGCTGTGGCATAAATGTGCTAAGAAAAAATGCATAGAAAATATTTTCACAAGCTGACTCTGGTTTCTTTTGTGATCGGTTTCAGATCCTTGACTTTAAACCAACATTTCCGAAGTTTAGTCTATATCCATGTTTTATGAACTTAGTCTCTTTTTTTAAGCTATATTTGCTACAGAGCTGTGGGAGCCGAATGCATTCAATACCTCAGAAATCTAGGCCAAAGTTTTATAGACTTATTTTACTTAAATTGCCTTAGAAAACTGAAGTCTGGGTAGCCTATTTTGAAAATGTTGACCTCTATGACTGAAAGCTGCTAAAGCACAGAATTTCACACAGTGATGGAAAGGCATTCTTTGTGCTGACCATCCCTTCAAATGGTGTAATGGGGTAATGGTTATGAACAGTTTGATAACACTTATCTCAAAACAATTTCTGAGTCACTCTTGGCTTAGAATTATTTAATTCAAGAGAAAATAGTCCAAGTAATAGTTTATGAGTAAATTTACTGGGTTCCTACTTTGCAGGCAGGGAAAGGAGTTCAGCTTTCTTTCTCCTTCTCTTGGA
>NW_005054347.1:2275470-2298428 GCF_000277835.1 Geospiza fortis
GAAGGAGGTATCAGGCCCCCTCTAGGATGGCTGCTGGGAAGCAGGAGGGACAAATCTCTGGAGATAGGGCAATTCTGTGCCCTGTGGATTACAGAAGTGGGAGTAATTTGTGGGTTTGCCAGCTTTCCTAAACCACTGAATTGTGGTGTTTGTGTTGTCAGGAACCTTGGCCTCATCAGAAGGATTCTGTATGGGATTGTTGTAGTCCTAAGTGAGCTACCCACTCTTTGGATGGTCACAGGCTATTTCATGCCTAGGAGGCTCTGGCCTTTAAATGCTTTTTGGACTCAGGCTTTGATAATACTTGTGGAGAATAAAACCTGCCATCTAGCTGCCAGCATAACCCAAGTGCTGGCTGTGCTTTCTGTTCTCCAGTCTCTTGCTTAATACCTTTTGTTGGATCAGCTGGATTGATGCGGAAATGATGTAGAAAAGAAGCCACAGATCAGATAAACTGAAGTCCCTATTGTTCCTATGGTGTGTTTGTATTCAAGAAATATTTTGCTTTGTGCTGGCCAAGATGGCTCATGAGTATAAATTATGAAACTAGATCATGTGTCTGGGCACATAATTTTCAAATTTCTGACCTCTCTGCCATGAGGCTATTGGGGAGTCTTGACTAATACAGGGATTGTTCAATTATTAATTTGACTCAATCACAAAAGTGAAGCATCTTTCCTATTTGTGCTTATTAGCTGTATAAGTTTATGTTAGTTGCATGGTTCTGTAGTTTGTCAGATGACTGTGCTGAAGAGTAGCTTAGAAAAAAAAAATTAAAACATTAGGGAGAAATAGTAGCCACTTTTACAATCTGTTTCCTTTGCAACATAAGTTAACATTTTAAGCAATGCCATGATGTGCACACTCACTGGACGTGCTGGGCTTTCTTGTTCTTTTAATCTCTGCTCTGTGACTGTCCTTTTGTCCTTGCCTGCAGCAGCACTGCTGGCTGTACCATAGCCCTGAGTCTCCCAGCACAGACAGTGGTGTCACACAACTCTGGTGCTAACTTATTTATCAGTCCTACCACTCCACTTAAATTGTGAAGGTGTGGAATGGTGTTGGGTGTTTGTATACATAGGAGAGCTTTGACTAAACAGCAAATACTTTGATTTATCAAATTATCCTTGTGTGGTTTATGCCAGGTAAATATGGCCATTAGCAATGGGATGACATTAAAGCTACAGATTTCAGTTTTGTTGAATGTCAAATTTCAACTGTGATTTCCAGAGGATGAAATCCTCTATTTCTATGCATTAATCCAGTTTTCATGAGCTCTTCGTGACCAAGCATTAGGAATAGCTACGAGTAATGATCAAATTAAAGCCCTTTTTTTTCATTTTTTAATCTTACCACTTGATTAGGCTGATTGAGGTCAGAAGGAATTACAGCACTCGTATAAAATGGGGTTTTGGCAGACCCTTGTTTCTGAGATTTGACCTGGATAGGAATTGAGCTCTTGCAAGTTTATTGTTCCTTACTTCATGGGGAGAAGGATCACAGCATCACTGATTAGGTGGGTTGGGCAGGGACCTCTGGAGGTGATCTAGTCCAAACTCCTGCTCAAAGTGGGGTCACATGCAACAGGTTGCTCAGGACCACGCTCAGTTTTGTTTGAACAACCTCTCTGCTCAGCCTGTTTCTGTGTTTGACCACCCTAGCAGTATTATTATTTCCAATGGAACTTCTTGTATTTCAGTTTTTTCCCTTTGCCCTGTGTGTTGTGCACCCCTGAGAAGAGTCTCTCTGCCTGCTTGACTGCCCCTGTCAGGTGTTCATTCACACTGATCAGAGCCCCCTGAGCCTTCCCTGCTCAAGGCTGAGCAATCCCAGCTCTCTCAGCCTCCCCTCGTGGCAGATGCTCCAATCCTTTAATCATCTTAGCTCGCTGGACTTGTTCCAGTGTGTGTCTGTGCAGAGGGGAGCCCAGCAGTGCCCCAGCCCTGCAGCAGAGCCCCCCCAGTGCTGAGGCAGGGGAAGGGTCCCCCACCCTGGGGGCTGGTGGCTGCCTTTGTGACCAGGGACACAGCCCTGGCTCGTGCTCATCTTGCCCACCAGGACCCTCACCTTTGCTTGTGATACAGCCAGTGCCCCATCTCAGTGATACCCTGAATAAAGGCCTCATTCATCTTTTGAGTTATCTTTCTTCCTTCAGTTTCCTTAATTACACCCTCGCTAATCATTTAAAAAGAACCCCATTGATCACGAGGTAGACTACCATGGAAGCTGTCACTAAAACTGCTTGGAGGGTGGATTCTTCGTCATGCTTCTGCCCATAACAGCAAGTATTTTTTGTAAGAGGCATTTTGTTTTCATTTGTACAGACAGGAAGGAGGTGGAGGGTAGAGTGTATCTGATAGAAGCTTTAGCTCTCCGCCTTGTTGCAATTTGTAAAGCCGCTCTCCTATTTTTCAGCTTTCAAGCCTCATATGCTGAGAAACTAACTTCAGAACAGTAAAATATCTCTGAGCAGTGTCTCTGGTCTCTCTCACACCACTAAACTAATCACTGCAAAGTCACCCATCCTAGGCTGTATATATGCAGGAATTTTAAAGAGGCTTAAGAATGTAAAGATTGAGCTGCTAACCAAAATGAGCAATCTCTCATTAAAATCACACTTTCAGCTGCAGGAATGAAAGAAACAAATATATTACCTAAACTTGCCAGTACACTTGAGAAACTACAACACAATAAATATGCTCTACCAGGAAAACTCTTTAAAAGGAATGCTAAAAATAGAACTCTAAACATCCAGGTGACCATGGAATGACAGATCAGCACGACTCTGTAATTCAGTGTGATGCAGTGTGAACCTATTTGAAGTTTTGCTATATGTGTAGTGGCTCAAATCTCACATTTTAATGCCCTTTTCTTCTTTGCTGTGACCTGTTGCATCACTTATGACAATTCATTGTGCTTTTCTTATACTACCTTGAATTGCTTTTCCCCCTCCTTTTGCAGCTGTTTTGTTCTCCCCATCTTCTTTTTACTTTCTTCACTGCTAAGCTTCAAGGACTACTCTCAGATGGGGTCCTAGCAGACTGTAGGTGTGTGACTCTGAAATATGGTTTTAAAAATTAATCTCTCTAGTCCAAGTCACCAGAGAGCCTGCCCCATTGCCTGTGGAATCCTGTGTTTATGGCTTTTCTTGTTATGTCTTCCTGCTGATGTTTTCTGAAGTGATGTGATGTGACTTTACAGGAGGGGGTGGAAGAAGAAGTGTGACAAATTAAAACTGGTGGTCTTTTAGGTTACTTCAGGCAACAGCCTTTACCACTGTCAAGCTGGCTCTTCTCAAAATGTGTTTTTTCACTGCATTCCTTCACAGGTCCTTCAGAGGTTCTTTCACGCCAGTTCTGTAAAGCCTCCTTTAGAAAGAGGCCCAAAGTGCTCAGGCACTGGTCCTGTGCTCTTCCTCCTACCCCATGCTAAGAAGAGGTAGTGGCAGAGAAGACCTGTGTGTCTGCAAATCTACTTCAGATCTGGTTTCTGATCTACTCCAAAATAAAAGCATACCATGTCTGTCTAGGAAGGACAGGTTTTGTATGGACAAAAATGTGATGCATTTAGTTTGCAGAGGAAATACCATAGGTGTGTACAATTTAGTGAATGTTAGAAAAGTGGAAAATTGCATTAATATTAACCCTTCTTGGCTTTCAATTAAATGGAAATAGATCATGTTTCAAACTAGTCTCATGTTATAGACTTTATTGAGACAGGATCTGAAAGAGAGATGTAACATCATAAAGTAATACTAATATAGAAGTAATAAAACTTCTATACTTATACTTACAGTAGATTTTAAAAAAGAAGTAAGAATGTGAATTCTTGCTCTTTAGGGTATTGATTTTGAAGCTGATTGGGGTTGGGAAGAAACTGTCTGGTCAGTTTATTCCACTATGGCTTAGCACGAAGTTATTTTACATTTGTGGGAAGTATGCTGCTGGTTTTTGTTTTAGGTGGGATTGCTTATCTGATTTGGTGTAGCCTTGATGTTTGAAGGAATACATGTCCTTCTGTCATCTAATTGAGTAAAAACATGTGCAGCTGCACACATCTTATTCATAGCCTCTTTCCAAACCTACCAGCTAATCTAATCTCAGTTAATTGTTTGAGTGATTTCAGTGTCTACCAGAGGTAATTTGTCAACACTTCCCACACAAGACTGGGTTTTAAGTCATTATTGCTGGATCAAAGCATATGTATTCCTGTAGGTCCATAGGGACAACATGTGAATGTCTGAGGCAAAGCTGTAGAGAGTACTGGGAGGGTGTCTCTATGGTCACCTACTTTTGTGCTGTCAGATTGAGACTCTGAAGTTGCTCAGTTGGCCAGGGTTGTAGTAGCACTTCTCTTCTTCCTGTGCCTGCCTTGTTCACATGCCAGTTCTTTGACAGCTGCAGGACATTGCTACAGAGGAAGTTTTCTTGTGTCTGAGCTTCATTCCCATGCTAGCCAAAGCTAAAGAGGAGGAATGTGTCTCTTTGTCATTGGTGTCTGGACAGACCTCATCTCCTAATGAAATAAGTCTTTTTGAAAGCTGATGTTTGACTCCTTGTGTGCAGCTGCTGAAGAACATTGGCCCTTCAAAAGAGCAGGAGAGGATCTCTTGAAGCAGTTGGTAGCTGCCATAATTGCTGTTTCTTATGCAGTGCAGTCTGTGGATGTAGTGACTTCATGTTTTTCACCAGCTGGCAGCCCAGTCCATTTCTTGAGTGTGCCATGATTTCTGCGCATGTGTCTGATTTCCAGAAAGCTGCTGGGGTTTACTGTATGTGTATGGCTCTTCAGTGCTATACAGATCATAGAACCATACAAGGGTTTGGGTTGAAGGGACCTTAAAGATCATTGAGTTCCATTCATCCCTACCATCAGCAGGGACACCTTCCACTAGACCAGGCTGATCCAAGCCCCATCCAGCCCACCCTTGAACACTCCAGCCCTTTATCATCTTCTTGGCCCTTCTCTAGACTTGCTCCAGGAAGTCCATGTCCTTCCCTGGAATTTGTAATGGTCCTGTCAGGAACTAGAGTGTGCACAGAGAGCTTTTCAGTCATAGGCCATAAATATGAAACTTGCCAGCCATCTTAGCAGCCAGAAGCATCTCAGGAAAGCTGTCCTTTGTGAACACAGGAGGTGGCTGGACTCCTTATGAGATGGGAGAGGCAATACCACCTGTGGTACTTCCCAGTTTAAATGTTGCTGAGTGGTCTGCCAGGCCAAAGGGGAGAAGGTGCTCACCTGGTGGGTAGGGGCAAGTGGCTTGAGGAGGACATCAGGGCAGCCAGCTGGAAGCTTTAGGAGATACGGTATGAGCACACATAAGGAACATAATAAATTGATGAAAAGACTTCTGTTGTACAGAGGTGGAGTGTACTTCCCAGATGAGAGCTGCATGAAACAAAATTTCTTCAAGCTTGGTAATGTCAGATCCCAAATGCAGAATAAGGGAAGACCTTGAGGACAAAGAGGGACTGAGAGGTAGGGGACAATGTGATTGCTGAGGCAGCTGGAAGGAGATATGATCTTTCGTGGGGGTTCTTCTGGTTCAGCTGCACTAAATTTACCTTTGGCTTTTACTACACGGAAAAAAGGTAGAAGGGAAAAATAATTTCTATAGTCTTTCTGCATAATGTGTTTCTACTTACATGCATCAGAACAAAAAAGGTTCAGTTCTTTGTGCATCAGGTCATATACCTGGGCAATTCCTTGCCAAAGCATGTGACAGCTGCAAATTGTCTGTACAAATTCCAGAGGAGTCTGAACAAACATTTGGAGGAGGGATCCATTGCTGGGAGGGAAAGGGGGGTTGCTGATTAGACAAACCACATCAAGCTCAGGAAATCCACTCAGCTGAAAATGTTTGAAAGCTGTGTGAATGTTAGGGAGGAAATATTTTATCTCTTTGCCCTGTTCTTGCTTTACCTTGGACATCCATTTATTGCCATTTTTGGGAAAGAGATTTTGAACTCAGGTCTGCCCCAGCACAGTCTCACTCGCATCGTTAGGTGGGATTTTCCTTACTGCTGGGCAATCAAGCTGATGAAGTCTTAAAAAAATAATCCCAAGCTAAAAATCAAGCAACACCTTTTTTTTTCCCCTCCCTCAGAGACAACTAGTTCTGGTACAGTGACTGTAATTACCAGGAGAGCAGAGCTCTGAGCCCTGTGCCTGTCCTGGGGTTGGTGGTGGTGGCTGGCACTGGCACAGCTCCGTGTCTCGAGGTCACTATCCTCAGTCCAGGCTCTTCACGTGCATTTCTAGGAGCATCCACAATAGCTTTTAGTGGGTGATAACTGTGAGTAGAGCAGGCAGATTGTTCAGATTTGTGCTTCACATACATTCAGCATGCTCTTGGTGTCAAAAGAAGCAAGTAGCCATGGAACAAAAGCTCCCTCAAAGTGTTATAGGTTCTCCAAAGCTGTGCTGGCCCCAGGCAGGTTTGGAAGCAATTTGTTGATAGTCCTGCACATCAGCCTGTTCTTATTTCTACTAAATCTGCTCTTGTATTTTTATTCCTAATACCAGTTTTCAGGGAGATACTAATCCCTCTAACTAAGGGCACCATTTTTCATCTGATAAAAATTGACGGGAGTGGACCTGTTCTGCTGCCTCTAGAGCTTGATATCAGCAGAGGGGCTGTCAATTTGATTCACTCCATGACTGGCCAAGATATTAAAATGAAAACCATTGCTGCACAGCATGTATCAGGTTGTCATGGTGGGAAAACATGCACTGGGAATACTCAGAAATAATTACTGCAAGACAAGTATGGTAACATAAGTAACCTGATTTGTTGAGAAGACTGGTTATTACACAGTTGCTGTTGAATTTAGCAAAGTGCTGATTGTCTCTGAAAATCTTCAGTCACTTGTAGCCTGTGGTTTAGCAGTGACATTTACACAGCATTGATGAGGATCTGCAGGTTTTATAGTGGTGTTGCTTGTGAACATCACAGCCAAGTGCACTTAGCCTGCAGCTCAGGGAAAGCAAAATGTCCAGTGGAAAGGTACAATTTAGGAGGGCTGAGCATGCGCATTACAGAAGCAGGGAGAGTAATGTGAGATGATCCTGTACTGTTTTCTCACTCCACAGCTGGCTGTTTGAACACTTGCCCAAAGAGCACCCATAAATACTTGTGGGAAGTTCTCCTTTTGGCCAACAGCATTGCTATTTTGCTGGCTAATGCAAATCTGCTATTTCTCTTGTCATTGAGATCAGCAGATACTTGGCTAATGTAGTCCTTCAACTTTTCTGTTTAGATAAGGAAATTTAAGAATATCCTGAGTTATATGGGGTTGTGAGCTTTAACTTTTTTTAAACTACTCTAAGTTATATGGGGAAATAATTTTTAGAAAAATCAGTATTTGGGAAAAATTTTGGAGGGTAGTCACCACATTTTGTAGGATTTTACTTACAGCTTTGGAAAAAAGTTATTGATTGCCATTATTTATTTATTTACTAGGTTGAAGCATAGCTTTCTTGTTATTTGTTGTGTTGTGCATCTCTAAGTTTAAAGAAGCAACTAAGCATTTGTTGATTTATTGGAGGGTAGAGGTACTTAAGACAAATATATTAGAAATAGCTGGTGATTAAGATTACTCATCTTATGGTCTTCGTTTTCTTTGCCAGTGCATTTCAAAGCTTTCACTTTGGAGGCTGAGAGCTTTCATGCCTTTTTTCAGTTTTTCTTAACAAGGTGATTGTTTTGTTAAAAGTAAGATTAAATGAGAACAAAATGACTGCAATTTGTCATTTTAATGGAGAGATTTCTTGCCATGTCACACCAAGCGTGTCTGCTTCCAAAATGTCTGTGGTGAAAAGTTTAATACTTTTAAGAAGTGGAAAGAAAACACAGAACACCTTCTCTATGACAGATGTAAATTGAGGGTAGTTGTGGAGTGCCATCTAAGTGGTTAGACAAACATAAGTAAGTAAACAAAAGAATGAGAAAAAACCCCAAAACTGGATGATGTTAAGAAAATACAGAGAATGGACTGAATTCCAGGCCAAGGCAGAGACTAGCTGGTGGAGGCTCTGGAGGACAAGTTCAGTGAGGAGCTGCTGAGGGAGCTCAGTATTTAGCCTAGAGAAAAGAAGGCTCAGAGGGAACCTCATCACTCTCTATGGGATGAGCGACTGAAAGGATGTTCTAGTGTGGTGGGTGTCCTTCTCTTCTCCAGGATAAAAGGAAGTGGCCTCAAGTTGTGCCAGGGGACGTTTAGATTGGATATTAGGAAAATTTCTCTACCTTCTCCAAAATCAAGCAGTGGAATAGGCTGCCTAGGGAGGTAGTAGAGTCCCCATCTCTGGAGGGAGCTAAAGGACATTTAGATGTGTCACTTGGGGACATGGTTTAGTGGTGGCCTTGGGAGGGCTGGGTTAATGGTTGGACTTGATCTAAGAGGTCTTTTCCAACCTAAATGATTCTATGATTCTTTTGTGTCTCCCTGGTGGATTAATGGAGATGCTGAGTTGCTCTCTGTACTTTGTTCCACCCACACTCTAAGGGTATGGAAAACTCCCGGGTGTGGCAGGATTTCTGTGTCAGCTGGCAGTGCTGCACACTGGAGCTGCTTCATGTTGGTTTGCCTGAGGGGGTCACTGGGAGAGTATCAATTGTAGGAGTGAATTTATTGATGCTTTCTACAAAGGCTGAATGCAGTTGACGCAATTAAACGTTGCTACTGGGACAAAAGTAGTGGATCAGCAATGTTCACTGCTCTTTGTGAAATTCAGGAGCAAATACAAATGTGGATGATGAATACGCCTGCAGCATTTCTTTGCTTTGGAATTGGAATCACGCAGACTGCACTTTGTCCATGTGCTAGAGCTCCCTTTGATAACAGCCAAAGATGTGTAATTTTAACTTCAGCCGTTGTGTCTTGTTTTCTTTCCCACAGCTGTAGGAGAAGTGCTTTCTCTGTCAAGGATACTGAAAGAGAAGGCATATTTGTGTGAGATTTTTATCCCCTCATCTTCACCATAACCATTTCCTTTAGTAGCTAATAATATTTAGTATTTGTTTCAGTGACTTACATAAATCTCAAATGCATAAACCAGCAGTATAATTTTTTCTGCAGTTTTTTTCTTGTGGGAAATTGTTGAAATGAAGTATCTCATTGAAAAACTCCATTCCTGGAGTGAGGACTGCTGTACCATTCTTCAAGTGGAGCAAAAAGAACTGGGAGGGTGTCTCTGCTTTGATTAGTGAGGCAGGGAGGATATCATTTCTTCCAGGAGATTTATAGCATTTTAGAAGGTAGGCTTTTAAGAGCATACCTTGTGCTCCAGTCTCCATCAAGCCTCTTGGCAGAGTCCTTTGAAGTTACTACTGTGGGTACTGTTGCTGCTGCACAGTCTCTTGCCAGATGTGTGATGAGTTTGGACGTGGGGACACAGCAGAGCAGACTGGTTGGACGAGGCCAATGAGTGTGCTGGCTGGAAGGACAGACCTTATTTTTCACACCTGTTTTTAGGTAGGACAGGAGAAGTTCACATGGTTTGTGGTTCTTTACTTCGTCAGAGTAGTCAAGTCTCACCTCTAGTCTCTTTTCCCTGCCTAATCCCTAACCCAAGCCAGACACTTTCTGTGTGGGGTGATGAGGAAAGGATGGAGCTGTCTGTGCTGGCACTGTTTGCAGCTTTCTCCACAGCACCCACTTGCTCTGTGAGTCAGTAAATCCTTTTGGTTTTGTCAGATAGCCTCTTGCATGGAAACTCTTCCATGTCCAGTCTCTGTGCCTTATCTCTGCAAACAGTAACTAGAAAGAGATTTTACAGGCTCAGAGTCTTACCCTTGATTTGTTAAAATACTTGTTTATTTTTAGAACCATGGGACCAAAGGGGAGAGGCGTATATTAAATAGTGCTGATATTATCTGGAAGATTTTAGTGCGTGTTGCTTTACGATCACCACTCTTAGGCTAAGGGCTGGAATTAATAAGGTGACAGGGGAGCCAGAAAATTACATTAAACTGGACATTAGGTCCGTGTCAACCCTATCATGCATTATCTCCAGTTACAGAGGTACCTTCTGGCACCTAGGGGAATAGGTCCCTCTGAAAACATTCTTTCCACTTGGACTTTTGGCTTTTTTTTCCTTTTGTTCAGGCTTTCAGTGAAATCCTTGGAGGATTTTGCATCTGGTTAAAGGAAGAAAAAAGCCTCTGTCTGAATCTTAAATAATAACAACTGGCTGCCCCCACTTTGTCCTGGACTACAATATGAAGTCTATTGTGCAGCAGAGAAACAGAAATGCATCTGGAATTTTTCCCTTTGAGATTGATATGGATCTTGTTAATAGCAGCTTTGTGATCTTTCTGTAACTGTTTTTCAGCAAGTGAAATTATTCTGATAGTAATGTTTGGAGTTTCTTTGTGTACATTCTACAAATGCACATCTGGTGGCTGCACCTAGGAGATGGCACTTAAAGCTACATTATCCTGTTTCACCTAATAGAAGGAAAAAAGCTTAATCTCTGGTTGGATGAATGATGCTGCTTTGACTTCTTGGCAAGCTTGAAAATCACATAATTGCTCCTTGAACAACTTCCTACAAGAAGGAGCTTGACAAGCTAAATTGTTTAGGCCTTAGGAATTTGTGCAATAGAGAACATTTCCACTCTCACTGTTTTCTAAGTTAGGATGTCCAACTGCTGAATGGTGCAAGCCATGGTATGGATTTCAGCCAAAAAGCACTGTCCAGTTTTTGGGGAGAACTGTGCTTGCCCAGCATCTCCTGTGCTTGCCCAACACCTCCTATGCTTTCAGTCCTTTCTTGTTTCCACTGCAAATTTTGTTCTCATTTCTAGTTCATATCTTCCTGTTTTCTCAAAGGAACTGCAGACCTGATTTGGTCATTGCTATGCCAGTTTTTCACATGAAATGCACATTGTGATAACTTAAAAAAAAAATCTTCTGAAAATAACTGACACAAATTGTAAGAAACATCTGTATAATTGTCTCTGAGCATCAATTTGTGGTGTGCAAAGAAGATTCACTTCTTGTCTTTGTTTCTTTGCATTTAATTGTTTGCCTGTCTTGTGTGCTGTAGGCAGCTGTCAGAGCAATAGCTTCTGCAGACTTTTTTTCCCTCACATTTACTGTTTTCCTCTCATTTCCTGTTGGTGTGTGAAAGCAAGTTTGTCCCTTGCCTCCATTTTCGTTGAGGAAACCTTCTCTGGATCACCTTAAAGTCACTGTAGGGAGTTGCACTGATAAGAATTGCAACCAGCAAATAGTCAGTAATAATGAGTCAGGACAGAAAATTCATGCAGTTGAAAAAGAATGGTTTCTTTTTATTCCTCCTCAGGTTTCTGAGCATTTATTAGTTACTGAGGTCTCATTTCCAACTATAAGTCTATAAAAATATTTTTTTATTTGCTGTGGGATTTTTTTTAACATGAAGACTGAAGATTCTCCCAGGAGTGTGGTATGAGGAACTATGTCCTGTAGAACTTTTCAGAATGTTGCCCTACATGTAAGAAAATCAGAAGAGCTCACAAGACTTTTGTTAATGCCATGTGTATTTCACAACAGACTAATGTTTTCCATATTGTGTTAATAGAAATTTTTTGTCTAGCTTCTAAAATGGCATTGGTCATTCCAGAAGTATATGAGCCTTGAAAAGACTAAAGACTATTTTCACTCACATCAACCCATCTGTTTCAGTTACAATTATTGAAACATTGACATTTCTTCTGCCAGCATCCTCACTCCTGTAAGACTTATGCAGGGAGCTTTTGCCCCACGTGGATTTTTGACCTGGATAAGAGCAATGGGCCAGAGGTGAAGGAACATCAGGCACTCAGAAACGGAATGAATGATGAAGTCCAGTCTTCTGTCTATGCAGACACCAGATCATACAACCCCTTTCATAAAATGACCAATCTTCACATCAAGTGATTTGCTTTGTGCTTTCCTGTCTTCATTAGCTTCCATAACAAAGCTGTTCTGGATTTTTTTAAAGATTGATGACCTTATTTTTGTCTTTAGCTGGTTGTATCAGGATCAAGCCACACTCATTTTGTGCTTAGTTGTTCATTAGTTAGCAGAAACATCAGCAGAGCAGTCTCATCAGTTCTGTGCTGGGCTGTGTTTGGCTTAGCTGATGGTGGAAGGCTCTTTTTCATCAGCGTCCTGTTCCCTACATATATACCAATCTCTTTACAGCATTGAGTGTTCCAGGCTCCTTCTGCAGAGACATAATTACTTGTGAAGTAATGAATGAAGGCCACTCAAAATTTTACTATTCCCTCCAATGATTTGAAATCTGAAGGTTGGTCTGAGACAGTAGGATAACCTCAAGATAGGCATATACATTAAACAATGTGGTAGGAGAAAATGAGATCAGAGGCTTTTGAAACAGAAGTGCAATTTGTTGTGCTCCACTACAAGACTGCTGGCAGCTCAGGACAGTCAGACATGGCCAGTGGTGGCAAGAATGAGCAGTGAGTGGCAATGACAGGGATTAACTTCTCTCTGCAGGAAGGATAAAGAGAACATTAAGTTGGCTTTATAAAAGTACCATGCAGTCACTGCATTTAACAGACTGGTTAATTAGTGTGATGAAAGACAACAGGTCCGTGCTGGGAGCTGTGCCCATCCATTGCAGTCTTTTGGAATGTGTTAGATCTTCACCAGAAAAAAGAGATCCCCTGGATACCCTGCCTTTTGGGAGTGCAGTGTTGAACTGCAGCAGACCCTCCATAACTGCTCTCCAGTTGGTGTTCATTAGAAAGCACAATCCCCTTCCTGTTCCAGCAGAGTATTAACAGGAACATAATTGTGCTAAAGTCTGGCCAACTGGCAGAGATGCTGGCTGGCATCTTCTATGGGAGCTAACTCTTTCTTCTTGGGAGAAGTATTGGACCTTTCACCTTCCCTCTTCATGTTGTTTTTTGTTTGCACAGAAGGCTTTGGAAACCCAGGCAGTAATTGCAGTCTGCTTTCGCTCACCTTCATCATGTTTCCAAATACCACATAATCTCATCTATTTGACTTAGTGCTCCCTCAGAGTTCTTGAACCCCCCCACCTGGCTTTTCGTAGGAAGAATGAGCTGTAATTCAATCTTGCATCATTGACAATAACACATGAGAAGCAAGCTATGACATTGAAATTATGTTAGAAGACTGGTTTTTAAACTAACAGAGCCTTGTGTTGTTGAGAAGTTAGCTTTTCGCCCTTGCATAATTGTGTTTTGGTATTAGAGAGTTTTGTGAACAATGACAAATTTTGCATGTTGTCTTATAAGCTGCTGCATGAGGCAGGTCAGGACAAAGTTTCTGCCTGGTCTGAGTTTTATAGTTTTTTTGGTTTGTTTGTTTTGGGTTTTTTTTTCCAAGAGGAAGCCAACCTTTAAACCAAGGTCCTTGTTATTTTTGTGCATGCATGTGTGTTTTCTGTCTGAAATGTTTGGAGAATCAGGAGGAAAGTGTGAAGATTTCATCAGAGCAGGCAAACTGATTTCTTTTTGTCTTTAATATTTAGTTTATCTGAAAACTTTTCCAGTGCCCATGACTAATTGCATTATGCGGGTAAGCTGCTCAGGACACTTTGTTGGACTTTATGCATGTCAGAACACAGTCAGTGAGCAGGAGGGACTGAGCCAATGTTAAATCATTCTTTGATTTTGTGCCTTGGTGGTGCCATAAGCCCAAGACATTAATGACTGCAGAAAGGTTAAACTTTACGTGTCTTCCTGTTTATCACAAAGGTGCGGGGTACAAACAGAAAGCACTCTTGGCAGGCAGCAGGCTGGAAAATCCACGTGCTGCTTATCTGCAGTGATTGTACTGAAACTTGATTACCATATATGAAGAGAAATACTTGAGAAGTGCAAGGATTCTGAAGGGCAGCTCTTGATTCCCAGCCCAGCTGTAGCTTGGCTAGTTGGTCACCTCCTAGCAATGTTAGCCCAGTATGAAAGTGGTTTTAGATGAAATAGACCCATGGAAAAGATCATCTCTAGATGATCAAAAGATCATCTATTTGCATTTCCCTCTAAAAAGTAGGCACAGCTATGGTTAACTGGTGTTTAATAGATATCAACTTGTTAAAAATACTACAATCAAATCAGAAAGTGGTGTAGTTGATGTGAGTTCTGTAAGCCATGTCCAGACAGTAGATTTCAATGTATAATGATCCCAAGCATAAGAAACATTTTTTTTAATGATTAAGTTTTCTTTGCTGCATTTTAGGACCAGTGTTACTACTTCTCTTTACCAGGGACATGGAGATTTTATCTTTCTCTTCTGCAGCAGCCTTGTAATATTTATCATGTACTCCTCCATTTTTTTCTATACTAAACAAAGTTGTTTTTTTCCTAGCTTTCCTCAGACATCATGTTTTCTAGACTTAAGATGTTTTTCAGAGTCTCCTATGGGCTTTTTTCAGTTTGTTCATGTTTTTCACATGAGGCCCAGAATTGGACATGGTCCTTGAGTTGATGCTTTCTGATCTTAAATAAAGTAGATTATTTAACAGGTTTTACAGCTGTAATAGTTACATATTTCATTTGTGATAGGATGTTTATATTTCCTGCAAGAGTGTAATAATGTTCTTTGTATGAACGACAGCACTGAGGATGGGAGCCTTTTAAGATACATCTTGGAGCAGCTGGTCCAGCTCTAAATAGAGCAATGAGAAAATGAGAAAAGGGCTGCACTGATGAGTTTAAACAACCTACTAGGTGATGGAGAGCAGAGGGCAAGAAGGCTGACGATGTTCCAGAGTGCCTCAAAGGTACAGAGCAATCATTCACAGGGAAGTAGGCAGGGATAACTGCTACATGCTCTGTGGGATTTGGGTTCAGTTGATTTTACCTGCCCTTTCCTTTGCTTATGGAATAAACCCTGTTCAAAGTCATCTTTTTGGAGTGGTGGTGACATTTACTGCAGAGCACTGTTCTGCTGTGTAATTCAGTGGTGTCAGAGTGAGGAGTGGCCAAGTAGCTGAGACTTTTGCAGCCTGAAAGAGGCAGCTGCAGATACACTCAAGGGTCTGTAGGCACAGAGGGCAGAGGAGAAGATGGGTGGGGATCTGTGGCTCACACTGTCTTGTAAAGAGTTAGGTGGTCTCAAACAGCACTGGTAGGGTGCTCTGACCAGCCATTCCTCACTGCTAAGTTCTCTCTACCATATTGTTTTATTTTAGACTTCTGCTGTTTGTTAAGATGAACTTAATTTTTGATGTGATCTCTGCTGTTAAAGATATCTTCTTGCAGCCATCTTTTTTTTTGGGTGGGGGGGTGTTTGCTGATACAGGAAAAGGGGTATGTTGGTTGTAGGATGGGGTTAATCCTTATTAATGCAGTTTCTTAAATTTTTCAGCTCCTTGAGGAATCTTTGAGCTGCTTAGATTTTTGACAGAGGATTAATGTCAATAAGAAATGTAAAATCAGGATGTCACAAACCTCCTCATTCCTATGCTGTCACACCATGCTGCTCCCCAGAGCAGGGAAGCAAAGGAGACAGCATACCTCTCAGTCTCAGTAAGGAAAAAGGAAAAGGTTAGTTTAGATTCTCTCTGTCTCCATAAATGCCTGTGTCAGGGCTAATGATTCAGCACTCAGGGGCTTCAGTTTGTATTTAATAACATTGGTAGACTTTGTGCCTTCTGTCTAACCATGGATGCTTTTGATCATTGGCAAATAGAAGATAGAAGTCATGCCAGAGCAAATAAATAATTTATGTGTGGTTTAAAAAAAGAGAGAGAAGCTGTTCCTGCCCCATTACAAATGCAGTGTGCAGGTTCTGCACAGCATTAGGTTCTAGCACTGTTTGGGCTTTTTTTCTTTCAGCTTTCAGATATCTAGCACTACTGATTCTCCTTAATTAAAGAATAAACAAAATCACAGGTCACCTTAAAGGAGGATGTTTTTTAAAAATCTGAAATATAAGCTCACAGTGGAGCTTGGTGGCTGCCAGTCTGCCTTTCCTTGATGTTGTGGTTCCTTAGAAATGTGGTGCCGTCTTCTCCTTTACTCATTCAGGAACTCGACCTTTTCTTCATCCCTCCTCATTAAAGCCAAAGGCACATAAATCAGTTTATTTCTTTTTCTTTCTCTGAGATGTAGCTTTTTATCTTCTACACATTTATGTATTAATTGCCTGGAAAGCAGCAGGTAAGGAGTAGGGGCCAGACTCTGGTCAAGATTCTATGTCTAAAATTGTCCCATAGCTACCTTGCCTAGTGACTGCAGGATGCTTTGGGAAGTTAGTGCTGCTTATGCTGAGTACTTCCGTGCTCATCAAAGAGGAGCAGCTGTAAAGTGGTCTCAGTATCAGGGACAAAATGGAATGGCTGGAAAACTTGGCTGGGGAGCTTCTGGCAGGCTAGCTCAGCCTTCAGAAATGCTTTGGGGTCACAACTCTTCTTGTCAGGGAGGAAAGAACTGGAAATGTAATGTTTTGTCACAAAAGCCAGAGTCCTTTAGACACAAATATATATCACATTTTTGTGTGATTATAGATTCCTGTTTAAGAACAGTTTCTGGCAGAACGTTCGCTTCCTTTTGCTGTGCATGGTGACAAATTGTTAGAGATTTTATTACTGCTTTGTATGAGGAATTCAAACTTGAGAACTGGGAGAGATTTGTTTTGTACCTCACAATTATCATGTCAAGCATTTAGTCCATTTAGATGTCATTTGTGTTTTAGCAGGGTATGCCATTCAAACTAGAGATTCTAGATGCTTGGCATTTCTCTCTCAAATTACACAGGTCATAAGTGTGTGCCACAAGCAGCCAAATTCCTCAGCTTTTCAGGGTGTCAGGTGCAATGAGATTGTAATATGTCTGTTCTGGAATTTGGGGCGGAGTAGAGAAAAAGTGCTGAAAATTTATAACTGAAAAATCAAAACTCTCACTTTCTGTGCCATTTTCTGAAGGAGCACAAACCTGTTTGGGTCTGGAGCTGTGGTTGCCAGTGAAGCCAACCTGCCTTTAGGCAGCTGTTACAGGCAAAATGCAGCATCCTATACCCAGCTGCTCAGTACATGCAGAGTTTTAACATCATTCAGAAACATTTGCTTTTTCTGTTTGACAGACTCCCATGCATTCCTTGGAATGTATTTTAGGTGCTCTGCAGAGAGCATTCCCATGGCCTGTTTGAGGCAAATCCCAATATTTCCTGAAGGGTCCTGGAATACGCCAGATGCAGTTCAGAGCTGAGACAGAACAGCCATGCTCCTGGAGAGTCTGGCAGACAGCATTTCCCTGTCACTGCTGGACATCAGCTCTGGCTTGCTCTGATTTATTGAGGTGGCAAAGCGCATGAGCTTACAGCATTCATAATTTCTTAATATTTCCAAAACGGAATTACTTTCAAGATTTATGGGAGCAAAATATCTTCCAACTTGCTCCCTTTTTTTCCCATGTGGATATAATATTTCCCCAAAACTGTTCTTCCTCCTTCTTAAATGATGCAAATGTATCAGTTAAAAGTCCATTTCTCTGGCCTTGTATACAGGAGTATTAAATATTACCAAATAATAGTAGCTAGTCTAAGGCTGTTGTGTTCTTTGCTAGAAAAATCCCTACATTTACTGTAGCAAAATACAAAAAAAATAGACCAATGATCATTTCACCCCTTCTTTGGCACCACTTTGGTGCTCTGATTGTCACATGCAGAAGCAATACCACAGAGCATTAGATCAGTCATGCCTTGAGCTTCACCTGATTCTGGGGACTCCCCTGGGGTCCAGGGAGTTTTAGGAAGATCTGACTTCCCTCCTGGTTTTACCTTTTGTAAATGGAAATCTGCATTAGGGAGAGGCATTCCTTACTCCACATCAGACTACTGTAAATTGTCTTTTCCACATGTATCACTTACAGACAGAGCAGTTATTTGCATGTATAAATAACACCAGCTTCTGAGTTAGGCCTGACCTTATAGCCTGTGCCTTCTTTCTCATGCGGTGCTTTTGAGCAGGTGAAGTGATCTGGCAAAGGTTTTATTTACACTACACCTCTTGAACCCTCTTGTTTTTTGTGAGGGGAATAAAACCTGCTCATATATGAATTTTCTGAAGCATCCAAGTTTTTCCTGGAGACTGCATGTCACAGCAGCAACCAGAGTAGCTTGGTGACCTTACAAAGCAGCCCCAAGGTGCTGGTGAGCCCCAGGCAATGCTGTCAGCCCTCTCTGCAGCTGCTGCATGGGGAGAACAGGGACCACTCACCTGGCTTCTGCTGAGAGTTCAGGGGGTGGCTGTAGAGGAAGGGCTGTGAGCGTCTCTGCTGTAGCCCTTCAGCTTATAAAAGCTCTTGCATTGCATGGCCAACCTTCAAAGATTCCTCCTATTGATGTTGGAAGGAGGTGGAGGTAAGTCCCTGGAGACACCCCAGGAATCATAATAATTATATTTTGGTACACCAACATGTGTGAGAAAACACTGAACTAATTTGTCAGGTTATTGAAGTTTTTAGGATATTTTCAGAGTAAATGTGTTACAGTTAATACTGTATTGTTCTTTATTTGTTTTTAAATAGGCATGTGAGGTGTTTTTACTTAAAAGCTTCAGAAGCTCTAATATATCTAATATACCTCCCCCACCTTTTCCCACATAAGGTTATATATTTTGTACTCTAGCTCTGGAAAAAACATTCCTTTCCTTCTAGATCAGCCATGTCATCTGTGCATCTTGCTTTTATGGTTATAGACGATCTTATTAAAGATTGCGTGAGTGGATGTGAAGCAGTATGCATGGGTGAATCCGAGACTTTTTGTTTTGTTAAATTCTCCTGGTCTCTTTCCCCCTTCCATAAATTTCTGCATCTGTGATTTACTGGACATCTATAATAGGACTTCACTTGGACCAGTTTATGATTTAGATTTCATTCCATCCTTTCCTCACTGTGGTGCTGTTTGAAATTGTTGCTCTGTACCTGGCTGTGGCATAGTGTAGATGAGTTTATCCTGAATCAGGTAGTTCAAAGGTTATCTGGCTGCAGTAAGGGTTGCATGCTGAGTTCAGAAACAGCCTGAAGGGAGAGCTAAAGCCATGGGTTAGACCTGACCTGCTCCCATGTGTAGGTTGGCCAAGCTGGATCTATTCCAGGGGCATGTACCTTGCTCTGTGGTGGAGGTGTTGTCTCTGACTCTGAACATGTAGTACATTCCTTTTCATGGTGGGATTGATTTTGATCCAAAACATCTCTGCTACTGTTTTGATATGATTGAATGAACAGATTTCTAATGGTATTAACATACTTTCTAGTAAACTTGATACACTCAGAAATGGTCCCATATGGAAGTTAATGTTTCTGTATTTGCTAATTGTTTCCTTTTCTCTGGCCACTGTAGTAATTGTTTCTAGAAGAGACAAATTTTTACTAGCTGCTGTGTTTGTGTGTTGAGGGTATAATTAGGATAATGTCTTTCCATAATGACGTGGTTAAGAAGGACTAGGTCTCTTTTTTGTAAGGGATTCTGGATAGATTGTAACTGTTTGGTTTGGCAGGAACCTCTCTTGAATCATTTATGTGTTAATGAATGCTGAAGAAGGCACTGAATTTCCATTTCCTTTCTCTGTAAACTACAAACTGCTTCATGATCTCCTGAACTGTTTTCTTGCCTGTGTGGTGATAGCTGCTGTGTGTGTGCACGAGTGAGGCCAAAGCACACTCCTCACACACTCACATAGACAGCACAGAAACTGGCTTGGGCTCACAAAGCTGGAAGTCAAACTGCCTAAACCCTTCTTGCAATTTACGCTTTATTGTAGCTAAATTAATAGCCAAACAGTACTGGGGCAGTTTTAAATCGTTGAGTGGAAGTGATTGCTAGGTCCATGATTTGAGTGATTTGAGTGTCCTTGTGGCACAAATTCTGGGTAAAAGTAAAATCTTCCACATTACTCTGTTGCCAGTGACATTGTAGAATCAGCATTTGGGTATGGATTCTCTCAACATTCCTGCAAAAGTTTATCCTTCCTAGTTCAGGAGTTAATTTCTTTCCCATTTTGGTTTTCTCAGGTTCTCGAAGCCGGCACCAATGTTCTTGGACGATTCCTTCAGGAAATGGGCACGTATCAGGGACTTTGTACCCCCCTTTGGAATTAAAGGACAAGGTATGAGAAAACCTGTTGGAGGAGAAGGTGGTCTGCAGATGCTTGCCCCATTTTCTTTTCTGTTTTGAAAACTCAGGTGGTCCTTTGGGCTCAGTTTATTTCCCCTATTTGAGAGAATTATTGTATATGTAGTTCTGCGAAATGCAGAAGGGTTTTTACAGCTGGACCATGGACCTTGGAGGCTGCCCTTAGGGAAGATGGTTTAGTACATGTGGAGAGTCAGTGCAACAATGGCAATTTAGACCAATGACCACATTCTAGAAGAAGCATTTTGACATTGGCTACCAGAAGACCTTGGAGCAGCTTTGCTGACAGCAGCAGAGGGTTCAAACTGGTTTGAAGTGCCTTGGGCTTTACCACTGATACAAATCTTCATTTTCTTATCATAGAATTTTATAGTTGGTCTACTTATTTACCTATATAACAAGTAAGAAAAGTGTGTTCAGATGCTTTGATGATAATTTTAATATGCCCTATCCTCCAGCTGAAGCGAGGCAGAAGGGGCTGTGTCTCAGGTGTGCTGCGGAAAGCAGGAGTGGTGGCTGGTGGATGAGATGGGAGCCAGTAGCCCACCCAGATGATCTGTTCTGGGGTGCCAAGCTCCTACTTGTCCCACATGTGCAATCACAGCCTCTGTCCAAGTGGTGGTGGAGCAGAAGGCTTGTGCTCACTGCAGTGATTTACTGCAGACTATCTGAGGTCCTGTGTATTTAATAAGTTTTTGTGGCATTGCATCAACTTGGAATTTTTTTTCCACTGACAAACTCAAGATTACAGATAATCCTGTAGGAATTTAAATACCTGGTGGAGAAAGAACTGCAACCACAGAAAGCTTGGCTCTGTGTCTCTCCCTGGAAGCAGGTGTGGTAGTTATGGAACAATCTCTGATCGAATCAAAGGCTCTGCTGACAAATTGCTTTTGGCTTGCATCAGTTCCCTTCTTTGTTTTGTCCATTCCTTGTCCAGTCAGTCTTTTGCAGCTCAATAGGAAGCTAATTACTGTCCTCTAAATCAGCCAGCAGAGTTTGCAGCAAAGAACTAACAGTGGCAGCACAAGTGGGAGGCTGCTGTGACCACAGCAGGGCTTGTCCCCTTCTAACCAGCACACAAGGTATACAAAGCAAGGGCAAGATGCCTGGCCAGTGTGGAGGTGGGATTTGCAGGTTACATGTGATGTCAGCTAGACCTAATAAAAATCATTCCATTAAACTGAATCCAAATAGAGAAATTCACCAAAAGAGAATGACAGAATGGCTCTGGCAGCCTTCTCTCTGGGTTTGTTGCCAGCTTGTATCACCACTGCAATGTTATGTAAATCTGGTGTTTTATACTGGATTTCCTCAGTTAAAAAGAGAAATGAGAAATTGCCATTATTTAAATGGCTGTGAGCTGAAGCCATGGGATGGAAAGCGTTGAATAGGTTATTTTTTTAACATCCTCCTGGGACTGAATTTTGTGCCAAGTTTCAGTCTGGAGCAAGTTCTGTGTGTGGGAGGGTTGAATTATAAATCTGTGTAGCCCCGGATTTCTAATGGCCCTGCTGACAGGCTGTGAGTCCTAGCGATGCGAATGGCGCCCTTTCATGTTACACATCACTTGGAATTCTTGCATCAGTCTTTTCTGGCTTCCCATGGGATGCATTTGGGCTCAGACAACTGATTGGATGATGGAATCAGCACCTCATTAGGGCTTTCAGTCAAGGCCATCTAATGATATCCAAACAAATGATCCAGGCAGGCAGCGTGGAGCTCAGTCACGTGCTGGTGCAAGGTGAAGACTGTCAGAGCTGGGATGTGCATGGGAAAAGGAGTAGTTAGGGTGGCTGAGGAAGTGCAGGGAGATGTGGCTGTGTTGAAGCAGACGGGGCAGGAGCTCTGCTCCGTGTGTTAGGCAGCCCCACAGCGCTGTCAGCTGGGATTTCCAATGTGCTCCACACTGGGAAAAGTGGATGGTGTTTATAGACACCAACTGCAGTTGAGATGGCAATGGGAAGACCTTGCTGAGAGCTGTGGTGAATATCACTTGCTGTTCTTAAGTCACTGTGATCTGTTCCAAGTGCAAAATGGCTTTTTGTTTGTTTGGGTTTTTTTGAGTTTGCTTTTTTTGTGTTTGAAATACATCTACAGGATGAGCTCACTTTCAGTGATGCTGCATGTTCCAAGGAACCTCTAGAAACTAATCTATGGTAGCTTGAAAATGCTACAGTTATGAAACCAAGGGATTATTAGTAGCTTGGAAGATAATCCACCATTTCTACTTTCTTTTGCTAAAGTTTCTATTCTTACCTAAGTTTTGCTTCGCTTTGTCTCTGAAAAAAAGCTGAATTAAGTCCTTTTTTATCCATCACTTTGTGTTTACTGATCCAAGAAAGGACAGTTCCAAGATTGCTAGAATGAGTCTTGCAATATTTAGGGGAAAGCAGCTTTTGAGGAGTATTGTCTACTGGGCTGCACTAATTTGGAATAGCACGTCTCTATAAATCACATGTAAAAGAGTAGAAATGGCTCCGAAATTTTCAGGGCAGGACTACTGCTCTTTAAAGGTTATCATATCAAAGAGAAGGCAGTATGCTGATCATTTTGACACAGTCCATCAGAGATTTTCATTTTCTTTGATGAGAATCTGATTGTAAAGACAGCTCTCCTATCTCCAGATGCTTTAAAGTACTCAGTACAACACAGAAAGTTTAACAGTGCTTCTTTGTGAAAGATTTCTTGCTCCTTCACTCCAGTGGTTATTTTCTGATTTGGCCATCAGCCCAGGCAAGGAAGTTTTATGGACAGAGTGCTCCATTCTTGGCAAGAGCATTTGTGTGTAGAAGCCCTCAAGGTGAATAGGGTCCTGAATATGAAAGTTTTTAGACTTTCCCTGAATGCTGCTGGTTGT
>NW_005054347.1:2298457-2342826 GCF_000277835.1 Geospiza fortis
GAAACTGCTGCTATTGTCAGTTAACAGCCTTAGTGATTACTTACATTCTATGAAAGAGGCACAGAATAAGCAGGTGGCAGCCTTGCTGCTTTCTGAGATGAGGTGTGTGTTATGAAGTCTTGATCAAACTCTCTTTGAACAGTGGTTCTGAGAGTCCTCAACTAGTTATTAGAAATAGATGAAGAGGAACTTAAGAGCAGCTGTTGTACCTTTTTCTTAACCTATCTTAAATGGGTAGACTTTTAATACATGTTGTAGCTGTTGACTCTGTTCACCAAAGATCTGGACCAAGGATTAGTCCTAATTACTTGATCACAATGCCCAGGAAACTGGGACAAAAGCAAAAGTGAGAGCTGTCAGGAACGTTGGAGCTGATCAAGCAGGTTGAACATGTTGTTGCATTCATCGTAGATGTCTGTAGCCCTTGTGGAAACCCTGATTTCCTCTGTGTGCAGAGAATGGGGGAAATAATAGGTATGAACAGGTGTTATTATGTTTTGGCACCTTAAATGGTCACTACCAGTACCTAGTTTGGCCATTCATGTAACAGTGGCTCTAAGTTTTGCCCAGTGACTTCTGCTGCTGGCTGTGAACCCATGAGATTATATTTCAGAATCTGGATCAAGGTTTTTAAATGAGGAATGGCCATGTTGACAAACAGGCCAGTGCACATTTGCCCTTACTTTTAGAAACTGAGACTGTCTGCCACATCAAACTTGTTGTCCCCTACTGTGGATTTGAAGAGTCTGGAAACGGGATGGGCCACTCTAAGTGCTTGGAAACGATGACTCCATCTCTATTAATAAATAAAGTGGTTGTCCTGTGGTCGTGAACGCTGTTGAGCTCATTGTTCAAACAGATTAACTCCCTGCCCCCCACAAAAATAGAGTGGCTATGTCCAGGCTTCCTATCAAGAAAGGTCACTGGCCTGTATTAGCCTGTGA
Organism: Geospiza fortis; assembly: GCF_000277835.1. NCBI lineage: Eukaryota > Metazoa > Chordata > Aves > Passeriformes > Thraupidae > Geospiza > Geospiza fortis. Next base: position 2,299,402 of record NW_005054347.1, read on the forward strand.
ATGCGTGAGAATTGTAGAGGAGGATGTTTGTTGGCCCTGGTGAGCACATCTGGGACTGTGCTAACACTTTGTTAGTGTGGACTCAAGCAGGACTGTGCGGGCCCATGCCCTGCTGCCAGTTTTTTTTTGCTGGTGTGGTTTGTTTGCTGGTGTGTTTATAGCCAAAGTGAGAAACATGACGAAATTGGTCAACTCTTACAGTTGTCAAGAAGATCAAACTGTTACAAGATGTTGGAATTCTAAAAGCTCCAAATGTCAAGGGTTCTTGCGGGGGACAGCCCCAGCTGCCAAGCACCCTCCTGTCCCAGGCTATTGTTTTGGCATTAACTTGGATGTTGGAGTGCCTCCCATGTTTCACCATTTGCAAGGGTATAATTTGCTTGTAGGAATTCTTTCCCAGCACGCACCAAGTCTGTTGTTGCAACTTTTTTCAGTGAAGAGCAGGGAGACTGCAGCAATCTTGGGCTCTTAAACGAGTCACATGGAATTTTTTTTTAATCTAAATTGAAATTTCTTCTTTTGGATTTGCACCTTTTTCTAGTGCTGCTTCTATCAGTGTAATTATGGAGGTATGAATATGCCCATGCTGTCCATGTACTTGCAGAGGTTCTCTAGCATGTGCACTGCTCTCAGGGTTAAATTTGTCAATGAAGAAGCAATGGAAAAATTGTTTATAGTGTTAGTAAGATTATTAATCCCAGAGGGCCTCCTCCCCAAATTTACCTCTGTAGCTAAAGCAAAAGGAAAGAGTTATTTGGAGAAGGGCAACAAACAAGACTGGAGAAATACCTGACTATTAATAGAATTTCTCAGTACATGTGGTTTGAAGAATATAAAAGGCTTTCAGAAGGAGTAGCTAGTATCTGGCAATCTCTCTGTGTAATGAGGACGGGAGAGTTGCTGCAGTTTTTTGGTTTTTTAACTTAAGTGAAAACATATGGCACAGCATACACTAAAAAGCTAAACAGACGTGATCAATGTAATATCTCTTCCATGCATTTAGTCAGTAGTTGTGTCACTGCTTAGCAGTAATTATAGGTCTTCACTTCCACCTTTGTTCCTGCTCAGTTGTTTTGGGCAGAGAGGCTGCTTTGTGGTCCTGAATCAGTTTGTCTTTGAAGGTGATAGTTATTTCTTAGGGAGTGCTTCTTCTGTTGTCACCATCTCAGAATTTCCCTCCCATCAAGACACTAGGAAGCAATTTCTTCCCTATGATGATAAGAGAAAATTAAGAACATGTTTGAAATGTTACAGTTTTATCAAATGTAATATAAACAACTGGCCAGGAAACTTTGTGTTTTCACTTGATACTGGAGGGATGTCTGGAACTGGTGATACATTCAACGACAAAGGAATTAAGTCTTTGTCCAGACCACCAATGCTAATGGATGTATTGTGCAATGATTAACTGTTCTTGTACTTGGTTTTATTTGGATGTTTTCTTTTGTGTCAGTGCTCCTGGGAAAAGCCATGGTTCAGTGCTGCTCAGCAGTTGTTCAGTAGTCTCATGGGGCAGAGGTCATTCATCTCCAGTGAAAATGTTGAGTTTTCAGGCCTGCAAAAGTTGGCATATCACAGTGTTATTGGGAGAAAATCTCCTCTCTTTCCGTGCATGCTCCTTCATAGCTTTTTCTTTTCCATTGGCTTTCTTGGCATGAGCAATACTTAATCTCTGAGAAAACATATGCAGTTGGACATGACAATTTACAGCTGATTCAAGAAAAAAAAAACATTAGAAAAGTAGGTCTTTTCTAACCTGATCTTCTCGCTCTTTGTAGAGACTGGAGTACCACATGCAGTTGTCTTCCCTGCATTTGACTAGGTCTGAATGAGGCATTTTATGCTTTTATTCTCCAACTTTATCCTCATTTTGTTAGTGGTACTCTGTTGTACAGATGATTTTCCTACTGTAAGCATTCTTTTGTTCTTCGTGTCTTATTCCTGTAACAAAAAAGCAGAAGAGAAAGCACGTATAGCCATTAGTTCTGTTCAGAGTTGGTATTAACAAGGTTGTTGTTTCTTCCTGAGTTGGAGGCACATTTCTGAACTAGATTCCAGTAGAATTTTGCATTTGACCAAAATTGGTAATAGTTGCCATTATCACGTGGGAATATAGATATAAAAATGTTGATGTTTCCCCAGGGAATTTAGCAGATTTTATAGCCTAAAGAAACGAAATGAGTGATTTGAAGGGGAAAAAAAGTTTGAAAGTTTCAGAAGAGGTAGAGGATTGACTTTTCATTACTGAGTAGAACTTCTAAAGGAAAGTTATGTTGTGAATTTTGAAATTAAATCCCTTCTCATTCTTGAGCTCTCATGATGAAAGTACAACAGTGCAGTCCCTTATTTCAATCCAAACTGATGCTTTGCTGTTGAGTGTGCCTAAAAAATAGTCCTGCTCCAAACTCATTGAGAAGGGAGATGCAAACCTTTCTAAGGTTTCAGTTAATTGGATGACTCCATATTGGACTTCTTCACAGAAGTCTTGAATTGCAATGGAAATACAGATATGGTATTATTCCTCTTTTCTATCTCCTGAAGAGAAGAACTGATACTCTCTGGCTGTTGTGTTTTGAAGTGCCATTTATTAATGCTTCTACAAGGTCAGAAGAATTAGGAATCACTGTAGTGGTTACTGAGTTTTTTGGCCTTGAAGATATTGCCTGGCCACCTGTGAAGGGTCATCAAAAATGTAGAGCCCTCTATAACAACTGTATTTATTTTCCTGCTTGTCTTTAACCAGCACACTGTGAATCTTTCAATAACTGCTTTTATTTGACGTGAATTTGCGTCTTTCTATTGACTTTATTACTTCCTGTGCATTGAACTCAAGTTTAGATAAAAATTGTTAATGCATGGTTTATTGCAAAATGTTGGCCATCTTTTTTCATAATTGTTTTTTAAATTAATGTTCCAACTTTCCAAGCCCTGGGATTATGTTGAGAACTAAGCTTGTATTCTGAGAAAACAATCTCTTGGTTGTGAAGAAAAGCTTGGAAAAAAAAATCCCTGAAGGCTCCAAAACGACAATGTAAATGAAGAGTCTAAATGTTATGTATTTTATTTATATCTTGTTATAAAAATAGGCCTTAAGGGCTTTAATGGAGCTTACATTTAATGCATGCCAGGTTCTTCTAAAATTGCTAGGGAGGATACCATGCACATTCAGTCTTATTTTTTACTTTTACTTTGTGTCTAGGCAACAGTATATGCCTGTTGTCTTAATGCCATTAAAAATCATCAATGGAGATCTTGTGAGGCGTGGCAGTTTTAAGTCCTGTTGTTAGTAAAGTGTATCTCCAGCAAACCACCTAAATCTGGTACAACTAGTAACCTCAAGAAACCACTCTCTTGTGTTTACACACAAGTTTTGATCTGGGGACAGATTCTCAGTTTGTAGTTAGCTGTTTTTGAGAGCCAGTTCACATGTTTGCAATGCACTGCTAAATTCTGGAATTCTTCATAGCTGCTTTTCCCTGGATTGACCTCCTAAAGTCAACTGATCAATAATAAAAAGAAGTGGTGCAGGGAATTTCAGACACATTGTGATACCTGTTGTAACGACTGGATTCCCAGCTTCACAAAGGTATGAATAATGTTGACTGTCTACAGCTGGACATGGTGTTTCTGGAAGAAATAGAACATGTGGTGAGACTTGGGCCCATGGCCTCGTGCTGGGCACCAGGGTGGAAAATCACAGCATGGTTCAGGATGGAAGGGATCACACTGGGTCATCTAAGCAAACCTCCCTGCTCAAGCAGCCTTATCTCAAATCACATGGCACAGGATTGTGTCCAGATATCCCCAATGAGGGAGATCCCACACCCCCTCTGACAGCCTGTCCCAGTGCTCAGTCACCTGCACAGTGAAGTTCTTCCTTATATTCACATGGAACTTCCTGGGAATCAGTTTCTGCCTGTTTCCTCTTGTACCATTGCTGGGCACCACTGAGCAAAGCCTGGTCCGTCCTCTGGCACCTCCCTTCAGATAGTGACAGATATTGATTAGGTCCCTTCTCAGTCTTCTCTTTTCACCTCTGAACAGGCCCAGCTCCCTCAGCATTTCCTCATAAGGGAGCTGCACCAGACCCTTCATCGTCTTTGTTGCCCTGCACTGGACCTGTTCCAGGAGCTCCATATTTTCTATCCTGAGGAGCCCAGAACTGGACACAGCACTCCAGATGCCACCTCACTAGGATTAAGTAGAGTGGAAGAATCACCTCCCTTGACCTGCTGTAAAGATCATTCCTCAAAAGATGTGAAAACTTTTCTGTTAAAGGTCATTCCTCAGCTCCCATATGGAGCAAGACCTTAAGGTAAAAAAATGCTGAAGGAGGAATTTTATACAGAGCTGAACTTTTGGGTAGTGTGTTGAAAGAAAGTGTATGCACTGGCTTGTGCTAAGAACTTGTTTGTAAATACTGTGATTTGTTTAATCCATAGCATTGGTAGTGTTTAGCTTACTCTCCCCACAAAGCTGACACACACGTGGCATTCTGTTATGGTGGGACAGGGACCCATGTGCAGTCTCCTGGCAGACTTCACAGGATGTCAGTCAGCCTCACTCGAGTCAATCAAGCTGGAGCTGGTACCCAGGACCTGCAGCAGTGCTGGCTGGAGGGATGGCAGCTGTGTGACCACCAGAGGAGATGGGCACTGGCCCTGGCTCCCAGGGCAGACACAGAGCACTGCAGCAGCACTGCTGTCCCCTGTCCCCGAGGCGGGACATTCACACCTTACTGCTGCCAGCAGGGGCACACAGGTGTGCTGGGTTTTGAGGAAGGTGGCTGGTATACACAACTTGAAAAATTACAGCCTCTTCTCTTGACCACTTGAGAGTGCACAAATATCCCAGCTTGCCTTGCTTTCAAGGCAGGCAGAAGGTAGACCCTGTGAGATGCCTGCAGTAAGCCCTGTGGACTGGAAAGGCCTCCCTTTTTTTTTTCTTTTTTTTTGGTGATACAAGCAAGAAATTTCTGCATTAGAAACAACAATTTTAAGTGTTGTTGACATTTACAGTGAAGGTCTACTCCATCCCTTCACATAAATAACAGAGAAAAAGGCTAGAATTGAGACTTAGTCTGATTCTCATTGTGTGGCCACTGTCTGCCTGATTTCTAACTATTTAGTTTTTCCAAATGTCTGATAATTTCAGGGTCAACCTGAAGTCAGTATGTACTTGTGTTCAGACAAATCATGCAGTACCAAGCTGCCTTTTGAATCTTCTGATGTTGTAAGGCAAAGTTGATAGAATATGTCAAGAAAACTCAGGATTCTTACATAAATATAGTTGACTCCTCCTCTAGATGGGAGAAAAATACGCAGAGGCTCCTTGCTTTGTTTTTATAGTAAAAAGTGCATGCGTGGTGGTTGATAGATGAATGGGTTAAATAATCTCCTACTCTCCCCAATGATCTAAATTCTCCATGACAAAAAAAATATATAATAAACAGGCTATGGCTGCAGGAAGCTGTAGTAGATTGCTTGCCCTGCTGATGTGCTCCTGTAGACAACTTGGTCTTTCTTTTGTCCTTGCAAAATTTCTTTCAGTCTTTGACTTCCAGGCAGTGGCTGTGCACAAATCCTGTTATTTGAAGCAGGAAGGAATTTTTCTTTGTAGTATTTGTTACGTGTACTTGCACTTGCATTATTTTCACTCAGTACATAGGTGTCTAAGGCAGACTGTGCTCATCACCCCTTCAGTTTCTTACCCTGGAGAGAGCATGTCTCATCAATTGACTTTACATAATGCACCTGCTTTCCTGGTGCCCAGTTTTCTTTAGTCACAGCCTGGAGGTGAGCCCTGATATCAGATACCTGTGATAGTCTTTGCAGTGGGTGATTGCAAGTGATCCTCCACCTTGCCCCAGCTGTATTAAAAGATGCTGCCAGTGGTTCCTTATTGTTCCTAACTGGTTTGTGGTCTTGTGCAAGGTTGCAGGTCAGCCACAGCAGCATCCTTCAAACCTTTCCCCAGGAAAATACAGTAACACCTTCTGGAGGAGGTCTTGTCTTTCCCATCCTCGTGCCAGTGTCAAGGTTCAAGTGCAAGAGCCTACCTTGGCAACAGTGCAGTAGAGTTCCAGCTCAACCAGAAAGATCTAGTGCCTGTCCCCTGCCCCAGCCATTAGCTTTTCCTGGCTTGTAGTTCCTGCTCCTGGCTTCCAAAAAGAGGGCTAGAGCAGATGAACATAGTGCCACTTTCATTCCTGATGTGGGTGAACACTTGACAGTGAAGTACTTTGTCTTTTATTGAGTTTCATTTGGCAATTTTGAATAGTAACACTGAGATTTGTGCAACTTCCAAAACTTTTGGATGCCATGTATTGTTGGACTGTGGAGTCTGCTGAAGAGCTATTTCCTATTTGTCCCTTCATAATCTGTACTGAATGCTCAATATTGTTGTTTGTTTTGTTTTTGTTAGGGAAGCACCTCCATGCCAAATGCTGCCATATCCACTCCTAAAGCAGTTTTATTTCATTCCTGAGCAATCACTGAGAGGGCTTTGCTAATTATCTTGCAAGATGAGTAAACCAGAATCATTTGAGTGCATCACTCAACTGTATTCTTTTAATGTTTTTTTCTAAAATAGCGCATGGGATGGTCTCCAAGTAGTGCAGGGTGTAACTTGTGGATGGTAGAGCAAACCTGGCATAACAAAAGCTTGGTAGATGGGAGGTTGCAGCCCTTGACATGCAATCCTTTGATGTGTTCTCTGAGAATGTGGGAAAACAACCTCAGTAAAGTATGCTGTCCAGCAAAAGCCAAGGTGTGAAGCAGGCCAAGGAGAGGACTGTGGCATGATGCCATTAGAGGTCACAGCAACCTACTGCTTTTAGGGCAGATTTAGGGGAATAGCATTCCAGTTGGAGGGGAAGCCTGCTGCCTATGCATCAGAAGAAATTCTTGAGATGAAGGGAAACTAAACACCACTATTTTGTTATCAAAGTTGCTTTTACCCTTATAAATTTCCTCATCCCTTGCTCCACTCCAAGCTATGACCTGAAGGTAATCACACTCCCCAGTTTGTAATGGTTGGCAGGTGCTGTCAGTGCTGCCATATCAAAAACTCCCCCAAATCTCAAAGTAATTGTCAGAATTTTCTGTTTATCGCCTTTGTGTGTCTGGCCAGCTTATTGTGAGGTTCAAAGCTCTTTGGCACATGGGCTGCCTTGAGCTTCTGTGTTTATCCCACACTTTTGTCTTGTTACTGCTGAGGAAGGACACAGTTGAGAAGAACAGAATTCTTTCTGTGAAAGGGTCTCCCCTAACTGTGCTGATTGGAGTGATTAGTGTCTGTCAGGAAAGCTGTTTAAGATTGAGGTGAAAAATCACTTGTTGTCAGTTTTCTTAATGTTTCTGTACCATTTTTAGTCTTTCATAAAGAAATAAGACTTATTTGTTCATTTTGACTGGTGTTTCCTAAGAACTCTTGAATTAGTTGACTGATGTATTTGAGAATGTTAGAGTTATTTGCTATCTCCCAAGCAAAGATGGAAGAGGACTAATTGTTCACAATCTTTCCCAGTATAGATAAAGCTCAGAAAAGCCATATTGAGAATTGCAAAGGGAAGTGATTGAATGTCCATATGGATCAAGGAGGATTCTGAGGTCACGGAATAGAAATCATTGCAAGTTACCAGATACAAAGAAGCTATGTCTGACATAGGAAATCCCTGATTTGAATACAGTTAAATATCAGTAGAGAATTTCAGGGAAGTATATGTGTTTGCTTTGATTTTGTTCTCCTCTTAGGCATCTGCTTAAGACCACACTTAGAGTCAGGACTTGGAGGCAGATGGACTTTTTGTCAATCCCAGTACAGACATTCTGAAGTTACTGGTACATTTGTAAATACAAACTAGCCAGAGCCTTACTGCTTCTTGCCCTGATTGGGCCATGGTAAAGCAGTTTGGATCTCTCTGGGGGAGAGAGGTGGAAAAAGTAGGGACAAATGACAAAATCTATAGGGAAGCAGAGACCAAAGTTTCCATTGCCAATAGAATTATTTATATGTAATCTTTGTGCTTCTGTAACTTAATGCATTTAATTTGTCTGTGTGCCTAAGCTTGCATAAATTACACCCCCTGGTTACTGCAGCATTTGCAGGGTATCAGTGTAGCCTGCAGTTCCATGGGAATTTCTTTATGCAATTATGGTGCTTTAATTGAAGAAAGACAGACAGAGGAACCTAAACTGAAAGTAACCCACAGAATAAAAAGCATCCGTTTTAGGTTCTGATCCTGCATCCAGTTCACCACTCAGCCACATAAAAGCTTTTCTGAAGGCAAGCAGTGACAGTGATGCTGGCCTTTTCATGTCTGAAGTGTTTGTGAGACTGTCATCTCAGGGCAGGGGATGTGAAATCACTGCTATAAAATGTACAGCGCGTGTTCCCTGTGACACTCTCCGTGCAAGGCAATTACACACTGCAGCAGAATTTGGCACATAACATGTCTTTGCAGGCTGTGTGTGAAGGTCGTTGTCCAGAGAAAATAGGAATATTCAACTTAGTGTTCCTTCCTAATGAGAACCTTTCAGTTCCTTCAAGTAACCACTTCAGATGCTTTACTCCACATTGTTCCTCATTTCCGTTAGGAGTCAGAACTTGTTCCTAATGTCTTCTTCCTTTCTCCCCAGATAATCTGATCAAAGCCATCCTGTCAGCAACCAAAGATTATCGTCTAACTCCAGCTCTTGACAGGTAAGATGAGACTTTCAGAACAGAAGGAGTAGAAGTGATTCTTTTCCATATGTCCAAAATAAATTTTGTTAGATGTTTTTTGCCAGAAATTATTGCCAATACATTTGGATGTGGATAAGTAACTCAGGAGCTGAAAACTGAGTCCTCTTTAGAGTAAATCTGTAGACTCTGGAGACCTCCGTCAAGTCAAACATAAGTAGAAAAAATAATTTAGTTTTTGACTATTTCCTAGTCATTTGTTTCATATGTTGTTCCAAGACATCCTCTTGCCCTGTTTTCAAATAGGTAAGTAGCAGGTTTTCAATAAACACTTTGCTCTTTTCCAGCCTTTCTGACAAAGCAACAGAATCACAAGGAACTTTAGAAGGAAAGAAAGGACTGGCTTATTTCAACAATGTTTTTCATTAGTACCTCACTCTCAAAGTAGGAATGTTTGGTTGTGTTGGCCAAGCCTGTGCTAGGATGAACAGGATAGCAGTCTCCTGGGTCCTGTGATATTTGAATTGATGCCTTTAGAAGAAGATCCTTTGATTCTTCTGTTCTGTTGTAGAGATTGTTTCTGAAACTCACTGACATGTTTACAATCAGCTTCCCAGTGATAGTCCTTTAGTCCTTCCTGTCCTTGCTTTTCTGTCATTCCTTCCATTTTTCCTGCAGGTTTGGTTTAGTGCCACCTCCCAGATTAGGGATAGTTTTTGTCAGAAACTGTCAGAGGTTTTTACTCTGGGACTTGAGCTCTTTTCGAAATCCTGGTAATACATCTTTCCAGCGGTACTTGATCCAGGCTGACAACACAGTTCCTGCTTTCTAAACACATGGGTTTTATTTCCTGGCCCAGCTCCCCTTCTGCCCACTTTAGGTGACAAAGTTCATAAGCTTAACCAGCCTTTGTGTAGGTCTCTGCATCCCTCATGCTGATTGTAGAGCTTGCCTGCTGTAGTTGGGAGTTACTCTCTGTATGAAAGCTTATTCTTAGTCTTGCACAGTCTATGTGTTAATTTAGGTTTCTTTGAAGTTTGCCTTGCCTCACAGCAGTGCCAGATAGGGTTAGCCTTCAGACTTTGGATTAATTTGAGAAATTATGTCCAGAAGGTAAAACCATTTTACAAATGACCTTCTTAGAGATTTTGCACACAACTGAGTCTCACCCATCTGGGGTTTATCTCAGTTCTGGTTGGAGAGTTAAGATTTTAATCTGTTGAAAAATCCACATATAGACTCTTTCAGAAGGTTGCTCATACAAAATTAGTGTTAATGACATAGGGCAGGTGGAAGATTCTTGCAGCGAAGGTTAATGTAGTTGTGACCCTTGCTGCTCACCTGTTTTTGAGGAGTAGAATGTTTCAGGCTTTTTGAAAGTAATTTCGCAGGAGATTCTGAAACATAACGACTCTGGTGTGAGCTGCTCACTTTGGTTTGTGTTCTTTATAATGAGTTTGGTGCAGAGATAGGAAAGATCTAACACTTAAACCCCATGAAATGTATGCAAAATCCATGACATACCAAGTGCAAATAAGACCTCAGGAACAAGCTAGAGATTTATTTCTGTGGTATTGCAGCAACGAGGTTTGGTGGTGTGTAAACACACAGATATCTTGGGGCAGTACTGTTTCCTTGGGAATTGTGATAAATCCATATCAGTGGATGTTGGTTGAGTAGTACATATGCATCACAATCAAATACCTCCCAAAGCCCTTCCAAGTGAGCATGTCTTAGGAAGGATAAAACCAGAAGTGTTTATGAGAGAAAGGGACTCAAGGAGGCTTGGGATAGCAAGCTGGAAAGCGAGAGCCTAAAGGAGGAGGTGGATGGAGTTGCAACAGAGGAGTTATTAGGAGAAAGAGCTTGATAACTGTAGGAGGTGTTAAGGCTGCCATAGTGCTGCTCTGGCAAACCAGCTTGGTGGGTAGGGCACAGATGAAGACTTGGGTATCATTCCAGAAATATTCTTCAGTTGTGGTCATCACTGAATTCCAGTGCTGGCAGCAATGAGTATCTGCCATTTTGGATTCCTAAAAAGTCGGTGGAGAAGACTGGTGGATGAAGGCTAGCTCCTTTCTCATCTTGTCTCAAGTTCCAAGCAGATCCTAAGAGTTCCCCTCCATGGCAGCACCAGTGTGCCAGGGGCAGAGCCTTGGGTTTAGCTACTCCCTTCCTGCTCACTGGTCAAGGAGAAAGCCCAGACTTCTCCCCTTTGCTCAACACCTTGAAGCAACTGGAGAAAGCCTGACTTAGGGGACCTTGAAAAGTCCCTTCCAACCCAAACCATTCTTGGTTCTATGATAGAGAACTGAGAAAATGTCCTATTGTGGAAGAATTAGATAAGACACACAAGTCATGTCTGTGAGGTTCAAGGGGTTGGGCTTTGGGAGATCTTGTGAACCCTTCCACTTGTAGGCTCTCAGAAGTCTAGTGGGCTGATTCTAGAAGTGGGAAAAATGCTCCAGGTTCACCTTCTTTTCAGAATGGAGTTACACCAACATTGTCTCTGTTGTCAAGCCTAAGAAGCCATATTTGCAACTAATCTAAGAAACCATATTTGCTACTGCTGCTGCCCTTCTCCTTGTGCTGCTGCTATTGTTTAAAAGGGGACTTCACAGTAGATCAGTGAGATGATTCCAGTTTATGAGCTTTTCTCTCAACCCAGGTCATTCCAGTGACTTCATTTCCAGAGCTCCCCTCCCACTGAAGAGTTGTGTGGGCACAGAGCTGAAACAGCGGCGGGAGAGGCAGAGGCTGGGATGGGTGGGGAGGGTGAGCACTGCCCAGCCCATTGGAGTAAGTGTTCGTGTAACTATACACTGAAGGCAGCTTTCCCAGGGGAAGGGTGGGAGAGGCAGGAAAGGTGAGGTCAGAGCAGTGCGTGAGAGCACAGAAAGGAAGGAGAGGATTAGAGTTGTGTGGTGGAGGATCTCTACACCAAGCCTTTGGTCTTGTTCCTACCCCAGCTTCTCCATTTGCGCCCTCCTTCACAGAGCTGGTCCTTGAGAAGTTGCATTCACTTGCCTCTCATAAGCCCTGGAAATGAACTTTGTTTGATTATTCCTGTGCTAAAGGGCATCCTGATGCACCTTTCCTGACACAATGTACTGACATGGTGCTGAAATGAGGCAAACGTGATCCTTCCAGGTATGCGTGCACTTTTCATCATCCCACAGCAGCTTTGCCAACTCACTTCCACTAATCCCTCCATTGTGTTATAGCTAGCAGCAGCTGGAGGGCATGTGCACAAAGGCTGTGGTTCACACCTGTAACACAGGGTGCATGGTGCCCTGCTTTCTCCATGACTCCTTATTACAGCGCCGTTGTGTTGAGTAGTAACCTGCTCATGCTCCAGGGCACGGGGTAGGTAAAGCTGCACTGATGTTCAGGAGGGTAGTTACAGCTCAGCCCTGAGCTTGTCTGGCAGAGTTTGGAGATCCAGGGGGCTTTCTCTAGAACCACTGACTTCTTCCTTCTGATCTGGCATGTCTTTCTCCCTAACACAGATGTCAGTGGGCCTGATCTTTGTAACTTCTTGCCCTCCATTGGCTTTTCCAGGCCCTCTGATATTGCTGAGATTCTCATTGCTTGATTTAGTGGCTCCTCCAGTGGCCTGTCCCTCATTCTGCAAATGGATTAGGGCTTGATTTATAATTCCACAGCCCATCTGCTGGCTGGACTTCAGTGGATTTTTGGGTTACATCTCTGTGTTGATGACATGTAAATTTCCTATGAGAAGACATAAATATAAAAGCCTGACTGATGTTTTTTGTATTGCCTCCAGCTGGTAATGAAAGAAAACTGAGAGTTTGAGCTTATAACTATCATAGTCTTTACAAATGCAGTATGTTACCTGAACAAGTGAGGAAAGGATTTGGTAGAACAAGAGAGGTGTGTGTCCCCCTTTGGTTCAGGCTGATAGCACCCAATTAAGTAACAGCAGCCAGATCAAACCGGAGTATGTTAAGCCTCCTTAAGCACCAGCTACCCTAAAGATGTATTTTTTAATTATTCTGTTATATCTTTCCTCAAAGCCTTCAGATCCAAAGTTGTGTAAAGAAAGGCTTTGTGGTTTTTCTCCCCTGACAAATCCCTAAAGCACTTTGAAAAGAGAGAAGAGGAAATAGGAATTGCTACAAAGCATACACATGTTTACAGTTCTATATTGTTCAAGAAAATCTGCATGAATCCTGCTTTTGGTGCAGATGAACTGAACCTTGGAGTATCTGTGTCAAGAGTCTGTACATCTGGCTGCAGCTCCCAGCTTAGGGCTTTAGGGAGTATCTCTTGTGGAAAGTCCATGACCGTCCTTCATACCACCCTGGTAGCAAACTGAAACGTGGGCTGTGTCTGATGTGCTCAATCCTTGAAATCTTCTGGAAAAGAAATAGGGCTTTGATATACTGTGTAAACAAGCACAAAGGTGTTTGCACACTTCTTTGTGGAGAAACAATTGAGCTGTAACTGATGCTGCTTGCACTGTGTATTTCTTCACCCAGAAACTTGCCCGGAGCCAGCAGTGACTGTGCAGGTTTCCCATGCTCAGGCACAATCAGTAGACAGAGTACATTTGAAAGAAATTTAAGCTGTTAGAAGATCAAAGATGAGACCTTAGGGTCAGAAAGTTACTAATGAAAAATCTTATCTGCAGACTTAAGGAAAAAGGAGAATGCATTTAAATATGTCAGAACCATGAGGGTAGAAGAGTGGTTCAGACATGAAGCTGGGCAAAAGTGATTAACCTATCAATTACAATGAGTAAAGGCAGAACCATTCAGTTAAGTATTTGTTTCATTTTTGGGGGTAAAGATAGAAAGATGTCTCATTTTACAGCAACAGTGAAATACTTTGTGATTCTTTTATTAGTAACTACAAGGATATTAAATGACAATTATATGTCTTTTAAAGTCAGTAAGCACTGAAGAGTTAAATAAAGAATTCCTGTTGTTATTACTGTTTGCTTTTTAGCCCTTCCTGGAATGTTTGAGAGAACAGCAAATGTTGTGCCATTCCTGGAGAAATATGGGAGATAATAGAGAGGTAGCTGTAAGTTGATTCATTTGGTTTTGCAGGAAAAATCCTGCAGAGGACAGAGCCAGGATGGCAGCATAACTGATGTTATGTTACTTTGGGTTTGTGGAAATTAAATCTTGCCATGTAGAAGATATATTTTTAGATGAACTAGAAGCTTGAATGGTAAAGATAAACTTTTAGAAGCACACATTAGTTATTTGTCTCAGTCCATTATGTTCTGTTTCTATACTACACCATTTAGAGGTATCCTTTTTAGGAATAGAATATGTTACACAGCTTTAAAAAGTTATTGTCAGTGTGGAGAATTAATCCTTTAGTGACACTTGTAGTGTAATCCTGCTGGCAGGTGTTCACAGGGGCTAAAACCAGTCTGGAGTAAATGTGAAATTCCACTAGGAAAATTTTCCAGAACCAAAGACTGGGAAAAGTAACGAGCAGGTGGGCCAAGTCAGTCCTGACTATTTTGTTGCATCCTTTGCTGGAGCCAAATCAAAAATCAGGCATCACCAGGGCAACTATGCAGGTCATGTTTACAAGATGAGGATTAAATTCTGCAAACCAGTGACTGTAAGAAGAGGATTGGAATGATGTAGTTGAAGTCTCTGTGTAAAAGGCACTCTACCTTGAGCAGCATTAGCTCTGCATGCTGGTCTTCCAGAATCAGTACTCAGGAGATCTGGGAAGAAGTTGAGAATTGTTCGGGGACATGCTGCAAATGTGAGTCAAGACCTACAAGAGCTGCCATACTGTGCAAGTTGTCATGAGCTCACTCCAGTTTGTTTGGTGAACAGAAGATTAGGAGTGGGGTTTGATCAGTCTATGAGTCCTGTATGGGAGCAGGGCCATGAAGCTGCTGGAACAGCTTTGGCTGGTGGAACTGGTTCTTCTATCTCATGCCCTGTGAGAGGCAGATGTTTATACACAGTGCTTTCTCAGTCAGTGGAACTCATGCAGATGTGGAAGGGACTGCTGACAGTAGATGGTGCTTTAATTTAGCAGGAAAGCGAAGAAAGCAATTAAGTGGTTTGAGGTTGAAACAAGCAGATCTGTATTCAGGATTGGTAAGAACATCCTAACAGTAAGTGGGAAGAGGATAGAGTGGAGTGCCTGGAGCTTGCAGCCTTTGGATTTCAGCTCTGTATTCTTCAAAACAGAAAATTCAAAAGGAGTCATAGCTGAGAGACAGCTGAGTAGAGAAGGTACAGTATTTCACCCAGCAGTCTGTTTTTTAGGAGGTCAAACTTTCCTATCATAATCATCAAAAGAGTGTGTTTCCTTCTGAAATATCACTTGGCCAGAACTGAAGTATGTCTCTTTCTCCCTCCTACAGCACCTTTTCCTTTAAGGTTTTGACAAAGCTGCTACCATCTTTGTCACTCATTTTGGTGTACTTGGGGCTGACTCTCCTTTCCCTCTTTGTCACAATATACTGCTTGAACCAGATCTTGTGTCTGATTTCTCCTTGTTGCCAGAACTGGTTTGCTTGGGTTTTTTTTTGCTATGCCATCATCGATAAAATTCTTTCTCTGTTGTGGTTTGATTATCATAAATACACATGCTTCTTTAGCCCTTGGGGATACTGGGCTAATATGTCCATCTGCATGAGGAAGTTTTTTTCTTTTGGAAAGGCTTGGATGTGCAGTGGAACTTTATCTGGGCAGGGAAAGCTGTTCCTGAGCATTTCTTGGTGCTGTTAATTCTGCATGTGTCTCCAGCTAATGTCTCTGTCAGCAGAGTGACCTTCAGTGGTTTAGCTGAGTCTTTTCAGTGCCCTCCAGCCCTGCTCTGCAAGAAGGGACCCCACATAAACACAGCTTTCCTCATGCTGGCTCTTTAGACTTATCACAGAGAGGACAGCCCAGAAGCAACCAGTTGACTGTGCCTGGGACTAGGAAGGCTGCCTAGTTCAGGGATCTGCTCCAAACAACTGATTGCCTTGGACCCTTTCCGAAAAAGGCTCTGCAGACACGTATTCCTTCAGTGAACTACCAGAGCTGGAGGCACACTGCCAGAAGAGCCAGCTGCATTTGGGATTAGATGGCTGGAAAGAAGTCCTTTCTCTGTCTTCAAAACAAAATCGCTTTTTAACATCTGCTGCAGAGTTCTCGTGACTCAGGGTTCCACGAGAAACTGTTCTCTTCCTTCTCTTTCCTGTTTCTTTGTAAATTAAAGTTATTTTCCTTCCCTTTCCTCACCTATTGTGTCTCCATATATATTTCCTACTGGACAGGCATGTGAGGGGTGTCTTTTTTTCTCTCAATTTAATGTTTTTCTGTCTCTTGAAATCTCACCATAACAGCAGCAATTTTGCTCTCAGCAAGGTGAGCACACCCCAGATACCTGGCAAGATCTGCCTGCACTCATAAAATCGCTTGGAGAGAAGACTTCTTCACTAAGCCTTTGGTTTATTGTTATTTCAGTGCTGAACGAATAATGAGATGGTTCAAGTAAACAGATGGGTTTGATTCAAGCCCATCATACTAGGGGTGTGGGGGGAGAGGAGCTGCTTGTCCTGACAGCTCATTTCATTAGGCCACACGTGGTGTGAGGTGTTGAAAGCAGTTTATCACATGTAATGCCTGGGCATGATGAGGTGAGCTGAGGATCAAGTGTATCTCTGTCCCCCTCTTAATTCTTCATATTTACAGAGGTTTCCTGAAGTTCTCAGATGCATGCAAACTAAATATGTGCTCTCTGTGTGTTTGAAGTTCTGCTACAAAAATCACTTCTCTGTTTCTTCCACAGTCTCAGCTGCCGGCGATGTATTATTGTGGGAAATGGTGGAGTACTTGCAAATAAGTCATTGGGGTTAAAAATTGATGACTATGATGTTGTTGTCAGGTGAGTCTTTGGCATTATGGTTCTTTCCCATATTCAGTTTCTGTATCAGTTCATTTGCTATGCGGGCAAACTTTAACCTCTCCTAGTGACAGTATCCCTTTGTATGGAAGCATTAACTTACAGGGAGAGTAAAAATAGACATGAGCTTAAAAAGGTTTGTTATAAATGATGATCACATCAAAGGGTAAAGGCATTCCTCAAGCATTCTGTTTTCCACAGCTTCCTGGGAATGTGGTCTCTTGTATGATATCACTTGAACCTTCCCTTCATAGCTCCTTCTAAAAGCTGCTTTTGTGACACCCTTATGTGGTCAAGCATTAACTCACGCTGCTGGATCTGCTCCCAGAAATATTCCTGTGGTAGCTCAGGACAGTATTATTGGTCATACATGTGTAGCATTCCCCAGGAACTGCACCTCACAGTTAGGAAGGGCAGGACTAAGAATGGTGCAGCATAGGGTGTCAGGAAGCAGGAGGCCTCTATGAGAGAGGACCCAGCAGTGATTAAACACTTGTAAGTGTGCCCTAGAAACTGGCAATACTTTGTCTCTGTGTCTCTGCAGATGACAATGTTGAATAAGGCAGCAGAAGCAGAGTGGTGGGAGTGCCAAGGACCACAGTCAGAGTCAGGGCTTCTTGCTTTTGCTCAGGACCTGGATTATGGCCATCTCAGAATGCCTGAAAAACGTGCTGATATGTGAAATCACAGGTCTAGTCATAACTCTCAGTAATAAATCTGTCAAGTCAGGGAGGCATTCTGGGTGACTGGAGATTAACAAACATAATACCTGTACTAATGGAGAGTGAGAGAGTGTGTGTAGGAGGGAGGGAGGATGTGCTCTAGGGAGCTACAGACCCATTAGTCTGACCTGAAAAAAAATGCAGTTTTCTATCAGGTTTTGAGTAACAAAATATTATTATGGTAAATTACAAAAGTGGGATAAACTGCAATGTAAGTTTATAAAATTGGTTTAACATAGTCTAAGTTGGTATTTTTTTCTTAGTACAATAACTGATTTTGTATTAAAAGAAATGTATCTGATGTGATCTCAACTTTAATCAGCTTTAAGATGTGGTGGCAAATAGCAAATTCTTAGCTAAAGGTAGAAGAAAGAAAGGGATTAATAAAAGAATTCAGGGCAGGTATTATTTAACACAGTCTCTATTCTCTCCCATGTGTAAGGAAAGAATAGGGCATGCAGAGAGAGGTAAATATCCTCTAACTCTGGACAAATAGACCACTAAGATCCCTTTCAGTCTTTGGTTCCTGTGAATGGTTCCCTGCTTCTCCATGAGTATGCTGGACACAGGGATGGCTGTTCAGAGCAGGACAATGTTTTTACAGCCCTTCTCCCAGCTCATCCCACTATCAGTTGATAACAAAGAGCTCTTATTCCTCGTCATAGTTGGGTGACTTGTAGTTATTTCAGCTGAATTAAAATGCAGTTTATAGCCTTTCCTTGGGCTCAGGTTATTAAAAAAGTAGCAAAAGAACAGTTTCAATCCATCTGGTCTAAGCCACCCACTAAGATTTACATCAGAAAGGCCACTATTTAATTTCAAAATGAAAACTTCAACTTTTTCTCTCCACATCAGTAAATCTATGTCAGTTTGCAAGCTGGGAGGATAAGAGGGCAGCTAAGCACCTGTGCTGTTGGTGGGATGGATAAAGGAGAGAGAAGTCAACTGTAAAGGTTAAATGAAGCCAGGTGCTTGGATATGTATCCAACTGCTTGCTTTATTCCTGTGGAAGTGGGGAAGTCTCATGTATTATAACATCCTTTTTCATACACTGAAGAACTTCTTTGAAGGATGGTATTTGGGACCTAGGGAGTGAATTTTAAACGCAAAAATGTGGTACATTTGTGGACAAAGGAGTGATCCAGCAGTATGTGGAGCTCTTTGATGCCTCCTGTGTTACCATGTGAGGATTGCTAATTGCAGCAAGAAATTTTGTTCTTTGCAGTGAAGACAGTCCAATTCAGCTTTGTCAGTTCTAAAAGAGCTTGGAGTGGGTTACTGTTTTTCTTTAACTAGACATTATCAGATTTCAGTGCAGATGTTATTCCCAGCTGTCACACTATTTACCTGGCAGGACTTCTGGCAGCAGTCAGCTGTCAGTGCTCTGAAATGCCTCCTTAGAATAGATTGTAGACTGGGCAAAAATAAGTGTGTATCAGAAATTCCTGATTAGAACCAGATAGGGATTCACCTGATGGTGATACTTGAGTGGTGTCTGAAAGGATCTTCATGGTGGCAGGGTTAGGAGTTAGTGTCTCCATATGTAATCAGCAAACACAGACAGGAAAACATTCTGAAACTTCTTGTGGAGAAAACTGCCTGTCCACGGGCAGTACAAGGAGGCCTGACATCCTAACTGAGGCTTTCCAAGATTCAGCTGTGTTTATAACCACCAGTGCATCCTGCCTGGGGAGGGGTTTGGACTGTGGGATCTGCACCTTTTGGTGCTGTGGCTGCCTGAGCTTTGCCTGCTCCATTGCCCTCACTGCCCTCAGGGCACTGCCCTGGGCTTTGGTGGTGCTGGCTCTGTCACTGTGGCTCCAGAAGCAGCTCACACTCTGGCCTTTTGCTGGACACCTGAGTTCATTTCACCTGGGGAAATGGTTTGGTTTATTTCCTGTCTAGATACAAAGAAGGGCTCCCAAGTTTTGAGAGTGTTAACAAAGTAAGCAGCAAAACAGTGAACCCAGCAGCTGGGGATGGGAAAAACCCTGCCAAAGAGCTGCACAGTGACATTTGAAACAACTGCAGACACCTCCTCATCCTAAAGAAAACAGATGAAAATATGTAAAACTTGCTTTCTTTGCAGAATATTGATAGTATTGGTAGTATTCTGTTGCCTTTAGAGCTGCGTGCTTTTGCTTTGTATAAGGTCATCTGCCCCAAAGAGACACAACACCTTAAATACTGCCCACAGAAGAAGTGAGTGGTGTGTGAATGTGCCATCAGCAACAGAGGAAAGAGCAAGGGATCAGGCTGGCTGGGAGCATTGTACTCAAGTCTAGTTCCTCAAAGTCAGGCTTCAGAGGGTTTATAAACCATGGGAAAAGACTTCATCTGCTGTATTCATTGTGGTGGTGCTGATTCTTAAGTTGTTTTCCGTTTAATATTTTATTCCTGATGATAAAATAAGTATTTTTGCTAAAAATGCCTAAGAATGTATTTCTTTAGATTTTTGAATATGATTTCAGATTGTACAGAGATTTTTATTTCTAAATAAAAGTTTTCCAATGTAAAATGCTTACCCAGGCTAAAAAGGACAAATCCAACATTCCTACATGGCAAAATTGGCAGTGTATTGAACAACACCAAGTTGAAGAATGCTGCAATAATTCAAGCAGGCAATCCTGTGCCGTCAGAGGCTGCTGTTTGATGTCAGCAAGATTTGTATTCCAAGTTACGTGAAATTTCCTCAGCTTTGGGTTTTTAGTCTTGAATAGAAATTCTGAAAACTTTAATGTCATGAAAGTCATCAGGGCTGTTCATGCCAAAGCAGTTTGCTTTTTCAAGGGATAAAACCTTGTTCCTGAGAAATGTTTTAACAAAAGCACAGCTAAATACGTAGCATCTCCTTAGAAATCAGCGTCCCCGAGAGCAAAGCTGTGTGACTGCTTGAGTGTTTGCAGAGTGGGATGCGCTTCCACTGCAGAAACTCCTTGGAGCCTGTGAGACTGCAGTGGTGCTGAGCCTTGTCCCAGCCCAACCTCTTCCTTTGTGCTGGCATTGCAAGGCAACTCACCCTCCTGATGGGCCAGTTTCGGGAATTGAAGAGATGCAGATTGACCCTATGGGATTTTTTGGAGAATTATTAGTTGGTTATTGCCCTGTGCAGCCTCGCTGCAGGTGAGTGGTGTAAGCTCTGGGCTGGGCCTGGAAAATGAGACCAGTTTCAGTTTGTTTAAACTGATGAGGAGCTTCATCATCTCTTTCAGCACAGCCTTGCAGAACCCAACTAACACATCAAAGGAGCAATGGGCCGTTAAAATATTAATGCTTAGTTTGTTACTCTAAATGTTCAAGGACAATATTCTTCACTTTCCTTTTCTAACTCCTGTGATCCTATTTAGATCACAGGAGTTGATATGCAGAAATGGTTTGCATTATATTCAGTGATAGAATTTATGTAACGTCTAATTAAGCTGTCGTCGCTTGGTACAAACCTCCGTAAGTGTTTGTGATGAAGAACTGCAAGAATTAGGATTTGCTACTGTAGCAGCTGCTACAGGGAGCTCCTGGCCAGCAGTGATCGCTGTGTCATGAACACACAGGAGTGCAAGTGGGAATCTGAGTGTAAGTGGGAATCTGTGACGGTGTCTCTTCTCTGGTTGCCCTGCAGGCTGAACTCGGCTCCAGTGAAGGGCTTTGAAAAAGATGTGGGTGGCAAGACAACACTCCGGATCACATATCCTGAAGGTGCAATCCAGAAAATGGAGCAGTATGAGAAGGATTCCCTGTTTGTCCTGGCAGGATTCAAATGGCAGGATTTCAAGTGGCTGAAATACATTGTTTACAAGGAGAAAGTGGTAAGAACACTGTCAGCTGACACTGTGAAAGTCACCTAATCAGTAATGATGGGCAGACATTGTATCACCGTCATATCTGCCACATTTTGGTCTAAGGGGAGTTCCACTCTGTGTCCTGCTGCATTTAAGTGAAGACTTTCTTTACCTACATGGACTTCAGCTTTAATTAAACGTGTTTTACAAAGACATCACTCTGTAATCTGTGTTGCATCACAGACGAGGCTTGCTATTCAAGATTGTTAGTATGCACTATGAACAATTAAATTAATTTTTAGTTATCTTAAAGAGTATTTAAAAGGACTAGCTTTTGCATGAATTTTATGGACTCTTAGGATTTAAGAGCAGAGGAAGGAAGAGAGCAATGGGAAGGGGAAGAAATGGGAGTTTGAGGACAAGGATGTGATGTCACAGGAGGGAGAGGAGGAGACAGCAGCAGCACAACTTGTTGAAAAAGCTACAATCAGACTTATGTGACCTCCTGAATAGCACAAGTCATTATATTTTGCTCAGTTACTGAGATTCATGATTTGTATTTGGTTAAAATATCATCCAGAACAACAGTATGGAGTCTCATTTAAAACCCTGACATGGTGGATACGCTGCCTTCCCAATGTAAAAATTTTACCCCCTCATTTGCATGAGTGCACTTCTGAAGCACCATGGACCTCTTAATAGTCAGGGTTGCTCTCTTTAATTCACCTTCCCAGAACAGAACCAGGTTGTGATCATTCAGTGGCTGGTTTGTCTGTCAGGAAATCCCAAATAAATAATGAGTATAGTTCTTGTTTTAGAAATCTTAAAGATACATATATATATTTGTTTTCAAATGTTGCTTAATGACTTTTCAGCAAATAAGAAGACAACTGGATTAGCATTCAGGGCATGGCATATTATATTGTGTGTTTAGAGACAGAGAGAAGAAGTTGGCAGCTCACCACACACATAACGAAACAGTCTGCGAATATCATTGTATACAGTTGTTACACAGAGGGCCTTAAGGGCTCATACTTTGCTCTTGTCTAACACTGGCACCAACTTGCAATTATTTTCTTGCTACCAGACAGATGAAGTTACCTGTCAACCTCTGGGCAAGCACAAGTGGGCTTTCGTAACATGAATAATTGAGTCAAAAGTAATTTTCTTTGCTTTATGTCAGGCTCTTGTTCCTCATTCAGGGAAAGGGAAAGCTCTGGCAGTGTCAGTGCCCTGCAACCTGAACGCAGTTGCAGGGACTCCTAGTGTTTGGCTTGAAGCTCAGAGGATGGGTTGATTTACTTCAAAACAAATTTAATTTTTCCCTGATGCTTGCAGTCAAGTCATCATCAGTAGATTCTTGTGTGGTATCCCCTGCTCTTGGAAAGGTGCAGAAAATAGTCTATTAAAACCTGCTAGACTGGGGAGAGTGATTGCAGTTCTCTTAGCTGCGTGCTTCAGTGCCCAGACTGGCAGAAAGCAGAAAGAGCTTCAGCTTTGTGCATTACTTCAGTGTTCTTCTGATTGGCTCCTTATCCTTCAGTTCTTCAGAATAAACACTCTGAGGTTTTTTCAGTTCTTTTAGGTGATGCTTTCCAGATCTCTTAATTCCTGTTGCTCTTTTGAATGTTTGTAGTTAATTCCTCTTTTCCTTAAAGAGCAGTGCCCAAAAATGTACAGACTACAGCAAAAAAGAGGAGCAAATAGATAATTCATTAACCTCACAGTTCTCATTCTATATGCATCCACTGTTTCTGTGGCCTTTTCCACAGTGGCATGGAACTGAAGGTGCATGTTGGGTTCCTGGAGACTCCAGGTCTCAGGAAGAATTGGAGAGCAGCCACTTCCCCCACTCCACACCCTGTGCTTGTGCCGTTGGCTCCTCGTGCCAAAGAGCAGCACTGTGCTCTTGTCACTCCCGATCCTTCCTTCCAGAACACTCCTCCAGTTTGCCAAGTTCCTTTGGCAGACTTCCCAGCATACGTGCCATTCTTTCCAGATTCATGTCCTCTGCAATTTAATAAACATACTTTTTACTTCATCATCCAGGTTGATAATGAAAACACTAAACAATGTTGGTTCCTAGGCAGACCCCAAAGTATTAACATCCTTCCATTCCTCGAGTGAGCCCACTGAGCCTCCTGGATAGTTTTTTGGCCACTTCTGGACTTGTATCATGCTTGTGTCATCAATAATGCTTTTGGCATGTTTGTGAAAGCGATCTGTCAGAAGTTTTACTGAATTCCAGTTCGTGTCTTACTTCTCCCCTCAGATAATTTTTTTGTCTGTATAAAGAATTCTTTAAAAAATAATTCTTTCTTGACAAATCCACCCGGGTTGCTACTCAGTCTGTTTTTTTTTTTTTTCAGGTGCTTACAAATAATTAATCCTGCTATTCTGGGAATTGAAATAATAATTCAACTCTCTTCCCTTTTTTGCCTTATTAAGTCTAGGCACTACTTCTGTCCATTTTTCAATCCCCTACCTTTTTTTAGGTTTTGATACCCCAAAGGGAATCAATGCTAGTTCTTGAGACTGCTGAGCCAGTTCATAGAGTACTTTAGGATGCAGCCCAGGTGGCTGGAAAACATCTGTCTTGTGCTCTCTTGTGCTCTCATCTGATTTTCTCTACTTGAGGCTGAGATCTTGCTGTCACTGGCTTTAGCTGCAGGCAGGTGGCTCACACAGCTGCTTTTTCTGGAGGAAACCAATGCAGAAAGTGCTGTCTCTTAGACAGGAATGACCCAATGGAGGACGAGCAGTGCTATGGGAATAGCACGTAGGTGTCTGTTTGTTCTGGTAGTGAGTGTTGGTATTTTCATCAGTGTGTGGTAGGTTCAAAATGACAAATGCTCTCTGTGTGTCGAGAGTTTGTTTCTCTCTCAGCTGATTTTCCAGAGAAAGGAGAGTTTCTTCCTTTCCTGGATTTATGTAGAGGCATTTGCATGACCTGAGAGCTCTGTATGCCACTATTGCTTTTTCCTTATCTGACATGTGCATCTGCAAGACTTCGTGCAGACACACTGCAAACCAGTGGTTACAGTCAGGACTCTGGCCTCGGGATGGAGAAAAGGAAAATGGAAGCATTCTGCTAAAGAACACAACTGCTGTGGAAGTTGACTCATTCCTCGAAAAAAATGGGCTGATCTCTGTCCTCTGATGTTTCCTTTGTCTGTGACTGTTGGTGGCAACTGCACCTGTCCATGGTACAGTCACAGGTGGGTAATGAGATCTTCTGAATTCCTTCAGGCACCTGGAGCAGCTTGGACCTGCTTGACCAGGTACTGGGATCCTTGCTTAGTCCTCTCTTGAGTAAGTGAAATCAAAGGGAGCTTATTGGAGAAAGAGTAAATGAAAGGCGAGTGGCTATTTATTGCTGGGTCAGTGGTCAGATCAGCTTATTCTCCCTGCAGCTGAGAGGGATTTGCTCTGTGTTGTGTTGGTCTTTTGGCAGCACTTGCATACTGAGAAAGGGATAAGTGCTGTGTAGAGAGGAGGATTTTCAGGAGATGTTATAAGGAAAAAGAATTAATGTGATGCAGAAGCATTAGCAGAATAGTGAGGCAGGGGATTTTATGTGTTGCATACAGTCTGGTGAAACAGTCTCCCTGATATCTGTGTGGTGCCTTAGTGCCCTGGGAGACACTGTGTCCAGAAGGAGGAGCAGTAGAATATGGACATAAGGAAATGTAAAAGCTCAACTGCTTTTTATTTCACACTAAACCAGAAAAATCTGGAAACAAGTAAAAACTTGAGAGAAAACATTAACTTAAGAGAAAACATTAACCTCTAAAAAGGACAGGTTTGGCTGACTGTTCACTGTCAACAGCAAAACAAATGTAGTCTCCATCACAGAGTTCTGGCTGAGCTGGCACTGCAGATTGAAGTCTTGTAGGAAGATAGAGCATAGTGTATCACCAGAGAATGTAGACCTCCCTTTAAGAAGGGGAAGGGTGAGTGAATCCAAGTGACTAAAACACTGGTAACCTGATTTCAGTCGTTTGACAAGCATTGGAATAACTAAAAGAGAAAATCATAGCACTGGTTGCAGCTAGAAGTAGTATGGGATGGAGAAAGGTGACATGGTTAGCAGAGGGGAGTATTGCACCATGTTGACCTAATAAGTCAGTGTCCAAGTGGAAAGGAAGTGGGTTGGAGTCCCAGAGCCTGCAGTTCCATGAACTCGTGGCTGTTGCAGAAGGGTCACAGATGTGAGCTGTTCGTGCCTCTGTGGTGACTGGTCTGGCTGTGCTGACTTGGAATCACGGCTCTAAGAGCCTGTGACACTTCCAGGCACCCCTTTGCTGATGAAACAACTGCTGCCACTGCATCACCAGAGGGGGATTACTCATGGACAGTCACTCAGAACAGTTAAACTTTCTCCTGGACTGTTATTTTTGCCAAGAGACATAATCTACATATATTGTAACCCACCCCATTGCTTCCCAGTGCTTGTACCCTCCTGCATCTGCCTGGCTCTTTCAGTGACAGAAACTCTTTCTGAGTACACAAAGTACCAGAGGAATTGCAGAGGGATAGAGGCTTGGTCATATATTGCTTTTTAAAATAATGGTCAAAAGCTGAAAGTTTCTCTGTTGCATGGAGAGTAGATGCTTCCTGAAACAAACAGGACTTTACAAGCTCCAGATATGCAAAGCAGCCATCCCAGCCTGGTACTGAGGCCAGTTCCAGGGTGGTTTCTTGGCTGTCATGAGTCAATTAGAGGGAGCTCTCTGGCTTGCTCACATCCCTGAACATCTGGCACATGGCAATAAAGCTGCCAAGTGAGGGCAAAGGTGCCACTAGAAATTGGCAGCTCACAAGCTTCGTGCTCATGTGTTAATGAGCCTGTGGATGATTCCAGTGGGAATCTCTGCAGCCTTTGCCAGGAGGAGTCACTTGTGCAGAAAGTGCCTGTGGCACCCAGAAGTTCTCTTTGATAGTGAAAGTCACAGGAGCAAGTGGGCACCTGCCTGTGAGTGAGGCCAGGCTGGGCTGTCTGTCCCTTGCAGGGACATGTATCTGACAACTGGCACACAGCAGTGGTGCCCAGCAGCCATCATCCTCCAGCAGTGGGCATGACAATTACCCCTGATCCTTGTCACAGCATGAGACTGCTGCTTCAGAGACCTTGTGGATAGTTTTATTTAACTTTTTATTGGGGAACTACATTATTGTATTAACCCAACAGCATACTCCTAGTTGTGGTAGAATGTGTGTTATGATACCTTGCTGCACAATCAGTGAGCCAAGGCCAGACTGCTGCCAGCACTTGTGCTGTCTGCTGAGCTTTTGTTTAGAGCTCCTCTTCTTCCATCAGTTAATGGCCTTGTCATGCTGCATGCTTGCTAGGGCAGCCTGTGAATGTCACAGCCCTGTAGTTCACTGTGGATTCCTCAGATTATGAAATAGCCTTACCTGTGGGCTGGTTTACATCCTGAAACAAACCTGAGGAGCCATCATGCTCCTCCTGTCATCTTCAGGAAAGCAGTGAGGCTGTGAATCTGTTGTTGCTGTCCCATCCCAAGGAAAGCTTCATTCACATGCCTGTATTTTCAGCTTGTTTGGAACTTGAGCCCAGCACTTGAGCAGGTGGTTTCTCTGGGTCTGCATTAGGGTAGGAGAATCTGCTTTTTCCAATGCTGTCCCTTGCCTTTGGTGACAAATTGAGTGGCCACTGCTGGCAGATTCACTCCAGAGTTTGCTTTTGAATTGCAAATATTTTCTTTCCTTTTTCTCCTCCAAGGGGCTTGTTGCTTTAAATGTCTTGTGTACAGTGGGTCTTTTCAGGTTTTCATGGATTGTGAGAAAGACATGTGGGATGAGTCTTGGGGCAGCACTCTGGTTTGGTGGAGCTGTAAACCCACGGCAAGTTTTCTTAATGCATTGTGAATGCAGAGCTTGGTTACAGGTTTGTGGTGCCTCATCCTGTGCTGAAGCACAGCTTCAGCCCCTCTGCTTAGAGATGTGCCAGGGTGGGCATTGCCTTGTGTCCTCCTGCTCTCCTTTGACTCAGCTGGAAGGGTACAGAAGCTGCTCCATCATAAGCAAGAAAAGCTTTTGAATTGAGAAGTCATCTTAAGGCTTGTTTAATTTCTTTCACAAATTTGAGTTTTCACCTAAATAGCTATTTATAAGTAATCCCTTCAGAAGTGTAATTGAGGAAGGCATGGCTGGTGAGTAAGGCAGCCAGGCTGCTCAGGGGACGTGATGAGGCTTGCAGTGAGGAAGAGGCAAGAAAGCCTTTTCATTAGTGGTTGTCCTGTGGTCCTAGCACATGGTTTAAAAACCATTTCTACTCCCAGAGTGTGGGGGAATTCTAATAGGAATTGTAGCAGGGAATACCCTACCACATCATCAGGATCATTCAGTGTCTCAGTCAAGGCGACTGAGCCATGACTAAATGTTGAAGCACAGAAAATGCTTTGTAAGAAAGTGAAAACATGAGGCAGACTTTTCTGGCTCCTACCAAATCTCTGACTGAGAAGATGAGGTGGGACAGTCTCTGTGATGCATTCTGTGGAGAATATTCCATATTCCTTTGCCAGAGAGTAGATGGAAGTTAGCTTGTCTTTCTGGTATGATTGTTTTGACATCATTGTTTGGGTTTTAAGGTTTTGATCTCTCTGGCTCTGTAGAAAGCTAGTCCATACTGCTTAGGGGGTTGTGCTGCCATGGTCAGGAGCTGTTTCACCATTGGAGGCATTGGTGGGAATGGCCCAAGGGAACCATGGAAGACTTGCATATGGAAAAAAAATCCTTTTCTGTGACTGGCCTAGGAGATCAGAGCAATTTCCAGAAGATTTAAGGAGAAGTATGAACACTGGTGCCCTATGAGAGAAGGTAAGCCAGTTTTTTCTAGTCATGGTTAGAAAAGAGGCTGGAAAATATGTAGATATGCTGTATAAAACATTGTCCCTGTTGACCAAGACAGGGAGAAAAGTTTAGTTGTGCATTTTGTGATTTTTAGCAAGCTTTCAGGTAGCACTGTGGTGAGAGCCATACAGGAACCTCAGTAGGCAAATGACCCAGTTTACAACGTGGGCCTTGGGGGAAACTTCCTGGCCAGATTCCCAAAGGAAGGTTGTTGGTATGGGAAGTGCAGGCTGGAGCCTGCCCTTCATACATACCTGCCTGCAACAGCGTGATGAGATTAGGCAGGTCACTGCACAGCTGAGAGCTGCTCCTAGCCAGGCATGCACAGTCTGTGTAAATGCACTGTCAAGCATCAGCTGGTGGCAGGGGCTGCTCTGGTGCCTTTGCAATGTGCCTTCATAGCATTCAATGTTGCCAGGTGGATGTGTCCTGGACAATAAAACTTGTCCACCTGGATTGGGTAGCCATTAATATCTGCAAGTCTGTAACCATTCACTTAAGCTTATGAGGTAGATCAAGAAATTAAAAAATAGCCATGACCACACTATTTCCTGGATGAAAAAAATCCAGGTGTCAAAAGTTTGCAAAGTGTCTGTACTTGTAGGAATGACATCATTGATGACTCAATTTTTAGACAGTTTCTCTTCAAAATTAAAATGCAAATTGTTGGTGTGTCTGCCCTTCTAGTCTTTTCTGCACTATGCATGGGTTTTGTCCTTTTTTTTTTTTTTTTGTCCCTTGCTTTGCTTGCTGTTACCTAACACAAGTCATCCTTGCCATGCTAGGCATCAGCAATCCTTAAAGAACCTTTATCCCACATCTGCCAAGACAGCATCATCTTCATTTCTGGCTCAGTAATCCCAGCTGTAACGTGAAAACCAGAGAGCTCCAGTCAGATTTTTATTTATTTAGTTTCTATTCCTGTGCATCATTCTTAAATTAAGAGACCCAAACAAGATTTACCCCTGAAAAGACTGTATCACTGCCCTAGTAGGACATCCTTTCTGGGATTGCCTACCCATCCTGCTTTATCCTGAGACAATTTCTTCCTAATATTGTCACCGTCTCATCTCTTCTGATGTCTGTGGCCATACAACTGACAGCTGTGGCTCTCTCCTAGATATTTGATTACTGCTTCCTTCTCAACCAAAGTCAAAAAAGATGGGCAATTTAGAGTTGCAGTTTTTCCACATCTTGAAAAGTCAGTGTGAGGGCCAGCTGAAGAGCAAGTGCAGATGTCTTGAAAAGGCACCAGGAGGGTGCTCATGTTGCACTCTCTCTGTTTGGCAGGCTCTGGCAATATTCAGACACCAGTTTATGCAAATCCTGGTAGGTGCATTTCAAGGTCATAGTGCCTGTAGACTCAGGTTGCCTGCCTTGGTTGGAATAGCTGAGCCAATGTAAAGAAATTCCAAATCTGATGGTGATCTTAATGAAACACACACAATTCCATAAACAGCAGAGCTAACAAAATTGCCTGATTGCCTGTGGATTTGTGTAGTGCTCTCTTTTGCACCACAGTGCTCTCGGATGTTTGCATGGCCTCTCCAGCAGCAAGGTGTGTGTCTGTCCCTCCCCAGCTACAGTTAGTTCTGCCACCAGTGCAGCCCATGCCTGCTGAGGGTATTGCATGGCCCGCATGTGCAGCAGATGTTCCTCCATGCAGCAAAGCCAGCACGTGGGAGAAGTGCCAGGACATTGCCAGCAGTGAAACTGAGACGTCACCCAGAGGGTGTTGCCCATTCGTGCAACTGCTGGTAGAATGAAGATGTTCTGTGTTAACACTTCAGTAAAGGACTTCAGGAATCATTTGAAGTCTGCAAAGCTTCCCTTAGCCTGAGAGATTTGAGTTCAATTTATTTAGTTACGGAGTTCAATTTATTTAGCTTATGCATGAGATTTTGGGGGGATTTACTTGTAGTCTCTCTCTCTAGCTAGAGGGAAGATTTTTTCTCACAAGAGTTTTTAATTTTGTAGGAAGAAGTGCATCTGAAGCTAGGCAAACGACCAAAAAAGGCAGCACATTTATATCAGTATAAGTATTTTTGCTACATCTGCCCTACAGGCTTGATGAATTTGCTCTTGGTGTCTTGAAATCAAGACTGGATATCTTGGTCCACTCAAACAGTGTGAGAGTAAAGGACTGGAAGGAGAAGTTGCTGATGGAGGAGCACTGCTCCGTGCTATGCAGAATATCCAGAAGGATTTCAGCAGGGTTTCTCTCAGCCTCTCAAGCCGTGCTGAGAAGAAATAGCAGAATGTGGTGGCTAGAAGCTCAACTAGATAAAATCAGTCTTAACACACATAATTTCCTAGAAATCTGTCCCTACAATTGTCAGATGACATACTTGCAGAAGGGAGCACTGACTGCTGACATCTTTTTACTGTAATGCAGACTTAATCCAGTATCTGGGAAAATTCCGTGTGCTGGGAGTACAAAGGACAGGGCTGCACTCATGCTGCCTTCCCACCCTCCGGTTCTGTGACTCTGGGACCACCTGTCCTCACTTTCTATGACCCATTTGTTGACTATGGGGAGCAGGGTAGCAAGCCAGTAATACACCTGACAGCTTGTCATGGAAGTAAGTTATTTGCTTTATCCAGTTGTCTGCAAAGGTCACAGCAATTTTTTCTCTTCTTGGGGCACAATTAGCTTGATCTGTTTCTGCATCCAGAGGGAGAAGGTTTTGTGGAGTCTCTGAGGTGAGCAACCTCCAGCATAACAGAATTCCCCAGAAGAGCTCTTTGGAGAGCATTGCAACACCACAGGATGCTGTAAGTTCACCAGTGTGGGGTATGAAGACTCACAGAGGAGGGGGAAAACACTGATTTGATTTTGTAAATAAAATCCCATGCTTTCTGTCAGTGGCTGAAAAGAGACTCCCCTTTCACAGCTCCAGGAATTTTGCTATCTGCATTTTTATTTAAAGTGGGGGGGGGGAAGAAAGTCTGAACAGTAAATATTTATCCAAGATGTGTGGTTGTTAATATGATCCAGTCTTCAGTCATTTTGAATGGTGTCATGATGACAGATGTTAATTCAGAAAGGAATAGATTGGACGATTTATGCCTGAAACACATGTGTTCCTTGGCAGGCTCCATGGATTACTTGCATAGTTAGAGCTGTCTGAGCAATTTGTAACATTTTCTCTGCCTCGAAGCACCGAGGGCTCCAGGACAGGGGGTTGACCTTTATCTTCAGTCTGCTATAATAAACAGAGGTAGCTAAACTCCCTGTGTGCTTTTATCTTCCTAAATTTATCTCTCCCCCTGTGCTCCAGCTGTGTGTGGTGCTTCTGGTTCTACCCAAGAGGAATGGCAGTTCTTTCTGCAGGAGAGAAGGATGCTCCTGTGTGTGAATCCCTGACCTCCTTCCCCTCCTGACTGAGCAGCACCCCTGCCTCAACACTCACAGCTATTTAATGCAAACACTTGTCCCAACAACAGAAGTGAAAATAGACCAAGCCATGTGAAGGCAGTAAGCAAGAGGGATTCAGGAAAGACCTGACTTTTTTTTGGTAGTATTTCTATGCTTGCAGTTGTGATTTTATGCCATGTGTCTGAGTGTGTTTCTTCTCAATTAAGACAGGTTTGTAAAACTGTTAGTGTCTTAATTTTTATTTGTTTATTTAGTCAGAGGCATAAAATTGGAGGAAAATGGCCAAATTGTTGGGTGCACAAGAGCTTGGTAGGTCTACTTGGAAGTTTCTCTCATCTTGACCATCTCTTGTATTCTGACCATTTTTGATTATATGAAATTTGCCCACAACTGACAAGGACAGAAAATACAGAGCCTGGCCCAAGTGATCAGCACTTCTGCAATTTGGAAAACAACTCTTTAAATGTAAATGTTCTGTTTGCATTACGGTTTATTTAAATTCTAATCTTTTAAGAATATTAAATAATCTTACTTAAAAACTCTTCTTCTGTAAAACACTAATTATTAATGCAAGTCTAGAAAACAAAGTAGGGCAGGAGCTTCCTGGCATCTTCCCAGTTTCTTGTTATTTTGACCTTTCTGCCTTCTCTTCTTAGAGGACACTGAATAATTTGTATATATTCTATATGAACACTCAGTGAATATACAAATGATTTGGCTTCTCATTTCAGCAAAGATGCCAAAATAGGAGAAAACAGATTTTCTGTGTACTCTTGCTGTAAAAACAATGTAAAAATTTCCCTGGAGTCTCACTTTGAGATAACTTCTGAAAGCAATGAGGGCTTTTAGGCCGTAATTCTTCCTGTGGTGATCCTTTAGCTTTTTTTTGTTGTAATGTGCCAAGAATTTAGTCTAAATATATGTTGTTTAATGAGTTGCTGTTTGTATTCAAACTCGTGAACCAGTTCAGCTCCCCAAAAAAGACCTTGCTGATGGATGTCCTGGGATGCCCTTGTGCTTTGTCACCCAAGCCTGCAAAGACAGCTTTTTAAGTTTTTTTTCAATTTTTTTCTTCTGAGCAGGCATATGGTTGTAAGTGGAGCAGGTAGCTGGGCTTGTAGTTGGGATCATAGTTGGGATCACCTCATATTTTCTGTTATAAGTGATGGGGAAAATGCTTTATCATTTTTATCATTTTTACACTGGCATCTTTGAGCTGGTCTTTTCCTTGCCGCATGTTTGCCACAGCCAGAAAGTTCAGCTGAAATTATTCAGCTGTCTCACGATGAGGCTACTGAAAATGTATAATTGTTTCCAGATTAAAAAAAAAAAATCTTCCACCCTATTTTGTTGTCCAATTCTTCAGCCTGGTGTGGCTGCTGCTGTTCTGTGAAATCCCAGGGCTTGGTCTGATGTTCCATGGGGGCTGTTAGAGATGCCCTCAGTCCTACTGTGGGTCCCCTGTCCTGCCTGTCAGGTGTCCTCCCACAGTTAGTTGGGATGCAATATCTCCCGGGATGTGAGAACCAAGTAGGATTTTCTCATCAGTCACTTCTCCACAAAGAGTCTGGGGCAAGGGCAGCAGACCAGGGAGCAGGGAACATCTCCTGGGCTCTCAGGAACTCCTTTTCCTCCTCTCTGCCATCTAGGCAATGGGAAGGAGCGGTAGCCTGGTCTGGGACATGGCAAGAGCAGGAGTGATAAGGACAGCAGAGAAAGGAAGGGTTTATAACTGGCAGGAAATTCCTAAAACACTGGCACTTTAAGACTTTTTAAAGTGCTGTATGATTATAGAAATCAAGCTGCCAGAAGTTAAAAAAGGCAAAAAATAACATTGCATTTTCAATGTTAATTCAGTTCTCCTGTGCAGATGTTATCCTTAATTGCTTAATTATATCCTGGCTTGCTTAGAGCACAGCTGTCTATCTAGTGGAGAGGGAAGACTGAGATTTGGACTAATTTCTGTAATGTAAGGCATTCAGCCTTGTATGAGTAGTTGTAGGAGCTGCAGAACACGTGGATAGCAGGGAGGAAATGTGAGGAGGAAGATTGGTCTCCTGGTTACAGACACCGAGGGTTCCTCTTGAGGAGGTGTTAAACACACTAAGTATTGCAGAGGTGCTCTAAATGTGGAAGTATGCTTTGTAAAACCCTTAGATACATGGTGATATAAGAAAAATCTTGTGGAAAGATTGAAAAGTCAGTGTTCTCAACAGCAATCCTGAACTGAAATTGCAAGACAATCCTACTTCAGCAATTACTAACACATGGATCTGACCCTTTCAGCCCTGGTATCCTTTTAATGTTATATGATTATGACTTTTAATAAACTATGTCATAAAAATAGTAACAAAGTAAAGGAGGTGGTCCCTTAGGGAATAAAACACCCTATATAATGTATATAATTGTGATATAGGGCCTATTCTTCTTCAGGATTTTTCTGAAACTCTACTACTTTGGATATTTTTTCATTGAAGGATAATTATTCACAGACAAAAAAAACCACAAAGCAAACATAAGTTATCTAAATCCATTCCTTTCACTAAAAACTTCCATGTTTCCTAAGACATCTCAGAACAGGAATAGTTCTTCAAATTTTGGCTCAAAATCCAGGTTGCATTTTGAACAAAAGAGTCTGTGGGACAGTCTATGCATCACCCTATTTGTACAGAGAAGACATGTCTGCTGACATGCCATATGTGAGCCATCTCTTATGCTTCAACTTCTGAAACAGCATTCATCAGAAAAATCTTCAGTTTTTCTGCAGCTCCTCTGACATGTTCCAAGTCCCATTTTCTTCACAGGACAATCTCTTTTTTGATGGCATTTTTTTATCTTACAACTGTGAACCACATTTTGCTCTCAGTTACGTGGATTAAACCATGAGAATACTTTTTTTTTAAGAGGAATTCCTTTTCATTTACAACATGTCATAAAAATAGCTTTGTTCTCCTCACTCCTTAGACTGGTCTTGGCCTTGTGCTGTTTAATCCTGTGAATCAGAAGACAGCAGCTGGTATTAGACCAGCCACACAGGAGGCCCACGTGTCTGTATTTGGGTTAGCTGTGGCACTCAGTTATGTAGTTCAAATGGAGCTGGAAATTCAGTAGGCCTGTTTGAATATTCTTCTCTGCTTATTAACAATATTTGTTTGCAGGCAAACAGGGCAGAAACTTCCTGACATCCATGGGAATGAGCACATTGCTGAGTTACAGCAGACTGGTGTGTGACACAGCAGTGCCACCCTCATGTCCCAGGTGGATTTTGTCACCATTGGAGCTGCTGCTTTCTGAGCCAGTATCTGTGCATGGGACAGCTTCCAGTTTCATGTGTAGCCAGGGTGCTGTGTAAGTTACATGTCTGGCACAGTGTTTAAAGTTTGCAGCTGCTGCTTGGAATACATTTCCTTTCTCTTGTGGTTTTTGACTTGGTTATCCAGCTTAAAGAAACTTATCTCTGGCCAATGTAGTGAGCTATTAGCTCAGCTCTATCAACAAAGAAACTACTGTTGCTTTAAAAAGAAAGAAAAGCTCTAGTAGTGCCATGTTTTGAGGTGCTTTTGTCTCCATTAGTAAAAACATTAATGAAAACTAAGTTTGTGGCCTTTATAAGCTGCCAGGAGTTCTTTTAGGTGCTGTGAGGCAGTGGCAGATGGAGCATACTGACAGGGGAATGACCTGGTAAATTACAGCCAGTTGATTTTAGACTTGGTCAGGGGGAGGATGCCTCAGGAGAAGAAACAAAACTGGTAAAAAATTAGAAGCATTGTGTTGTTGGGCAGTCCAAGAGCTGCATCTCTTTTGACAGCAGAACTTAGAGAAGATGAGGGAGAGGCTTGAGCAAAGCTCCTACTTCAGGCAGAGTAAGAGCTTTTCAGTGGGGCAGATAAGAGTGGAACTAGTCTCCAGAGCATTTCTAGGCTCTAGAAACTGAAGATAGGTTCATTCAGAATGAATGCTGGCTGTCAGAGCCATGTACAGAGGATGGTGAGGGGTTCTCCATGGCTTTGAGAAAGTTGGGTAAATATGTTTGAAGTGTGGGCTAGTGGGTCTGGCAATTGACCATTAACCCAGACTGCAGGCTCTCAGCACCTCTGTTCTTGTTGCTAAAAATTCCTTGTTGCTTTGATAATCAGTGCAAATGATGCAACTTCATTTATATTGCCACTTGCAGAAGAGCATTTTCTAGGCCTCTGTGTCTACTTGACCGCTGAGAAATGCAGCACTGGCTGATAAGATGGTTATTTTCTAGTGGAAACACAACTTTCACATCTAATCCAGTCATGCCTGAGCAGAAACCTTTCAAAAGCCTCTGCAGATGGATTGCAGTGGTTTTGCTGTGCCTTGTTTGTGTGGCAGTGAGAGCTTGTGGATGACTGGTAGAGAATAAACCACATTCCAGCCTTGGTGGGGGCAGAGATTCCAATTAACAATGTGCTCACAGGCACCGTGAGGTCTTGTGACTGGTGCATCATCTCTTGACCTTTTTTTTTTTTTTTGCCTCATGTCCTTCTTCCTCTCCATTTCTGGTGTTGGCAGAGTTCAAAGGAGCAGTAATCTCTGTTTACCACAGACTCCCTCTCCAGTCTCTTAATTTGGTTGCTTTGCAGCAAAGTATTGCATACCCAGACTTCATGTTGCATGTAGGTGACCTTTGCAATCTTCCTGTTCCCTTCCCATCAGAGCTAGAATCATCAATGAGCTATTGTACTCTTAAATCCAGTAGTGACACAGAGGCAGCATCTGTATCATCTGGATGCAATGGCATTACCTCTCTTCTTGTTCAGTATATTAGAAATGTTGTTATTGTGGGAGACTCAGCCTGCTTCTAGTGGTTTGTATTTTCCACTGAGGTGCTTCTTGGCTGAGGCTCTGAGTTTCCATATCTTATTTTAGAGAATGCTCTGATTTGCCTTGGTAAATCTGAGAACAGGAGATGGAAAACTGAATGGAGACAAAAAATAGTTTACAACTAGCTGTGCCTATTAGCCTTCAGTATTCTGCAAATGAGCAGAATGAGGGATTGCAGCTGGATGGTCTTGTCCCTGGAGCTATTTGGTGAGCCCTGCCACTTTTTATCCCTTCCTCCTAATCTCCTATCTTTGGTCTGTTATGTCTGTACCAGTTTGTTCCTGGAGTGGTGTCTACAGAGGTGGTGTCTCTTTCTGCCTCTCTTGCTGGGTGAGAACTGTACAAGAGACTGGCTTGAAAGCCCTGGCCTATCTAAATTCTTTTGTACTTTTAAAATACTTTTCTCTAAAGCCTTTAGTGATGTCCTTTGCAATTACACAATTTTGAAAACATTCCAAGATTGCTTAAAAATGCCATGGCCCTCATAGGCTCGTTCTTCAGTCATGTTCTCCTGTCTGCCTGTTTGTGGTGCTTGTTTCTTTATGCTTGTGCCATGTAAGCTTCTTTTGGCAGCTTTTGGCACTGTGAACACTGATCTGTGCCTGGGACTCCAGGTGTGCAGTAATACCAACAAGTAATAACAGTAGAAGCTTAACACAAGGATACACAATTTCCAGCCTGGACCTTCTGGTTTCCACCTCGGTACCAGGAGGTGATGAGGCACTGCAGGAACGTTGCCTAAGCAGTTTTCAGACTCATTTTCTGACTGTTTATCATTGTGCTGATGAGGACAGGAGTTATTTCATTATGACAAGCCCACCCTTAAGCACTGCAGGTTTTGCCACTGCAGCAGACAACAGAGGATGCCCCCAACCTCCAACTGCGAGTCTGAGCTGCCGAATCTGGCAGGAAAAGCGTGCCCTCCCTCCTAATGCCTGCTGCTCCTCGGCTCTCCTCCCAGCCAGAAAAAGGGACAGCGTTCCCCAACGGGAAGTGATTGCTTTGGAAGCCTCTGTGAACATCTGGGTACAATCAGGCTGAACGTGCATCGCACCGAGGCGGGCAGCGGCAGGGGCTGCGCTGCCGGGGCTGTGTCGGGAGCAGCCCCGGGGCTCGCAGGGCTGGCGCTGCGCTCTGCAGCCTGCCCGGGACACGCTGCACAGCGAAACCACAGCGCTGAGAAGGGAGCTCAGGGCCGCGGGGCTGCAGAGCCAAACCACAAAGCTGGGGTTTCGGTCATTGTAAGCCAGGAAAGGAGTTTTTGGTTCTTTAGCACTGCACGGGGCTTTGCCTGCTCTAGAGATGAAAGTGAGAGCTGCCGGCTGAGACCCCGTGTTCTCCCTGTAATTGTTTTAGAAATTACAGCAGGAAAATGCACCAAAATGAAAGACTCCCCCAGCTGTCCCTCAAAACTAACCTCAGGGGCACTTCCCAGTGAAGTTACAGGGAAGAACACAGAGCAAACAGAAATGAGACAGGAGGGAGAGCCAGAGCAACTTCAGAGCAGTGTGACAGCTGAAGGAAATGCTTAGGGAAATAGTCATGAAGAACAACAGGAGAAACAGCTAAATAGAAGGGAGTAAAGCAGACTGGTTGTATTTCCAGCTAGGGACGGGCACCCCCATTTATTTTGCACTGGCATTGAACTAGCTGAGAGGAGGAGCCC
This sequence comes from Geospiza fortis, assembly GCF_000277835.1. Classification (NCBI taxonomy): domain Eukaryota; kingdom Metazoa; phylum Chordata; class Aves; order Passeriformes; family Thraupidae; genus Geospiza; species Geospiza fortis. The sequence continues at coordinate 2,337,250 of NW_005054347.1, forward strand.
AGGTGTGGTCCTCGTGGTTCACACAGTGCTGGGAAGATGGACAGCAGTGCTACGTCTGGTTATTTCAGCTCCAGCAGCAGCAAGGAATAAAACTCTCAAATGTTTATAACTTTTCTTCTTTTTCTTTTCTATTTAATATTTTATGTGTAATGTAAAAGCCATGTAAAACCTACTTACATCCAAGAACTTATGTAGAATCTCCTATGGAGTGTATGTCCAAACAAAAGGCATCTTCTGTCCACTTTAAATAGCTTGCAGACCTTTGGCTTGAATTGTTCACAAAATTTGGGCAATGCTATATTTAGAGGTGTATGTAAAATCGTAATTGAACTTATACTTATTGAATCATAATTGAACTTTATTTTAGTTTCAAGGTCAAACACTATTTTTCCAGGGAGTGCCTGCTTAAGCCCATGATAAGATGGTTTCACTGAATGAGTAGCTGTTCACGATTTTTGTTTATCATCTTCATTTTTGTGAGACCTGGAGCATGCTTAATGCAAGTGGAGTCTGTGACCCTTTTTTTTTTTTTCCCATTTCTTTCCTGGAACTGAAAGGCCTCTACTTTACGTGTGCCCTTAGGAAATTCCAAAGGTTTAATATTTATCCAATTTTTAATGAATTTTCACAAAGAGAGAAAACCCAGCTGGCATACCAAATCCCTCAAATCCCTTGGTCAAATGGATGTTATACTTTATTAATATCTGTAAAGGGTTTTTTTCTGGTTTTTTTTTAATGCTGGGATCACTCGGTGGCTGAAAACGTCTTATTATAATGGAAAGTGTTAGACTACTTTGACACCAGGCATTCTTTCTAATTCTACTATGATGAAAGAACGTGAGTGATAATTAAGATTTTTTCCATTTAGGGTCCCAAGGGCACTTGGCCATTGATGAAATGTGAACTTAAACCCATGGGATGCTTACCCTGGTTGTCAAAATGTATTGTGTTTGGGCAGTTTTGAGGGGGAACAGATAGCAATGGGATTTTGTTTTCCTAGAGTGCTGGTTTCGATGAGAGTGTGCACCCTCCTCAGGTTTGCTCTGTTAATACCTTTTGTAGCACGAGCCATCTGCCAAAATTTCAATTTCAGGGTATGAAATTCAGCAGCTAAAGATATCCATGGAATTGTTCCATAAAAAACACTCTGTAAGGTGTGAGAGTGGTGTGAGAGTTCACAGGAGCTGAGCACAGGACAGGGAGTTTGTGAAATGCAGCAGGCATTGGCTGAGGCAGAATTCCAGTCTGTAATTACAGCGGTGATCACTACTGGGCAGAGGAAGCTCCTGAGGATTTTGCAGTGGATAATCAACATTTTCATCAGTGCCTTGAGAGCAGCTGTAAAGTCACTGCTAAGCTGCAAGCAACCCAAAACTGGTGTGTATAATGAATTCCAGAGTGTGTCCTTTTAATGTAGTATAGTGTCTGTTTCTTGTCATGGAGATCTCAGGGAAGATGGCTCAATGCTTCAAGGAGGTGTTCAATCAGGTTATCCTGCCCAAGAAGCTGGTCAGCAGATTAGTATTCCTTCCATCTTCCCTGTGCCTTGCTCTGAATGAACCCAAACAGAAGTGAAACATTGGAACACAATTGCTCCCTAAGTCCTGTGAACACAGAGCCTCTGGTTATTTTGGGGGCACTCTGTGCTGTGCCTGCTGACACCTGGAAAGGTGTCAATGATGGGGAGCAATGATGCAAAGCCATTAATGAGCAAGGATGGGAAGCCATGTGGCAGAGTGGCACCAGCCCCTCCCCAGGCAAGGCTGTCTAGGAGTGCAGCTCACATCAAGGCCAGTGTTCTTCCATGTGTGCAGAGTGAAAACGTGAACTGGGTAAAAAGAATAGACATACTTAGTTATCTCTTCCCTTGTACCGTGAACATTCATGACTCTTCACAAAACAGGATGATATCTGTAGGGGTTTACAGCTTAATTCACATAAAACCTAACAGGGGAGGACAAATACAGGATAAAGTGGGAAGACCTGGCCTGTCTGTCTCCCTCAATTACTATCTGAACTGGCTCAACTGCATCTGTCCATGCTGCTGCCACCTCTCCAAGAGACACAGGAGACACAGGTCCCCTACAATGTCATACTAATGCCCTGTGGCAATGAGCAGAGACAATGGGAACTGCCGCACTAGTGCATTATAATGTATTTTTAAAATAAAATAATGTAAATCTGCTATATTTTGTATATAATTCTGTTTGTTGTTTTATCTTTCTTTTTCCTTTTTGTTTCTGTTTTTGTTTTTGTTACCAGAGTGCCTCTGATGGCTTTTGGAAGTCAGTGGCAACCCGTGTCCCAAGGGAGCCTCATGAGATCCGTATCCTGAACCCCTACTTCATCCAGGAGGCAGCGTTCAGCTTCATTGGGCTGCCTTTCAACAACGGCCTGATGGGCAGAGGGGTAGGTACAAAGCAAAGGGAGCAAAACCTCACAGAAGGATGTGAGACCAAGCAGCACAGGAGGCTTACACTGTTCTTGTTTTTCCTTTGGGCCTCCACTGTTGGACATTGAAAGGGAGGGGCTTTGGCTCTGTTACAGTCACAGCTCTCAGACTCCTTCAGACCCAGGCAAGAACCTTCCTGATCCAAGGATTTTGGGGGGGATCATCAACATTTCAGCAGTGCCTTGAAAGCCACTGTGAAGCTGCATCCCAGGCCAATAGTAGAAGAGGGTAAAGGTTTGCTTTATGAGGCCTTTGGTAAGAAATTCTGGTTTTATCCCAACAAGTTTTATATGTAAAAGCTCACAAAAGAAAACACTGCAAACCACAGTTTTAGCTCATATTTATTAACAAAATTCCTTAATGTTCATTCTTGTACCTCTCACCCCCAGTGCAGCTTTTTGCAGTGTTAGTGTTGGAGTAGGTGGTGACTTGGGTTTTCTGGATTATCTCACATTGCAACACTGTCCTCAGAACCTATTTATATTTGCTCTACGTAATATATCAACCATTACAGTAAGTATTACTTGGGTGGGTAAATTGCTCATGTACACATGTGATATAGTTGTTGATAAGAGACCACACGTGACATTTTTGGGCACATTAGCACAGCTGACAAACCCAGAGAGAAGCACTTTTGCTGGACAAGGTCTGCTTGGTCTGCCCCTGGCATTGTCCTTCCACTGCTATCAGTGCAGGAGATTTGCTGTGTCACAGCAGGGGTTTGGACTAGACAGAATAGTGTCTCGTTTGCCATGCTCAAATACTTATATCATGAAGACTTCTGGAATATTAGAGACTTCTGTTTTGTGCAAGTCAGATGGGTGGATACCTCAAGATAAGACATTTCCTTCTCGAAATGCAAAATGCAAGATATGCAGATAGATTCGGCCACATGGAATGGGCCTTTTGAAAAATGCGCTGCTGTGTACAGAAGCTGTCATGGGATTCTGGGAACTCTGGATTTTTGGTTTGTAATTGAATTTCATTCAATTACATATGTTTTTGTTCTGTGCACTGAAGGTATCTTATTGCAAATATTCCATTCAGCTAGGAATTAACTTACTTCATCTCTCTGCATTCTCCAGAACTTACCCTTAGAACAATGTGGTCTTGATGTGTCTTCCAGAAAATCAGGAGTGGTGTCCCAATAAAGGACAAAAATCACTATACTTTATTTTTTTCCAATTTATTTTTCTTTTTAAACACATTATTTTAATACACAAGTTATTGCTTAAACTGGAAGGAGAAGAGAGAATCCGGAAATGAGAATGCTGTGAACTGAAGTTTATGAGGTTTTGATAGGTTGTTTAACACACATCAGATTGGGAAATGAAGGCATCTTAATTGAAACCTGATGTTTCACTTCACGAAAGTCTATCTGAGCATTTCAGAATAGTTTATGGTCCTTTAAGGCAAGCAGTGTTTGCCTGTGACCCCTAGTAGACTGTGTGAATTGCAGTTTATTCCTCCAGATGGGACAAGAGGAGCCCTGCAGGTGCCTGTGTGGGGCTGAGATGTCAGGGTAGCCTGGGCGGTCTGTGCAAGGACCCTGGTACAGGGATTCTGCCAGAGCTTAAAAACAGAGAGAGAGTTTCTGCCCTGTGGCTACAATTTTACTGCAAACATCAGCTGTGGGCTGCTCTCCTGGAACTGCTGGGGCTTCACACTTTAGTGAATTCTGCTGGGCAGGCTGCACACTGCAGGATCAAGGCTGGGGATGCCTTCGTAATCAAGGCCAACACAAAATCCTCATAAAGAGCAGTAATATTCTACTCTCCTTTGGTTCTGATGCCTAAATAAACTTCAGTGCTTCTCTTGCGCACCACATATGGTAACAATGTGCTGCCAATTAACTTTGTAATTTGGGGGCTTTTCCAGCAAGGTTGAGCAAAGCTAGTAAAATAGTTTGGGGCTGATCTCAAAGCGTTTTTCCCAGGATTCAATAAAGGGTGAATGTAGTAACATCCTCTGCTTTGATAATATAATTTGGGCCAGATGATCCTGGAGTATAGTAATGGGGTACAACTCAGATGTGCATTTTGATTGCACTCATGGCAGTGGTAGCCAAAAGCCTCAGCAAGGAGCAAAACTCACACCCACAATGAATAGTAACTTCTCTCTGGGACCGGTAAAGCTTTTTAGAAGTTTTCTTCAGTCCTACTGAAGTCTTAAGAGTAGGAGAGCTCTTCCATACTGTATGTGGACTTCTCTTTCTTGGGATAAGCTAATCATAAAGAACAAACTTTGCTCTCCTAGCAGTATCTGAGGAAAATACTTGTTAATGCCTAAAGATGGTTTAGCACCAAAAAAAAAAAATCTAGTAAAGATCCTCTCTCTGATTAAAGAATTCTATTAATGCATGGGTGCAGAGTTGGCTTTCTCACTAGCCAAATGTGATTTTTGTTCAGGTGGAGGTTCTGTTTGTACAGATATTTGAGGCTTGAAACCAGACATCCCTGGCATTGCAGCTGGTGGTTCAAACTTGCAGTAGCACCCCTTACACTGCAGGCAGTTTACTGGGGGACAAACACGAGCATCAGCTCAGAGGTGTCACTGCTGGGTGCACAGACACCCCTGGGGGTGGTGACTCCTGTGGTGCCTTTGGCTGTTTAGTGAATTGTCCTGTCCAGCCAGCAGCCCTCAGAGCCATGGGAGCAGTGGCTTTCTGGCTCCTCTGGGAGCCCTGAGCCTGGTGTGAGGCAGAAAGGAGAACACTTCAGGTGACACAAATTAGCAGAAGTCTGAGGACTCCAGTGCAGACTGCAATGTTTGTTTCTCTCTCTGTGCTGGTGCTGTGCATCCATGGATCTGTTTATGATTTAACCCAACTCTGTAAGCCTTTTGTTTGTTCGTGTACTGGAAATGGTTGAATCTATAAACTAAAAAGATAAAGCATCTTTCTTTGGACTTCACCCAGCCTCAGCACTAAGCTGGGGAAGGAGGAGCCATGTGCAGGAGGTGTTACCAAGCTGATTCAGGCACCCAGCCATGGATTAGCACCTCTGCAGGGTGCTGACATCTCAGGGATTAACCTCTGATGCTGCAGTGTTAGCACGTCCTGGCCACGGCTTCTCATAGCTCTTAGATGGTTTTTCCTGTGGGCAGGCTGCCTTTCTGGAGGCACC
>NW_005054347.1:2342836-2353064 GCF_000277835.1 Geospiza fortis
TTGTCTCATCATCATGACCTTTTCTCTCGAGTTGCCCAGGTGTCAGCAAACTTTGTCTCCTGGGCTGTTCTTACTGGACTGTGGCTTTGTGAAGGCTGTGTCTTGGAACCTGTTGGGTCTTCGTGGAGTAGAAGAGAGGTGGGGATGGCAGGAGCAGAACAATCTTCCACTTAGTCCTTTCCAGTTATGTGGTTCTCCTTTTTTTGCACCCTGCTAGCATCTTCTAAGGCAGGTAGAGGGACAGGTAAGGGGCCGCTGCAGCTGCAGTCAGTTAAATGTAGAGACTTAGTGTCACTGTAAAGCTTTGGGTTTGCAAGGCAGCACATCTGCTTTGTGGGCTGGGCTGTTCCACCCATTGCCACTGCAGTGGGACCAGTCCATGAGCTGCTGGGGAAGGGATGCTCACACAAACTGATGCTGGGGAGCAGGTAAGTGCTCCATAGCAGCTTCTACTTGGTACAAGCCCAGCCACCTCCTTCTGCTCATGAGAGATGCTAAGGAACTGAAGGGAGTTTGCTTCTCAGTGAAGAGTAGGCCATGAACTCCCATTTAGTGTGGGGTTTGTATGTGCTTATCACAGAGCAGGTAGAGTGTAGTCAAGTCATGCCTTTGGTTGCCTTCTGTTAAGTCCTTAGGTGCTTTAGAAATACTCCCTGCACTGCACAGGAATCTGCTCTATGGCAAATGGTGAATCAGAGCTTGTGCATCAGGTTAGATGTGGTCAAAAATACTTGGACTGGGCTTGGGTGTTGAGGAAGTCAGCAGGGAAGCGGCAGAAGGGAGCCTGCTGGGCTGGCCTGTCTGCAGCCACCAGCTGCTGGCCCTTCCCTGTGCTCAGCTGCAGACAGCCAGTCCTGCAGGCTCTGCCCCACTCCCAGCCAGGGACAGCCAGGGAAGGGCACTGAGATGCTCTGCTGTGTTTTTTGAAGGCCACTATTGCAGCAGTTTCTGGGCATGGGTGGGGGTAGCTCTAGGAGCAGCAGTGTGCGTTGTAAGCTCCTGTGACAGGAACCACTCCACAGGATGCCAGGCACTTGCCTGCTCACAATAAATGACACTAAATTACTTTCTGTGCCATGTTTTCACACTTTTCAGCTTAAAGAAACAAAGAGTAGGTTTGGGTTTGCTCTGATGCAAACATAAAGAAACAAAAGTGATAGTTCATGTATGCTGAGATGACTGTTGTAGTTTTGTTCTGGATTTCTTTTGTTTTGAAAACTTCATTGCTATTATGTGATCAGGTCTGTAACTGATAAAAATAAGGTAAGAATTTTTCCAAGGTAAGCAAATTTTTTTTATTTTTTCCTCAAATTATTTTAATATAGTGGTCAAACCAATTTGAATATCCAGGTGCATTATTGTTTGTAGGGAGTTTATTCTTCAGTAACACTTACCCTTTTATTGAAAAAGGTAACAATTGGAATAGTCTGAACAATCCAATAAGTCTTACCCTGAACTAAGTAAAATCCCATAAATAACTGGAATTCATTTAACATATTAAGGGAGTCAAATATTTCTAAAAACAGATTTACAGCAGTCATTTCCTTCCAGTCCAGCAGGCAGTGACACAGGAATGACCCAGGCATGGAATGAAAAGCAGCAAGAGCTTTTCACATGCACCAAGCAAAGAGCAGTTCCAGCCCTGGTTCAGTCACCAGCACTGGATCTTCAGCACAAGCCCACGAGGTAATGGTCAGCCTCAACTGAGTCCAGAGGAGTTCCAGTGTTCATTTCTGCTGACTGACTTCTTTCCTTATGTGAGGAGAAGTCAGTCCCTAAAGCCTCTTCAGGGGGCAGAATGGAAGCTGAAACATCCATGTCTTGAGGTGAAGCCTTTTGTCTTCTTGCTTGCAGCAGAGAACAGTGTAGGAGCAGTCAGGAGAACCTGTCCTATGTCTCTACTGCTAAAGGCATTTCTGGTCCCCAGAAACCATTGGCACACAGCTTGCAAGGCCAAGCTCAAGACTTGTGGCAGAGAGTTGACGAGGAGAGACGGCTGCCAATGATTTCTGGGCTTTGCTATTCCCAGCTCACACTGCTGGCTGAGCACCAGTACAGGTCAGAGAGTCATCGTGGCCACATCTGCAGCAGTGGTCATGTTGGACCTTTCCAGGTCTAAGTTGCACTGAGCAGTGTCTGTGCAGTTGGGGGGGCATCCCTAGGGGCTCCTGCCTCAGCACTGGCTGCTGTGGGGCTGTAGCTCTTCAACCATTTGGTTAAAAGCAGCACTGCTTGGTGATACAGGAGCATCCAAGCACACAGAGGGCCATGAGCAGGAACACAGGCTTTGAACTGGTCTCACACTAGATTATTATTCTGAGGCAAGATGGTAGAATTTGGAGGGTTTTGTCTTAGCAAAAGCCTCAAATAATGAGAGTCCTGCTCAGTTGTTTGAGAGAGTTTTATTTTTATAACTCAACAGGGGAGGTGTGGTGGTTGCTTTGGTATGTCTTTGGGGCATGGCACAAGGGTGTGTGTGGTGAGATAGCACTGACACATTGTGCAGGGCATTACAAGCCAGATTTGGCACAGCCATGTCCATGATGCTTAACTTCTTCTGAAGTCACTTGTCCCCCAGCTTGCCCTGTAGGTTGTATATGGTCCATTAGGTCCAGATTAGAGGTTAGCATCTAATGAATGTAAATGTACAATCAGGAGAGCTTGGAAGCTCTGTAGATGCAGCCAGGGAGTAGTTATAGCCACTTCCTCTCTAATAATGTGCCTCCTCTTATTTGGCACTTCTTTGCTAAGAGGAAAGGAGGGGAGAGCCCTTTCCCTTGGACCTGAGAGTGCTGCTCTGCTGCATTCTCTGCAGCACAGCCTGGGAAATGTCCCTAGATCCTACATGGTGTTGTCTTTCCCATGCCACAAGCTGGGCATGAGGCAATGCTTCATTTTCAACAGGCTGCAGGAGTAGCAGAATCTCAGCAGGCTGCCACAGGAGAACAGGACTCTGTTTCTGTAGCTTAAACCGAATCAAGACTAAAGTATTGTACTGACTTACTGATGACATTTAGTTAATCAACAATTATACTTTTTATATAGTCTTGTTCAAGGAAGCTCTTTTTCTTCAAGACTGTCTAACCCCCCAGTTACTGTTTAATCCCTTTGATGGTTGCTTCTTTTTTAAAGATAAGCACTTTGGAGCAAGTGCCCAGTTATGTGTATGTGGTCTGGGCACATGTGGGTGCACACACACTTTGCACCATGCTCTTCTCTTAGGCAGGTGCTGTTATCCACACCATTTACTGTGGGTGGGTTCTGCAAGCACCCCTGTGCTGCCCTAATAGCTACTGCCCTCAGTGAATAGCAGGGGTGATCATTTTGACACTATTTTCAGGAGGCACCTGCCTAGCCCCCAGGATTCTGACTGCAGCAGTGGGATTGAGGCTGCATCTCACCACTGAAGGCTGCAGAATTCTACCTTCAAGGAGGACACATATTAAGCTATAGCTACTGCAGTGTTGGAGGGTGCTAACATCAATTAGGCATAATTAAGAAACTGTCATCAGATCATCAGTTTCCAGATTTGATTTTTAGGGTAATGCCAAACAATTTGCTAAGGACATCCTGTGAATTTCTGATAGTTATAGAGGCCAAATCAGATACATTTACTACAGTTCAAGAGGTTAGGAAGGTAGGTGGTCTCTGGTATTTTAATCATTTTTGAGAGCAGAACAGGTGGTACTAAGATAGTGGCATGTCAGGAACTATTGAAGAACAGAAGCAGATGAGAATTACTTTGTATTTTTTCCATAAGTATCATTGGATGTACTGTAGAAAGAATGAAGTCAGACAGATATTTGGTGACCAAACGAAAGTTCACTTTCAATTTCTGTCTACTGTTATTCTCCAGACAGAGTATGCCTGAAAGAAAGTTTGGCAGTCCTCCCATAGGTTGGGTAATGTGATTAATTCTCTGTGGTTTGCAAGACTCACATTAGAAAGTTAGCTCTTAAATGTTAAATTGGCCAGTGAAATTCCCTCCAGGCAAAGACCCCGTGTCTCCCTTGAGCGGTACCGTGGGAATGGGCCCAGTGCAAGTGTGGGTGGTGTTAACACCATGGTGCTCCCAATGACGACACAGTCCCAGGGATGTAACCATTTATTCACTGTGTTTTGGACACTGTAACTACAGCTCTGATGAGGGAAAGGGTTTTGTGGCACGTCCACTTACCAGCTGATGCAATCCCAGTGACATACAAATGTCATCTTCTATGCAAAACATAAAGCTGAGAAATCAGAATTAAAACTGTCATGTCTGGAAACACAGGATGTTCTTGGATATTTTGAAATTTGGGGCAATGTTCTTATCCTTGCCTAATAAACTTTTTCCATTTTTTTTGAAACCCCTACTTGATATTTTTTGGCTACCAGTGAATTAACAGCTAACTAAAGTAACTAGAATAAAACCACTATTGTTTTTGTGAGTATCAATTGAAATTAAGCAGTGAGAACTAAATTACTCTGCTGCTTTTCCTGACATCTAGAGCTGGAACAGGAGGATGTAGGAAGATCTTGTCATTTCAGGTGTGCTCTGTTACTGTTGTGCTGCAAATGTTTGAACTTAATGTCTCATTGATCTAGCCATAAGTAGTTTTTGCATGTTTGTTTTCAGGTTAGAGTAATTCTGGTGCACTGTAGTGGAGTTCTACAAAGCACACGAGCAGTGCTCCCAGCTCTGCACATCTCAGCTGGAATATGGGTGGCATTCTTTGCTTGGAAAACATTTTCCTTCAGACTGGTCAGGCAATCAGAAGTGAGCACAGTCATGTGCCAACAAAAGCCAGTTCCTTTGAATGAGAAGCAGAAACTCAAAACATTGTTCCCAACCTTTTTGAACATGCAATAGCATGGCTCACCAGTTCAGGGTAAACCATTGTAAATGAAAAATATAAGAGTGCAATTGGTTTCTACATCTCAGCTAAGAGCTGTCACTCTTGGTGACTGTCTCAGCATGTCCTCTGAATTTGTGATATTTCCAATATGACCAGTCTTGGATACTCAGCAAATGAAGATGTGGGTGGATTTCTCAGCCTCTCCCTAGGCCCTGGGGCAAAGTTGCCTCTGGATTTATCTATCTGGCTAAAGGGGAGCTAGAAAAGTCAGTGAGCTAGGATTTTACACTGGAAACACTTTGCTGTCCCAGCAGAACACACAAGGGCTGCACAGCACTGCTGTCACAGTGCAAGAGCCCAGTGAAATGGGAAGGGCTAAGGCTGGACATCAGTGCAAATTGCAGGTCAGCAGATGGGAAAGGACAGTTGTGGCGTGCCCTGGATGCTACCACCCATCTCTGACTGGCTTCCCAGTGCTCCTTGTTTTCCCAGTGTGTGGTTTGGAGGGAATGGCACAGGCCAGAGTGCCCCTTCACTGTCAAGGTGCCTCTGAGAAAAGGAAGGGGTCTTGGAACACACTGCCTGGTCTCCTCTCCATCTCCCAGAGCTGTTTAGCAACCTTAAACTGCATTTGCCATCAGTAAAATAATGTGTTTGTGCTGTTCCTCAGTTTTTCTCCTGTATGGTGACCTGTTCGGATAAGTATTCTTCCTTAGCCTAGCTGGAAGCCAGTAATGTGCATTAACATTGTAGTCCACTGTCTACGTGTGTTTTAATTTCAGAGAGCTAATGTATCCACTCTGATTCATCCTCTAGCTCATCTGCTGCCCTGTTCTCAGGACAGCAAAGCTGTGGAAGGGGAGTCTGACTATTTGCATTAATTTCTTTACAAGTTGGGAGGCTATCAACCCTGCAAACTGGCAGGTTGAATATAGCCAAAATACCACGTTCCTGATTTTCTGCTTAGTAGCAGCAGTGCCCCCGTTGGCAGAGACAATAAGAGGAAATTTTTGATGATAAAGATGGCAACCTGCTAATGACTTCCATTGCTGCTTTCTCTCCTCTCAGAACATCCCCACCCTGGGAAGCGTAGCAATAACCATGGCGCTGCACAACTGCGATGAGGTGGCGGTGGCTGGCTTTGGCTATGACATGAGCTCACCCAATGCACCGCTGCACTACTATGAGAACATCAAGATGTCTGCCATCAAAGAGGTAGGCAGCTCCTGCCAAGCACATCCTCCTCCCAAGCTCACTGGCCGCCCTGAGTCCAGAGCCTGACTAGGATCGTGATGTCAACTTACAGCTGTGCTGTGTGGATCAAAACACAGCTCCGCTCTTGCTTCTGCTTGTAAAATTATAGACATTCTCCCAAGCTCAGTGTATGTTAAAAATGGTTATTACTGCTGGGAAAAGTTCTCTGGAATGTGTATATAATGTAATTTCTTCTTTGAGTGGCAGGGAAAGGCTTCACATAAATGTTAACCCCAAGAGTGTGAAAGGGAGCAGTTCTGCTCTGGGGTTGAAAAGATGTGCCCTCTCCTGCCTTTTGATCCATTGGATTGCTCTCTAATCCATAGGCTTCTTTTGTGAGCTGATCCCCTCCTCAGGCCTGGGAAGCATGGGGGAGGTGAGATCAGCCTGTGTACCTGAGCTCTCAGCTGGCTGTTCAGCAGCACCTCGCTGGTGTGAGCACCACTGGGTCTGTGGAGAGTGCTCTGTAAAGACAGGTCCACGTTAAACATTTTCTGCTACTATCACAGTGAGACAAACAGCATTTCTGGAGGAACAAAAGTTCTCATATTGGTATAATGCAGCAGTATAGATACCTTCAGGTCTGTCCATTTCCTGTACCAAACTAGAGCAAACTTGAACACTGGTCAAAGTTCTATAGTGGGAAGTTTTGCTGCTTTTATGGGGGAGCTCCTTCTTTCCCAGCAGAGATGTGACCCAGGTCTTCCTAAGATTGCTTCTCCCTCTTCACTGGGTAGGGATACTTGCTCTATCCTACTCCACACTGTGGAAAGTTGTATTGTTCATGGACAGCAGCTGTCTCCTGGCACCTGGCATTTGCTCATCCCAAGGACTTTACCACTGATTCAGACCAGGAGAGAAGCTGGGAAGTTGTGTTTTTCCAAATCACAAGACTGTACGTGTCTTAGTACTCTCACAGGCTGCAGGCTGCATGACCCTAGGCAGAGTGAGAGGAATTATAAATCAATGATTAGTCAGCTTGAGAAATGAGAGGAGTGTGTCTAATTATCAGAGTAATGAGACTTTGAAGCATGAAGCTCTCAGCAGAGGCTAAGGAAACAGAGTTTAGGCAAAGGCTGTGAGGTCCTCAATACACCAAAGGATTTGACACTTTGGTCCTGAGGTACCTTCTGGGCCTGTGGAGGTGGCAAGAGAGTCTGCTTAGCTCAATGGAGTAACCATGGATTTAATTAGTCCCCTGCTGGGGAAATGAGTGCCTATTTGAGGGTTTGAGGGGTATGTCCAAAGAAGTAAATTGAATTGAGGTGATGTCTGGCTTATGAAATCCCTGAATGGAAAATAGCTAAGGAATATAACTTTTGCAGTAGTAGAGGAGGTATCACCACCTGCTTATAACCATTGCCAGAGACGGGGCCCTGGGCTCCCCAGGCCCAGGTCTGAGGCAGTACAGCTGGTCCCTTGGTCTTCCAGCAAAGAGATGGCTAGGCCAGAGTGAAAATGGCTACAGTTGCCTGAATCCAGCAGGGAATACAGAGACTTCTGGACAGTTTCAGGAAAAGCTTTTGGTGCCACTGTTTTCAGTCTGGAGAATCAGCTGCCTTTGGTGGAGAGTCACTTTTGCCCAGTTGTTCCTCCTGTCTCATAAGGATGTCAGTCCCACAGTCAGCTTTTGGACATGAGGACACCACTGGAACTGACAAGAATGAAGTCTTCTTTTATTTCATCCTTGGACAAATCAATGGGAAAATTTGGCAGAGAGTTGGATAATGGAGTCTGGTTGAGGTTGCAGGTCCACATCACTTGGATCTCTGATTTTGGAGGCCAGCACCCCAAATGGGATCCAAGGCCACTGGAAGGCTGGAGTAGGTCACTCTTGGACGTTGTATGGGGTCTCGGGATTAGTTAGATGAGGATGAACACATGAAATGCAACCAGAGACGTCTCCTAGAGAGAGCAGTTGGTGCTGATTTGCCAGGGCTCTGCTGTCTGGAAGCCATCAGTCATCGTGTCCTGTACAGAGGTGAGGGAGCGTTGAAAGGTTCTGGTGAAGCCTCAGTAATTCAGATGTCAGTGGATTTGTTTCTGCAGCTGGGGCTCTTGTTGGGAGCTCTGCAGCCCAGTGGAGCTGGTTCTAGGAGGAAGGTTCCTGTTCCACTTGAAGGCTGGTTACCTGATATGTGTCTGCCCATCCAATCCTCACATCCTCACCCACAGGCTCCTCTTACATTTCACTGCCCTGGTACAAGAAAAGCCATCTGTTCCCAAGTATCAATAATTAATGCTCCTCCTGCCTCTGTCCCTCCCAATATGACAAATTGTTTGTGATATTGTGGAATGTGAAGAGCAAAGAGAGGATCACATTTCTTTCTCTCCTATTTAATATTAATGGTAGCTGGTAATTGTTAGTCATCTGAGGGTGAAGTTGAAAGGTGAAGGGCATAATAGCTGGGTTGTGTCTTCTGCAGTTGCCTTCAAAGAACACAGAAATAGAGATTTGCCCCACTCCAGACTGGAAGCACCTGCTTGATGGAAGGGATTTGACATTGCTGCATGCACCTGCATGCAGCTTGCAAATGGGGAGGCTGGCCTGCACTGGCACCCTGTGTCAAACCTTGCCCTTGGTATTAGTGAAAGAATACTGACCCAGAGCCAAGCTCCACCAAGGATTTGTCTGTTCCCTCTGCTCTGACACCCAAAGGTCCAAGAGCATCCGCAGGATTTTTCTCAGTGTTACTTTGGACCGCTGGGATTGTGTCCAGGCCTGGTTCTTGCTGGTCCTCCTCTACATTTCAGCCTCTAAAGGAGCCACTAAAGCAGGCTATACCTTGAAATTATGCAAGAATCATCTTTGTCCTCTGGCCTGCAGACCTATGGAGGCTGGAGTGTTCATTCCTGGGCAGGGGAATGGAACAGGTTTGCTTAACATGGCATCGTCACAGCACTGAAACAACTGCAGTGGGATACAGCTGTTCCACCACAATGAACATCCCAGGTAGAAACCCCTGCAGTTTGACCAGGCTTTGGTGGGGCAGAACCTCTGTTTCTGAAGTTCAAATGTCTTCAGTGACTGCCAAGCTCCTCCAGCCTGAATGTCTGAAAATCTTCAGTGTTTAAGCCTAGAGAGCAGCTGCAGGGAAGCACTCCAGCTCCACCCTGAAAACATCACTGTCTTTACAGAGGAAATGTAAACACCAGCAGTGTCCTGGGCCTGGAGATGCCACACATGTGTGTGTGGATTGTGGGAGCCTGCTGGGTAATATTCCTCTAGCCCCTTCCCTTGCCTGCAGGGGTGTCTGCAGGGCAAATGGGCTTGCTGGTGAGCAGGAGTCCTCTCAGCAAGGTGTGTCACTGATTTACACTTGAGGCTGCTTGACATCTCTCTGGACACCCTTGAAATCCTGTGAGTCATCTCCAAGGAATTTGTTCTGATTATATAAAAAAAGCCAGCAAAATGCACTCACTTGCTCACGGCTGGGTGGAGATGCCTCTCCCATGCCAAGACTGAGGTGATAAAATCTCTGTGGAAATGAATCTGATTTTTCCTGTTGCTCTGTGGTACTGGCAGCTGAATTTCCAAAAGGAGAAACAGGCATAGCCAGTCCATAGTTTAGCTCAGCCTGTGCATTCCCCACAGGAGTAAAAGCTCTCAAGGTCCAAGATTGTGCTGCTTTTGCTACCACAGAAGCCAGCTGCCTGCACTGAGTCTTCTAGGATCTGCAGCTCCTGAGGGCTGGGCAGGCATTTCCTGCCCCAGAAGAAGAGTATCTGCAAGGAGGGAGATGCACTGGAGCTTGATCACTGTTAATAGTCAAGGAGAAGTGTATGATCTTGGGACTCTGTTCTGTAGTATGGCTGCAAACATGTATGGATTTTCCTGTGCTTGGGAATGCTTGTCAGAGTTAATTTCTCTAATTTAGTACTGGATACCTTCTTTACCCTCTCTCCTGGGTAGCTCAGTGTACTCTGGCCAGGGTATGTCCAGGCAGAGCTGGTGGAGGAGACCCTTTTCCGTTGCTCAGTGTGCTCTGGAGAGCTGGAAGCGCACTGGGGTGGTGCTCTCAGTTTCAGGTGTGAGCTGGAAGATCAATGCAATTAAAACTGTGCCTCAAGGCCAGTTCTGTCTCTCCACTGCTCCCTGTCGTGGCTGGGGGGCAGACTCCTGGCCTGCACTTCAG
>NW_005054347.1:2353149-2367980 GCF_000277835.1 Geospiza fortis
GGAGATTTCTGGGTGGTGTCAGGACAAACTTTGTTCTCTGATCTCTTACTGGGACTCCAGTGCCCAACAGACCCAGTGCTGTTGTATAAACTCTCACAGGTGATTTTTCAGCTCTTATCCCATCTCTTTGTTTTAGCTTGCAAAATGCAGAATGGCCAAGTGTGTCACCTCCGTTCAGTTTTTTATTTTCCCTATTCCAAATAACTTTGCAACAGCTTTTGTCCCTTGCCTGCTTCCATGAATGCTGTACAAAAAATTGAGTCTTTGCCAAGGTGTCTGCTCGCTTGTTTCTGTTTTCATGGCAATGAATCTATTGGAGTTGGATTTTCATATACTTTATTGTATTTTTATGTCTTGCTCAGATCCTGTAATGCTTCCTGTCCAAGCACTCCATAAAAATGTATTTTTATCACAGGTCACTGTCTTCTATTAATGTAGAAGTGTCAGACCCACTGGGAACATAGCGAAGGAAACGTGGAAATGGTGGTGAGGAAAAGGAATAATTTTAAAATAGAGTGAAATAGAAATTATTTAAGGATGGGAAAGTGACTGTTTAGAATAGTAAAAACAGATCCATAAGCAGCTTATGAAACTGAGAGAGCAGGGGGCTGTGCTAAATCATGGGAATGAAGCCCAAGACAGGCTCCCAGCATCCCTCCTCCATGTGCTCTGCCCCAGCACAGTCTTCCCAAGCCTCATGATCCAGAGGTGAGCTTCTATCCCCGGTCATTTCTTGTGGGAGCAAGAATGTGAGCAGGGAGTTACCTCAGGTGCCACACAGGGAACATCCTGGGCTGTCTTCTCAGCAGCTGGCTGCAGACTGCCTCACACACTTATGAGTGGCAGAAAGGGCAATTCATGGTTCAAAGCCAGCCTTGCTCATGCAGAGCTGCCTGCAGTGTTTGTGTCCCACAGTGGAGCTGCTGGCGAGTCTCTTTTTACTGGAGAAGCAGGTCAAGCACCAGCAGTGCTGTTGGAGGTGTCAGCTCTTTGATACAGCTGTGCCCAGCACCTCAGTGACTCAGTGCCTGACCTGAGGGGGAGGTGGCAGGGCAGCCTTTGATGGCTTCTTTCTGATCACTGGCCCCTTCCCCAGCAGGTCTTTGTGGGATGCTGAGGACACCATCTTGTAACACTTCTCATTCAGGCTGTGTAAGGGCTGTCACAAGGGCCAGGGGAGGTGGCCTGCAGCATGCAGTGACACACAGCTTTGTCTCTGTCTCTCGCCGACAGCAGCTACCTCTCAGAATAATCCGCAAACATCGAGTTTGGAGTCTTGAACCATAAAGGCACAGACAATAGTGCTTTATCATCATCTGGGCTCTCTCTGGGAAGCTGCCTTTTGCATTTTAAATCAACACAACTTGCTGGGGAGGGGGTGGTAGGGCTGCTTCAGGCTTCCAAGTACCTTAAAGTTTGTGGTAGCCAACGAGAAGAACAAAACTCCTTTGAAAGCCGGGCAGATGTCTGGCGTGGTGATTTATAGACTGAAAACATGGCTATTGGAGCCTGGCTGATGAATTGTGATTGCAGTACAAGGAGTGGTGCAGACTGAAATGGAGGTCAGCTTTTGAGGGGGAGGTTAGGGGCTGGGGCAGGGGCACCTCTGAAAGGGCAGTGCTTTTTCTTGGGGCCGGCAGTGATGACTGATGAAGTTTATACATTTTTGTCTTTGTTTAAAAGCCACCTGTTTGACAGCGTTGGAGCTGAGCAAAGGCCTCACATGCTGTTCCTGTGCATAAGGACTGTGTGTCTATATAACAGAAATCTGGAAAAGATTGTTGGAATAGCAGCCCTGGCCAGAGCACAGGTATTGCCTTGCTCAGAAGGACAGAAGTACTGTGACACTCAGGATATCACTGTGCACTAAGGACAACAAGGAAAGTACAGCTGTAGAATGGACAGAAGCAGAATTGGGGTTTGGACACGTTCTCTGTAGGAGAAGGCAGTAAAGGATCTACAGAGGTGGGTTAGAGCCCAGCTGCTGACCCCAGCATTGAACACAGCTGTCTGTGGGGTGCTGGGTGCCCCCAGAAATGGCACTGGCAGGGATGTACAGTCGGATTGTCAAAAGGAGAGCCCAGGTATTCCCAGACACAGTGGCTGGCACAGCTCTTCTCACCAGCTGGGAGGGCACCAGAAGAGCTGTGGGCCTTTCACAGCTGTTTTGGGCATGTATGAAGACCTGGCAGAGGGACACTTTAGGAAATAGCCTTTGATCAAGCACCTTCATGGTTAAATTAAATGGAAACTCAACAGAAGGGATGATATAACTCAGATTTTGCTCCCAAAAGGAGGGAGCTTGATAAGCAGGGCTGTATATAGACTCAGCAGGGGTGGCAGGGTGCTCAGTGGAATTGGGCCATGCATGCAGACTCTGACCTCTCTGAATTTAGGCCTAGCCTTGGAGAATGGGCTACTAAAAGCACATTCACTGAAGAGTTCATGGACTTATTGTAGACTTGAAGTCTTGTTTGTGACAGTACAATAATTATCTGTGATTCATGTTTGCAGCAAGAGGAAAACTGGCAGAAAAAGGCTGTAAATATAATTTCGTAAAGACCTGCTTCAAATGGTGTTAGAAGTAATAGAAGAGCATCAAAAGACTTCACTCCTGATGGCTGGAAGGGACAGAGATAAAGTAGAAACTGGCAAAAGTCAAGTTGAACTAGATGTTGCAAAGGAAAATTAGCAAATACTGAACAGTGTCACTGACAAACAATTAATAAGGAAGCAAGGAAAGAATTATCAGGACTGACATCCAAGGAGGTGAAGGAAGCAGAATGATTAAAGTAAGAACCACATGAATATATATATTACCTCTATCAGGATGATATGATGCATGTGAGGGAAAGGGTCGATTACGGTGAGAAGTTCACAGAAAACGAAAATTACTGGGTCAGCACTGAAAGGCAGAAGCTGTTGAAGCTAATGCAGAAGGTGTGAGAGCCCAAGAGATCTCTGTTCCACTTTGAGCCAATTAAGCTGCAAGTCCAGAGGAAAAGGTCCACAATAAATCTATCAAGTTCCACAGGATTAGCTGGTAGTGGATATAATACCTCTTTTTCCCTTCTTTTTTTTTTTTTTTTGGGAGGGGGGGAGTGGTATGGGAACAAGTGAAGGAAAATAGTCCTGTCAAATTCAGAACTCTTAAACCAGCCTCAGAGGTTTCAGAACTTCAGAGCAGAGTTTAAATGAAAGAATATTTAAATCCTGAAAGCAAACACAACATGGACTTACCAAAGGCAGGTTTACAAAAACTAATTTAATATCTTTATTTGATTTAAAAGAAAATAATTCTTGGGACAGAGGAAGTGTAGCGGTCCCGCCTGTCAGAAGTTCAGGTAAGCGTGCAATCCTGTGAGATATTATCATTAGTTCAGCTTCAGAAGCCAGGGTTTGGTGCAACACCTGTACATGAATAGTCTCTCTAAGAGAGAGCACAAAGAGCAGCACTGAATGGAAGCTGGGAGTTCCTCTGCAGGAGGTCGTGTTTAGTGTTTGCTTTAATGATTTTTGGCACTGAAGGCAATGGTGTGCGAGTGGAATTTGTGATGAGACAAAACCAGGTGTGGTCAACAAGGGAGGATCAAAATACCATCCAGGAAGGCCATGAGCACCTTGAGATCAGTAGTGAATTGGGTGGCATGCAACCTAAGATTATGAATGGAAGGTCATGCTACTTGGGGCAATAATAGACATTTTGATTCTAATCTGGGATAGCATTATTTGGCAATGGTAGAGGAGGAAAGTGCTTAGGTAGGTAGAAATAAATCACAGAATAATTCAGGCTGCCAGACTGTTAATGGGAAGAAAAAAAACCAAAAAAAAGGCAAATACATCTCTGGAAAGACTAGAGGAAGGGACTGCTTGTTGAGTGAGGGAATTGCATCTGCATGAGGTGCTGCTGAGCGTTTTTTCCTAGCTCATGAGAAGTAAATCTGGAGTAAATAGGGGCAGAGGGAGCTACTATAATTCTGTGAGATTTCCCAGTTTTCATGGTGTAAATGAACAGCTTGTTTTGGTAGAAGAAAGGCGTTCCTTGTTTAACTTGGTAAAATGAAGACTAAAAAGAGATACAGTTTCTCTCTCTGTGAGTGTAGCAAGAGTAAGCAGGAGTGAAAACAGCTGTTAGAAATTTAAAGTTGATGTAAGAATGACTGGGCATAAAGGAGCTGTGAGTAAATCCCCTAAAGACAAGAAGATGAGGGTGCCCAGCCACCCCTTTGTTTAGGTACGTGCGAATCCCAAGCGGTTTCAAGCACAGTGGGGCAGTCTGATGATGAAAATTAAGCAGCTCTAGAGACAAGGCAGTGAAGGTTAAAGACAAAGATAAATTAGCACTCGTGGAGACTGGAAGCCGACTGTTGCCAGTGAAGTAGCACTTCTTGCTCGGCTTTCGTTTCTGTGCGGGTTTTTGTGGAGAAGTGCTGCTGACATGCAGAAATACAGAGGATGTAACAGAACTGAGAAAACTCCTTCTCTACAACTTGCTGTTTTTCTTGAATGCATTCCTCATTGACTCACTCTCTCTAATTTAGTGTTCCTGTATTTAAATTGCAGCATGCTTGATAAGACTAATGTGGTCTGAAGCTGAGGCATTCCCCGACTGTAATTGATTACAGACAGGGAGCTTACCTTCCTCCTGGGTTTGTCTCTGAAACATTTGCTTAGGCTTAAAATATTCCACTTGGCTTTTCTTGAAGTGACAGATGATGTTTTGTGCTTCTTTGTGGAATTGTCAAGATAAAAAGGATAGGTGGTTTGGGGCTGCTGCATTTGCATAACCCTGAAAGGTGGCTTTAATTGATGATAAATTTTCATCTAATAACTGTGACCAAGCACTCAGAGCCACTGCCACCTCCCTGGGATAAACAGCCATAACAGCGCTGGCAGAGTAACTCTGCTCCCTCTGCTTTGCTCTCCACTGGAAAAAGCAAACGTCCACTACTCAGAGACAGACCCAAAGCGCAGGAAATCTCAGCCTGATCCCTGGAGAACAAGAAGGGGTCTGGAGCCTCCTGGGATGTTCCTGTTGTAACTCTCAAAGTTCATTGCTCTAACCACGGGCTCAGGCAAGCAGCCTGTTTGATTCCGCAAGTGGAAGCTGCATTGGATGTGAGCAGCAGAGGAGAGAGGGCAGAGCCAGTCTGCCAGGTTGCAGCAGTGGTGGTGATATGCAGGGACAGGAAGGTGGAGGTGACAGTAAATGCTCTAAACTGCTCCATCACTGTCTTTGAGGTGCAGATTGACAAGAAAAGAGCTGGAGTTTTCTGCTGGCAGTGTGTTCTATTTACGGTGTATACCCATGGTGCTATTTGAGGTGTATACACCCTGAAACCTTCTGGGATTTAGGGTGTATTTTGTTGCCTTTTCCCGTTGGAGCAGTGGGACTGAGGTGCCTGCTTTCCTGTCAGTTTTGAGAAAACTGCTCTGGCTCTTGTCCCCACTGCTGGTGCTGGAATGCAGCTTCCTCAGTCTGATCAGCTCGGTCTGTCAGTGGGATGAGTGAGTCCCTCTGGGTAATCAGTAACTGGAGCTGGTGTTGGAGACATGCCTCATCCCTCCTGCCCCTGCTGCTCATGGGGGAGCAGCACTGCACTGAGGGCCCCGACAGTGCTCTTTGGGAGGGATGAAAGCGTGTTCTCACGAGGGAACCTCTTCCTCTGTGGGCTTACATTAGCCACAAAACATTAGAGAGTACTGATGTGGACATCACTAAGATCCATGGATCAGGTGGGAGGCTGAATAGCCTTTTGTGTGACTGTCTTCTTGTAAAAAGGAGTTAGTGGCAGTGCCTAGGGTATAGAGCAGCCTGGGTGCTGAACAACCACAGGTTGGTAGGTCTTGCCAGCAGCTTTGCAGTGAGTGCTGGAGCCAGACCTAGCTCTAATGTGAGAGACTGCAATTGTATCATCCAAAGTTTTGTTATCTACCTCCTGAATTTAAATTCCTGCTCCACTTGTACTTTTCACAAAGCAGATTTCCTCCTGCCATCAGATAAGGCACTTGCACGTGGCCTGAGGTGGCATTTTAGGTGGTTTGAGTTTGCCTACAAGTGGCTGCTTCCCCAGTTCATCTGGACAAAAAAACACAAACACGATCGGTTGTCCTGGCCAAAACCAGGTGGCTTCTCAGACTGTGTGATGAGGCTGAAAGGCGTGGAGGAGGGCTCAGATTGTGCTATGAGGTATCAGGCTCCTGGTGCTCCAGGCAGGTTTCAACAACCATCCCAGCCAGACGCAAGTGAATGCACTGAGCCTGGTGTCCCAGCGTGGCCTCTGTGCCTGCAGGCAGTGCTGCCTGCCTGTGGGCAGGAGCTCACCCAAACTCTCAGGCTGAGCCTTCCTAGCAAGGGGCTGTGCTGGCACAAGTGACACTGCAGCATGGCAGGGGCCAAGCCCAGGGCCCCAGGCTGACATGCCACATGTGGAACTGTTTCCAGCACACTGGGGGATCCTGGCTCTCTGGCTCCAACACTCAGCCCTGCTCTCCCAGCTCTCTCTGTGCCACCATCGTTCCCACTGCTGCTTTCTGGAACTGAGGCTTTTTTCATTTTATGAGCCTTTGTAACCCTTATTCCCAGTGCCACTTGTCAGTTTCTGGTTTTACATTAGCTGAAGCCATGCACTGAGTTGTTTCAGAGCAGTACCTTTTCAGTTTAGAGATAGGGCTGATGCATTTCCAGAGTCCCAAGGAGCACCAACACAGTTCTCCGTGTGTGGTCCCGTTCCCTGTAGTGGTGTAGCCTTTCCAGCATTCAGGTGACAGTGTCACTGGAAGCAGAGGAAGTCAGAGACTTCTTTTACCTGCCTGAAGTTTCTTTAGCAGCTGTAACTGTTGTCATTCCTGTGCACTGAGGGGATGAAAGTAACTTATAAATGTGCAGTAGCAGCAAGAAAGATATTTCCAAAATGTGCTGGAGATGTAGAGAAGGACCTTGAACCTCTTGTCAGCCCATCGTGTGCATGTCATGCCTGGGGCTGTCAGTGTCACACAGCAGTCATGGCTGAGAGCTGCTTGTCCCAGACAGGACAGGGCAGGATAAGCAGGATGACAGGAGAGCCACATGCACACTGTGCATGATGGATACAACCAGTGCCTTGCAGGCAGGTGCCCATGGTTTGGCAGTGGGTAAACTGGATTTTGATACCTATGACAGAGTGCCCTCAGTGGGCTCGTTGGGCTGATGCTCTGTTGGTTTGAGGCCATTTCAGGGAGGATCCTGTAGAGTGATTTTGTCATGGTCCAGATTGTATTCAGAGCTCAGATTACCTGCTGACCAGAGCACTGTGTCGAAATCATGTACTGTGATTCTTGTCCTGTGGGAGATTTTGGGGAAAGTTGCTTTTCCCTGTTCTGCCTTGGGCTCCATGGCGTGACAAACCACTTCCTGCTTTCATTAGGTGCTTCAATAGTCCCAGCACAGATGAGTGATGGCAGATGCTGTGATCCCAGCTCAAGCCTGCTGCAAGGAACACATCTGGTGGGCTGACACCAGCTATAGCAATCACTGCTCTGAAGTGACTGCTGTAAGATGTGGCCGTTTCACCCTTCACATTGTATTAGTGTAACCTTTAGCATGTGATTTCCTCTGGACAGAGCTAGCAGAAGCAAGAGTCAGCTTTGATGGGGATGGTCTTGGGGTGTTTCAGCTGGATCCACCCCCACACACTGCCATGGCCTGGCAGGGCGCTGTGTGTGGTGGGTACACGTCCTTCCATTGTGTCCTCTGCCAGTTCTGTTCCCTGGCATAGACCATCACCTTGCTGTGCTGTTGGACTCCTGTGTGCAGTAGTTTGGGAGGGCACATCTGCCCAAGGGATCTGGATTGCCCAGATCTCACCATGCCAAAAAGCTTCCCTCAGCCCACAAGGGAAACTTTCTACCTTAGGTACACAGGTCTGACCCTGCTGACTGTGTCAGCCTTACATAAAAGAAGGTCCTTGGTGTGCAAGGGCTGTTCTGATCTGCAGCAGGATCTGTGTCCTTGACAGTCTCCCAGGCATGAGGGACAGGAACATGCTTGGCCAGGGTAGTTGCTGACCTCCTATCTCTCTCATTTTCTTCCAGTCCTGGACGCACAACATCCAGCGGGAGAAGGAATTCCTGAGGAAGCTGGTGAAAGCCCGAGTCATCACTGACCTAACCAGTGGGATCTGAGTGGCTGCAGCCACTGCGTCCAAGGGAGGAGACGGAGACACGCTGCAGCTCTGGGAGCAGGCACTGGCAGCCCCCTGCAAGAATCCCACCTCACTGAAGACACACAGAGATGCCCAGGTGCTCCGGGAAGACCCTCTTGCATTGCCAGTCTGCACGAGGGTTACATCTCCCACCTCCAGGCCTAGAGCTGGCAGGAGGTGGGCAAGGGGCTGAGTGGACAGTTCTTGAACTCTGCATCGCAGACAGATCTTCTGCATCCTGAATTAGACAGGAAAGACTCAGGAGAGAGAAGAAAGGTTTGTGAATACAATGATTAGTGCCAAATGGGAGGTGATGCTGCCCCGAGGCAGCAAAGCCTGAATGTACAAAGTATTATTTTTTAAAAGACTCTGCTGGAACCATACTAGAAATACCAAGGTACAAGACAAAGTCTGCTTGCGCACAGCCCTGTGAAAAACCTGGCCTCTTCATGCTCCATCTGCATTGTCACCAGCCTCTGACCTTTCCCCAGGAAAACAAATCCATCCAAAACTTTGGTGTCATTGGTGCTGCTACGATTCAAAGGGAGAATAATGGCTTCCTCTCATTCTCCACTTGGAGCCTCTGGATGGAGATGAGCATGGGTTTGTTTTTCTGCATTTTTCCTTCACATCCTCCACAGAGGCAGCAACAGCAGCCACTGACTTGGCTGTGTTTTCCATAGCCATTTGCTCTGCCTCTGCCCTGACCCCGAGGTGGAGCAGGGAGCCAGTGGCTTTCTCTGCCTACAGCAGACCCTCCCCACCTTCCTGCCTGTCACGATGTAGAGGAGCCTGCCCTGTTGTGCTGAAGGCTTTCAGGCCTCTTGGTTTGTGCCTGCTGTGCAGGGCCCCTGAAGAGTCCATGCAGACTTGTGTCACTGTTTCTGGACAGCATCTCGCTTTGGTTTTGTGTGGGAGGGGAGTAATTTATTCTTTGGAAGGAGGTCAGATCTTGAGCAGAGATCTCAAGCTTTACAGTTTGAGAGCAGACTGCTGAAGATGTTTGTTTTACGTTCCAGACTCAATCATGTTCCCTATTTAAGCGACGTGTGACCTCAATGATGATGGAACCTGATGGGAACTCTCACCCTCTGCTCAGCCCCTGCTCACTTCATTTTCAAGCTCCTCCCGTGCTGCTCTAGCACTGCTGCTCCTCCTGCTCTCAGGGGCACGTCCTTCCTCTGCCCTCTTGGTCCCAAGATGCACTATTTGCACATTTGATTTGTATACGTATTTCAGAGGAGCTGGAATAAACTGATCAACGTGGCCAAGTGCGAGGGCAGCAGGGTGGTCTCATCCACCTGAAGAGCAGAAGGGAGGTTGCCAAGGGAATGAGCAGTTACATGTGGAAAGTGGCTCCTGTGCTCTCCTGGCCTGGAGCAGGCTGGAGTGCACCCAAGGCACTGTCCCAGTACGTGGGTGTCAAGGCACTGGCACACAGCCAGCCGGTGCTGGGGTCAGCGGAGGGGGATCCCAGAGGGGAGATGTGGGTTGGGCTCATGGTCCTGACACTGTGTCTGACATAGCCCAAGGATTGCAGTCTGCCTTGCTCTGGACTGAAAGGAGCATGACCCTGGCATGGGCAAGGAATGCTCAGAGCAGGGCTCGCATGGCTCCCCTAGACCAGCTCTGCACCTGCTGATTGCAGGGATTGTGGCTTTGGACCTGAGACCCCCAAGGGGGTGTGTAGGACGGGCAGGCAGTGACCCAGGCATGGGGCAGAGCAGCAAAGGATGGTTTGAGACCAGGCTGCAGGCAGAGGCAGCTCCCAGGACATGGCACTGAGTGCTGCTTACAGAGCAGTGTGGGATGCCTCCCTCAGGAGCTTCTCCTGCCTGCTGTGCCTGTAGCCAAGGAGCTTGCTCAGGGGCGAGTCCCGCCCAGCTTCTTGTTGTGGCTGCTGTTTCCCTTGTCATCTGGGAGCAGCTCAAAGTTCCTGCTGCTTCTGGGCTGCAGAAGGCATGCTGGAAGGCTCTCCTTCCCTTTACCCTTCCCATGTCCCATCCCCACTGCTCTGGCCTCCCAGCCAGGCAGTCCCTGTTCCCCCAGGGACATGCCTCCTTTCAGGATGCTCTGTGAGGTTTGCAGCAGGTTTTTGAGCATATGCTGTAGCAGATATTCCTTTTAAGTATCTCCCAATTTGTTTATCCTTCTTGCAGACTCCATGGGACTGAATTTCCATGGTTCTCACCAGGCAACCCTCCCTTTGCAGCTCCTGGGTGTCAGCCTGGACTTGGGACCATCTTCTGTTGAGTCCCAGCCATGCTGGCAGTGGGAATGCTTGGCCTGGGTCTGGCTGAGGCTGTGGCTGGGGAAGGGTTGACACCCACTCTCAGTCTTGGTGCTTTAACCAGCTGCCATGAGAGCCCTAGGGCTGCATCCATGGGCTGCAGTGAGCTGAGATGGCAGAGTGGGCAGCTGCATCTGGAAGGAGGAGGGAAGAGCCTTTGGTGTCTCTGCTGGGACCCCCACAGAGGACTGTTCAATTTAATTATTGAACACTACAAAGCTCCAGGGTGCTTTTATCTTGCAGCTCCCTGGCTCCAGGTCCAAGGACACAGCGTGGCCACTGCTTAGCCTCCCCTGTCATCCCAGCTCTCCACCACAGCCGTGAACAGGTCCTGATGGGAAGTTGACCCTACAGACAGGGAGGTCACTCCAAGCCCTTCTGTCCACCTTAACAGGGGTCTCCAGGCAGAAGAGTCCAAGTTGAATAGATCAGTGCATGGTCCAGAGTGACTGTGGTGGGTCAGGACCACCTGCATGCAGAAGGAAAGAGCGTTTTGGGGACCAAGACTCTCCTCTGGCTCACTGACACCACAGAGCGGCCCATGGCCAGGCGATGGGGCTCCAGCTCCAGGAGCAGTGCACAGCACTGGGTTTTGCTCCTGGGTGCTGTTCTTTTGGCTGCCTCCCCAGGTGCACCTGCAGCCACCTCCCGCCCTCGAGACGCCACAGTGCCGGCAGCTCGGAGCGGCGCGCGGGTCAGAGCAGGGTCAGTGGGACGGATGTGAGTCTTGGCCTCTCCCTCACAGTGACTCACCTTGTCAGATCGGAAGGGAGAGCCCAGGGGAATTCTCCACAGCCTAAATATAGAGCGGGGTTGCCTGGTGCCTCTGGTGCACTGTGGTGCAGAAAGGCCACTCGGGTGGCAGGGAACTGCCTGGAGACAGCCCAGGGAAACACAGATCAGGAGCCAGTGGCCACAGTGGGTTTTGCTCCAGCTAGTGCAGAGAGCAGGTCTGGAGAGCTGCAGGGCAGGCTGCATGTGCTGCTCTGGAGGACAGGAGGTGCTGGAGAGCTGCTGCTGCTATGCTGACCACACCATGAGCTGCTTGTGCATTTGTGTCAGTGCCCACCACACTGGCATTGGGATCCCACCACCAGCTCACCCTGTTAGGCCTGGCCATACTATGGCCTCGAGCTCACATGTGCCAAAGGTAAGCACCATGGCCAGGTAGCATAAGGCAGCAGTAGGATCCAGTCCAGCATTCCTCATCCCAGCATCTCTGGGCTTCCAGTGTCTCCTTCCTTGGAGAGAGAAGTGGAGAGGCCCTGCCTGGCCATGCTGTGCCGCCCCTCAGTGTGAGCCCTGCTGGGAGGGGGGGAAGGTGTCAGGACAGGGCCGTCTGTGTCAGATGGGCGCAGTTGGGTTGGGTATGGGCAGAACTGGACACGGGCAAGGGCTTCCAGAGTGTTTGGCAGGGAGGCAGCCACCATGCTGAGCTCCATGGGCACCAGCACAGCGTGTGCTCTCGGACCAAGTGTGTGTCACTTGCAGTATTAGAGACGCGTCCTTCAGTGCAGGAGCCCCTCTGGGGCCACAGCCCAGCCCCTCTGGGCTCTGGCTCCTTGCACAGCCTGCACAGGGTCTCGAAAAGGCCAGTGCATTTGCCGGTACTGTACCAAGCCAAGATGCAAGAACTCAATGAGTTTTTAAAATTAGTTTTAGTTTCTGCATTTTTTTTTAAATTTTCCCTCTAGGCAGGGAGGGTAAGAGTCTTGCAGGCTCCTCCAAGCCGGCTTATGTCACATCAATTCAGTCATATCACAGAAGCAATAAAGCTATCAAACAAGCTTGGCTGGCCTCTTTCTTCTGCTGCCTTGGGCCTTTTTTATGGGAGGCAGAGGGATTCCCCTGGTTGGGCTGTCCCCTGCCTGGTTTCACTGCTGACTCCTCTGGAACAGTAATCCAGCTGCCAGGAGCTGCAGCTGGCCAAAGCCACTGGCCTGGTGCTGGGGATGGGAGAGGGCTGTGCTCCTCCCTTCAGGTGACTTTGAGGGGTGGGAGAGGGGATTTTGGGTTGGGTTCATTTAATGTTGGAAGGCACAGGCATCAGAGCTTGTCTTGCCTGTGATCCTGCCTGTGACTATGGCTGCTCTGCTGGGGACTCTCTGCCAGCAGGATGTCTTCCTGCCAAGGGTCAGTCACAGCAGCAATCGGCCTGGGTGCGGCCCTGACAAAGGCAGGTGTCCAGCCAAGTGACCTTCTCACCACAGTGTCCTGGAAAAGGAAATGGTTTAGGAAGCCAGGGACCGAGGCTGTGTCCAGCTCTCATACTTGCCAAGTCCCAGCTGGAAGAATGTAACTCTTTAGGCAAGCCCTGGTGATGCCACCAGGCTCCCAGAGCCACAGGATATGTTGGAGACAGTTCCATTGCTTGGAGGCACGGGAAGGCTACTTCCAGGTGAGTGACTGGTCTGCCAGACCTCCCAGCTTCCAAACAAGGGGTGGGTTGTTACTAGCACCAATGGGGCACCAGAGAAGCAACTGCCCAACCCTCCCTGATGCATGGTTGCAGGTTTCAAGGAGATGCTGGAGCAGCTCAAATCCTCCTTCCATCCCCTCTCTTTTCCTAGCATTTAAAGAGCAGGATCACCACTGCCATCTGGCTGAGCCAGCCCCAGGGATGGCCCATGCCCTGTCCTGGCTGTGGGAGGGCGGAGGAAGAAAAGAGCATAGAGCCTGGGACCAGGGCACATGAGGACATTCAGGTCAGCTGAGACAAGGAGACTTGTTTAGAGATATCCCTGAAGGAGCCACGTCACTGCTGAGATGGGACACAGCCTGCGTCACAGCTCTCTCCCACGTATGTTTTGTCACACCCAGCCATGGCCTCGGACAGCAGCCACGACGTGCTCAGTCCTGCCATCTGGCTGGTCTGCATCACCCCCCTCCTGCCACTTGCAAGGGTGGCACCTTTAGGGACGGATGTCACAGCAGGTCCTGGCTTAGCTCAGCAGGGCTTATTCCAGACCAGACAAGGCACCTGGGGGCACCCCAGCCCCAGGGGTGCGGGAGCACGGGCTGGCACAGGCAGTGCCCTGGGAGGTACCAAGCCAGGCAGTGCCAGCAGCAGTCAGGGACAGGTCACCCCTCTGCCTGGAGACCTGTGGGGCTGGAACCCTGCATCCCAGTACCCCGTGCAGCCTGAGCAATGCCCAGCACGCCCCAGGGCAGAGCCAGTACTCATGGGAGCCCAAGAGGGGAGAGCAGTGCTAGGATTGAGGCTCATAGCTGGGACATACCATCCCCTGCCACCATGGCTGTGGGAGGACAGGGAGGAGGTGCTGCTGGTGGGACATTAGTGGGGCTGACAGCAGCGGTAGGGTTATGTCTCCCAAGACCAGAAGGAAGGGCAGAGGAGGGAGCCAGTGCCTCTAGGTGTCTGGGATAGCAGCCTCGAAGGGGGCACACCTGGAAGAGGACAGAGGCCAGGCTTTGCACAACCACTCCTTCCACATGACTGGGGACACTGTGGGCTCACCTGTATGGGTGCCCTGGATACCCTGTGCCATGCCCTGCATAGCCCCCTGCATACAACCAGCATCACAGGCTCAGAACTTCCCGGCTGTGTCCTGGGGACATGAAGAGCTGCCCATCCGAGGCAAGGTGGGAGGGGATGGGGTAACCCCTGTGCTGAGCCAGCACCCGAGGCTGTCTCTAAGCCCTGAGGGTTTTCAGTGGGGGAGGCAGCCCTTCCCTGCATTGGCAGCCCTCTCTTCCTGGGCAGCTTCCCTAGTATGGGCAAGGCTGTGGCCAGACCCAGCTCCACGGGGACAGCCAGGCAACCTGGAACAGGACATGCAACTCACGTTGAAATTTTCCAAGCAGGCAGCTGCATTAGCCTGTAGTCCTGCAAACAGGGGAACCTGTTCCCTGTCTGTTTCTCTACCCCAGGGATGCACCAGGGCCTCAGAAACTCTGCTGGGCCAAGGCATCCACGGGCACTGCCTCCAATGCCATCTCAGATGGGAGCAGCTCCAGGCCATGGCTGTGGAGCATGAGTCCCACGGCAGAGCCCGTGCTCCCACGCAGTGCCACTGGCAGTCAGGGAGCCACCCAGAGCCACAGACTAGGTCAAGATGCTTGTGCCACGACAGGAGTGGGGGTGAAAGGGGGGAGCCAGGGCCGCATGGTGCCGCTCCAGGGCAGGTGAAGCAGCAGCTCCGGGCCGCGTGCCACCTCCGCTGTCCCTGCTCGCGGCGGCAGGGACGGCTTAGTGGGCGCCGCCTGTGCCCGCACACTCCCTGGCAGGTGATGTCGCAGGAGGACGTGGGAGTTGTCACCCCCGCGCCGGATAATCCGCGGAGATGAGAGCAGGCGAGGCGGCGGCTCCGCAGGGGGCCGCCGGAGGGGCCCACCGC
>NW_005054347.1:2370863-2373494 GCF_000277835.1 Geospiza fortis
CCCGGGATGCTGGAGCCGAGGGGCCGCAGCAGGGCTGGTTCCTCGCCGCGGAAGCGGGGACAGGGGAGTCTGTCCCTTTCCAGCAGGGCGCAGGGACCCTTGCCCGGCCCCTCCGGCCTGGGAAATCCATGACCTGGCGGCAGCGGCTGGCGGGGGGCCACGGGCCAGCACGGGAGCGAAGGGCAGCGTGGGCTGTGTTTGCCCAGGCTGTGGCGGCTGGTGCGGCCGGGGGGCAGTGCGAGCCCTGCCGGACCGGGAGCACATCCCGCCGGGTGCACGGCCCCTGGAGGGGACACATAGGCCTGGCAGCGCCCACTACAGACCCGTGTCACAGTGTGGCCAGTGCAGGGTGGCATCAGATTCCACAACTGGGACTTGGGGACCATCCCCTGAGATGCTAGAGAGACTGGGAGAAATTATGTTTTCTTCTTGTCCCAGCAGTGCCCAGGCATGTGCTTTCACCTTTTTTTGGGTCAGGAGTGCTCTCCTCAGCAGGTCTCCATCCCTTATTGCTTCCTTTGCCATGGAAGCAACTGGGACATGCTGGGACAAAGCCAAAGTCGTAGAGGGGATTGAGGAACTCTTGAATGCAGAATGTCACTAAGCTCCAAGGGGACAGTCCCCTCGAGAGACAGGATATGCAGCAGATGGGACAAGGAAACTGCAACCCCTTTTGGAACCACTTCTAAAGCCCTTCAAAGCCAGGGTATCCTAGCTTTGGACACTGGGGCATCCCTGCACTGCAGGTGGGAGCTGGGGAAGGAGGCAAAGATGTGGCTGCAAACGGGAGTTGCTGCGGCACCTCCTGGGAAACATCACTCCCCCGAGACTGTGCTTGCTGCTTCTCAGGGACCATGCACAGTGGGGATGCAGTGCCTTTCTGCGTGTTAGGGCAGTGGATGCCAAGCTGTGGTGTTGGGGTGAATGACTACAGTGAGCCCAGCGTGGTGCTCTGTACCGTGCTGTGTCCCCACAGGACCTGCCTGAGCATCCTGCCCCTTGCAGTCCCACTCATCCAGGCTGCTCGGGGGGTGTGTGTCCCAGCTTGGCGCAGGCAGCAGCCTGGGGAACCAGCACAGGGCCAAGGGGTGGCTGCACCCAAGGACCCTGTGCTAATGGATTTGGAGTTTCCAAGGTCAGGCTCCCACTGTGAGCAAGAAAAACATTCCCAGGGAAGGGCCATGGGAAAGGGCCCCCCCACACAGCACTCCAGCCCTAGCCACTGCCTCACAGCCCAGCCTGGCATCCCAGGCTGTTCACACGAGGACATGGCTGCATGGCCCCTGAAGAGATGTGCTCTGCAAAGGCTGGGTTGCCCAAGCTGCCCAATCTCTTGGAAGGGGTGTTCAGTGTGGTGAGGATGCCTGGCTGTGCCAGGAGAGGAGAGGGATAAGGGTGGGCCATGAATGGGGTGCAGGAGGTGTTGTGAGGTTCTGGGGGGCGAGGGAGGGGGTGGCAGGCTTGGCCAGAGCAGGGAGGCATGTGCCAACTCCCAGCCAGCCAGCTTCATACCTACCCTGTGCGGGCACTGACCCCAGCCTCTGTACTTGCAGCTAGCATGGACCAGCGACAGGGGCCAGCAGAGCGAAGGCCTGCAGGACCTGCCACGCACCTGCAGCCCAAGGTGAGCCCAGGTCTGTCTGGCTGCCATGGCCAGGACTACATGACCCCATCCCCACCCATCCCTAGCTCATGGAGCCTCATTCCCGGTGTGGGGAATGAACCCTGTTTGGGGCTGACGCTGCTGTGCTGTGATTCGTTGCAGGAGGGGACACTGTGGGGGTTCTTTGCCATCCTGTCACTGCTGGCTGGGCTGGCCACAGGCACCCTGCGAATGCCACACTGCAACGAGACGCTGGACGCAGCCCCCACGCCCCGGGGCACAGCCACTGCCAGCCTGTCTGCGGAGGATGCTGTGGAGGCACCCCTTGCTGCTGCCTGGAGCCAGCTGTACGGTGTGTTTTGGGACAGGCCCCCAGCCTGGGAATGGCAGTTCCATGTGTGGGGCTTGGGCAGATTGGGAGCTCCTGTGGGGACCCCCAGCCCATGTGGGGCTGTGGCTGCACTTTGGGGCTGGGCGGAGGGGATCTCAGCACATGGGGCCCTGAGCTTCATGCTGGGCATGTGGCAGAGCCCTAGAAATGAGAAGATGAGAAGATTCTTGGCTGGAAGTATCTTCCCACCTGCACAATCTCTCAGGCACCAGCCAATGCCATGGTGGGTGATCAGGAGGGATCCGTAGGTCACAGCGGGGACCAGCAGGCTCAGAAGGAGGGCAGTGGGTGGAGGAGAGGTCATGACAGCACCATCTCCTCCATGTGCAGGGGACAACGCGACAACAGGTAGCCCAGGCACCGCAGAGCTGGCGGAGGACCTGCTGCTGCGTGCTGAGCGCTCACCGCCAGGTGCCAGCAAAGCCAAAAAGGCGGGGGGGAAATCCCCACGGCGCACCCGCGGGCGCAACTGCCACATCCGCAACCTGATGGTGAAGGTGCGTGACCTGGGCCTGGGCTTCAACTCGGACGAGATCGTGCTCTTCAAGTACTGCAGCGGGTCCTGCCACCGGGCGCGCAGCAACTACGACCTGACGCTGGGCAGCCTGCTGCGGCAGGAGCGCCTCCCCCCGGGGGC
>NW_005054347.1:2373652-2374526 GCF_000277835.1 Geospiza fortis
AACATTGGTTTGGCGGGGGCGGGTGCCCCTGCTGTTACGTGGCCACAAAGAACCGAGGTGAGATGGAGTCATGACTCGGGTGTGGGTGGCCAAGCCCGCTCCTGCTCAGTGCCAAGCAGCTGGTGCCAGCGGCTACGTGGGGTCCTGGCTCAGCCCTGGGAGATGAGCTGAAGAGAGTATGGACCATCCCCACCACTCCCAAGGGTCTGCCAGCCCAGTGTCCATCAGCAGCACCCCTGCACCTGTGCTCCAGGGGCCAAGTATCACCCAGGCTTCAGAGGGGGCAAAACCTCCCTGTCCCCTCGGGCACCCTGGGGTCAGTGGTGCAGGGGAGGGGTGTCCCTGAGGGCAGGGATGCGGTGGGGCCAATTTGCACCAGAGTGGAGTGGGGGGTCTGCACCCGGACCAGCAGTAGACCCTAGTGTTCTGCAGGGTGTTCGTTCCTAGACACCCATTGGCACCCCCACCCCTGCCTGGTTCCCAGGGTGGTGGCAGGGTCCCCGCGCTGCTCCGTGGTGCTGTGGCACTAAACTATTTATTACTCTAAATTATTTATTTATTGTTCTCGAGCGGCAGCTCCTATTTATGACTTTGGGTCCCCAGCGGCCGGGTGTAATTTAACCCCAGCGCTGCACTGAAGCCCTGGGCAGCGCCCCGTGCACCCCGCACCCTTTTTCTATTATTTGTAAAATTTGAGGGATAAACTCTATTTTTGTACAGTCGCCTTTTCCTGTAGCAATAAAGCGATGGGCTGCGCGTCCAACCCCTGCGTGTGCCCGTGATGGGGATGGGAGTGTCCCTGAGGTGGCAGCGGGAGGGTGCGAAGCGGTGCTGCGGGCGGCTCCGGCCGGCGCTGCCCGCCCCGCGCAGAGGA
>NW_005054347.1:2375409-2401091 GCF_000277835.1 Geospiza fortis
CTGCTGAAGCTCAAGGTCTTTCAAAGTGTCTGCAGGGCAACAGGAGTGAGGCTGATTGCTGAAATCTGGGGTCCAGGGAATAGCCACGGCAAACCAAGGCCTGCTGGCATCACACTGCTGTTGGGATGAGCTCTGAGCAGCTGATGTGGGACCTGGGGTTCTTCACAGAGACTAAACAGGGCACCTCAGTGAGCATACCCGGGAGGGCATCTGGGCAAAAACCTCCCCTTAGTCACCTTGGAGGTGATGGGGGCAGGGCAGCAGAGGATGCATCCCTGAAGGGCAAACAGCAAGTGCATCACTCTTCCACTTATCCTGTAGCCAGACATCCAGCAGACATCCATAGCTTGGTCCTCAGACAGTTAGTGGGAATCCCAGTGTCCTCATTTTTCCTCTATAAGAATAGACTGAGATCCTTGCCAAAGCAGTACTCATGGGCGTGCTGGTGGGCACATAGAATCATGGAATCATTTAGCTTGGAAAAGACCTCTCGTGTCCAATGGTTAGTGCAGCCCTGCCGAGCCCACCACTAATCCATTTCTGAAAGCTTTTCACACCTGTCCCTCCCCAGTAGGTTGCCTGGCCTCACAGGAGATGTCAGGTCGGGGATGTCAGGTTTGTCACTGGGTGCTGGTTGCCTTTGTTGCTGCAGGTGAGACACAGCCCACCTCTCCCAGGGAGATGGAGACAGAGCACAGCCGGGGGATTAACCAATGTCTGGAAAATGCTACGTTCATGCAACCTTCTGCAGCTTAATCTGCATCCATCCAGGGCTGCTGGATGATTTTGCCTCTGACTCGCTTTCTTTTCATCAGGCACAAACCGCTCCTTTGTTTGCACCAACAATGAGGCGCACACTTGCCCCGGAAGGGTGGGCAGTGCCAGGGTGGGGGGCACCCGGCACCGGCTGCGTGAGGTGCGGCTGTGCCGAGAGGCAGCTCGTCCTTGCCAAGCTGCTCGGGATTTAGTCTCCCAGTGCCTGGGAGGAGGCAGAGATGCCCTCCAGGATGCTTCATCTCCCCTCCCCCAGCCTGCCTCTGCCTCTCCTGATCTCTGCAGGCTTTGCCATCTCAGTGGTGTCCTCTGAAGGTGCAGCTGTGGACTGCAGTGGGGCTCTGAGCTGCTGGTGGGGGGCAGCAGCACAGTCCCTGAACAGGGGAAGAAGCATGGGGTGGGATGAGAAAAAAACACAGATGTTCAGCAGCTTAGAGCCTTCCTGTGTCAGTCTTTTCCAGGCAGGTCTGTGGGGTACAAAGTGAAGGAAAGATGGGCTTTGCTGGGAGCAGGCTTGGTGGGAGGCAGGTGGGTAGAGCCGCTTTGTCAGTGCTGATGCTGGCAGATGAGTGATGCTCCTGCTGGCCTGGGTTCTTCCACCTGCCAGGTTTTGTGCATGGCTCTATTAATAATACTGAATACTGATTTAAGTCAGGGTTTGACTCCACTCTGAGTCAGTCAGTGATGAGTCCTGGGGTTAGGAACAGCATGAGGAGCTGGTTATCTCATAAATCAGAGGGCTGAAGCCTTTCCAGGTTGCCTGCAGTGGAAGTCTTCTTGTGAGACTGTGCCTGTCACACTCTTCTGATGGTTTTCATGGAGAAGATTCTGTCCCTGGAAAATCCTTTTGTACCCCTACTGTTGTTTATTATGCAGTGGGGGTTTGCAGGGCTCTGGGGTGCCTGTGCAGCTGAAAAGGATCATTGCTGTGTTTATGTGTAACCAGTGCCAGAGGGAGACACCTCCAGCTGTGAACAGTGGTTTCAGGGAGGCAAGAGGGTGCAGCTGACAGGTCTAAAAGCCTGTGGACAGGTGCCAGGTTCAGGTGCTGCACTTCAGGAGCCATCTGAAAGTTGCTCCCTGTATTTGTTTTTCCATAGGGAGCTCTCCCGTGGCACAGGAAAGGAGGCTGGCTGCACTGGGGCTGAGCTGTTTTGATAGGGTTACTGTGTCAGCATCCCCCAGTCCTAGCTGAGGGCTGCTTGTCTGCTTTTTGTTTTCTTCTGAGCCTGACCTAGATGCTGCTCTGGCTTCAGCACAGCTAGAGCTGGCCGGCATGGCCATGCTGTGCTGGGAGTCCGGCAGCTCTGGACTGGCTCTGCTTCCCCTGCATCTGCTGCTGAGTGGGGCCCTGTTGCTGTGTTTGAAGGGGTTGGAGGATGGGGAAGGCTGGGAAAGTCAAGGGCTTCAGGCTGTGAGAATGCTCAACCTTTCACTACCTAAGTGGTGCAATCTGGTTTGTGACCTGCGTGTGCTTTTGTGTGCCCAGGAGCTGTCCCTGGTGTGACTAACAGCCTGGTGCTGGGGTGATGATGAAGATGGATTGCAGATGTTTAGTCCAGGCTGCTCTGTCCATCTCAGAGGAGCAGTGCACAGGCAGGACTTGTGCCCTGCAATCTTGGTTTCCCTCAGCACTTAGTACTGCAGTATTGGACAGGAGAGGAAGAATGCAAGACCCTCTTCACATGTTCTTAGTGCAGTTGAATCTGCTTCAGCAGTATCGCCCTTTCTGAAATAAGAGAAAAGACAGTGCCATTCCTCCATGAATTTCCCAAGTGCAGGCTCTCGCCCTCTTTTTTTGTCTAATTTCTTCCAGGTCTTTCCTCCCTTGTCCTGCCTCTGATCCTCTGGGGTGTTTGTAATATTCACTGACGTCTTTTCCCTAGCACATTAGCGGTCTGGCATCTCTGGGCCTTCCAGATTGCCGTGTGCCTCTCTGGAGATGCCTGATGAATGCACGGAGTCTCTCTGGCAGGATGGGTAGGCGGGGTGTCATGGAGCTGACATCCGGAGCCTCCCGCAATGGGAGAGGGATGGCTTTGATCACTGCTCCTCCGAGATGCTGAGCCTCGGGGATGTGGCAGCTGCTGGGGCTGCCTTCTGCCCAGGAGGATGGGGAGGAGAAATCAAGTGCATCTGGTTTCTTTGGAAGGCTATTGCCTGTCTTCAGAAACCTGATCAAGAGAATTACAAATACTCGAGGGTGAGGGAATGGCATCCTCTGTCTGGTAGTGGATTGACCACTGGGGCCTTAGAGGCAGCCTGCGTGTGTGAGGTGTGGCAGCCACACTGGGGATGGTAAGCTGGGGGCCTTAGGAGGAGAGATTCCTCCAGAACTGAGGGAAGCAGGGAGTCACCTTGTTACATGTTTAAGCAAATGTTCTTGCAGAAGCAGATTCCAGCCAGAGCCAACCTTGGCTGAACACATGGCTCCTTCCTGTGGTGTGGTGGTGATGGGATGAGAGGGCAGCATCTTGTTGTCCAGTGCTGGTCTGAGCTCCACAAGGACCATCACTGGTGCCTCATCTCAGCTGTGATGTATTATGGTGCAGGAATGGATGGGATTTGTGCGTGGACTCCAGCAGAAATTCCCCTCTCAAATTGCCTGTGTACTCCATCATGGAAGTGTTGGGTAGAAAGAAGGGATAGTGGACAGGGGTGTTTGGCTCACCCTTGTAACTCATCCTGGGCTTTGCATCTCCAGAGTTTCTCTCTGGTCCTGCTCACCCTTTGCATTTTCAGGCCCCTGCCCACTCTGGCTGGGAATGCACATGTGTCCCACAGCCCCTGTCCCTGCTGGGGACCACCTCGTGCTCTGCAGAGGACTGATGGCAGTGAAGCAGTGCGAGTGATGCCAAAGCTGCTGAGCTGTGTCAAGGCTGCAGCCTCTTCTGGACAGCCAAGGACTTGGTGTGGGCAAGCTGGGCTCAAAGAGGGGCTTCAGAGTGGTAGCATCTTTTATTAGGAGAGGGGAGAAAAACCCTTTTCTTTTGGGCTGCTGGCAAAATGTGGGTCCTTGAACAGGAGCAGCGTTCCTGGCGGCACAGACCCAGCTTTATTTCGCATCCATTTGCTATTGTGGGCAGGCTGCCGCCTTCCCGGGGTGCCGGCTGCTGAGCCTGCCCCACTGGGGCCGGGGGGGCCAGCTGCTGCAGGCAGGGGAGGCAGGGATGATGTTCTCTTCGCTTGGCAGAGCCGGGGTAATGGCTGTGCTGCTGCTGCAGGCCTGGAGCTCTGACGCTGCGAGTGCGTTCAAGTAGAAAGGACAGCGAGAGACGGCAGCGGGGACATCCCGGGGGTCCTGCTGCAAGGAGCTGGGGGCGCCCAGGGGCCGTGGCCACCGCTGCCCCCGCCATGCCGTGGCTGTGGGCACGCTGCGAGGAGCAGAGCAGGAATATGTTTTGCAGCTTTCTGTTTCCCCAGCTGCGATGCAGACCTCGCTCAGAGCTGTACCTGCTGTCAGCTCTGTGTGCTCGAGCAGGCTGGCCCTTGGAGGGCAGCTGTCTCCCCACGGAGCCCCCAAGAACAGGAGGCAGCACGCTCCTGCTCTGGGGTCAGAGCCACGTGTCTGGGGCTCGTCTTGTCACCCCATAATGGCATGGACACAGCACCTCTCTGCAGGGTACCCCATGGTAATGTATTTACGCAGTGCAGTGAGGGAGACAGCCTGCTGGCACTGGGCTCCCTGCAGAAGCTCTGAAGGGTGAGAGCTGGGGGCACTGGGCTTGTAGCAGATCCTCTGCTCTTGCTTTGCCTGGATGCAGCCTAAGATCAGATACCTCTGCTTGCCTGTTACTCTCCTTGGACTGCTCCCATTCCACCTGACAAGGAACCAGCATGGGACCTCTGACCCCTGTCTTTTGGGCAGGCTGCCCTGCACCAGAGCAGCTTATTTGAGGGGCTGATGTTTCTCCAGCAACTAAAGCCTGACTGAGGCTTTGGTCACAGCTTTTTAGAGCAGGGAAGAGCCATCATAAGAAGCTAGAATTATTTTCAGCCAAGCAGAGCTGATGTTGGAGAAGGCTCCTTCCCCGGCCAAAGGGCATAGCTGACAGCCAGGCTGTTTACCAGCTCTCACATTACAGGTCTAATTGCGGAGAAGGCAGGTCTGGTGTCAGCCACCCGTTCCAATTGGAATGCACAAAGCCTCCCTGTTAGATGTCACCCGATTTCATGCCTTCTGCTTCTCCCTCTTGGCACTAATGAGTTCCCCTTGTCATCTCCAGTGCTTCCTAATGGCCCCAGGGTGCTGGCCAGAGGGCTCAGACTAAAGTCCAGCAGCAGCCGATGCCGGTGCCTGGTCTGGCATGAGGGTGGTGTCTCCTCACTGAGGAGGAGCGTGCTGGGTGCTCACGTGCCCTCCTGCAGGGCATGGGGTCTTTTAGTCCCCTGCCCCATGCTCCCAGCAGAGGATGGTACTCAGCTGATGTGCATGGTAGGCCAGGGAGAGAGCCTTGTCTGCTCCCAGGGGCTTCT
The DNA here is from genome assembly GCF_000277835.1 of Geospiza fortis. Lineage (NCBI taxonomy): Eukaryota > Metazoa > Chordata > Aves > Passeriformes > Thraupidae > Geospiza > Geospiza fortis. The sequence continues at coordinate 2,380,660 of NW_005054347.1, forward strand.
TCTGCTGCTTTGAGCTCAGGATGGTCCCAGTATTTATGCCTAGCCTTGGAGGTCCTCTGGAAGGGTCTCCCATGTTGTGCAGAGTACTGGATGGGGTGTGCTGCTGGTAGCCCTGGGGCACATGCTGCCTTTCCTTTCCACCTGGTGTCCTGCAGGCAGGCAGGAACAGCCATGCTTTTTTCAGGAGCCACCACAACTGATCTCCTCCCAGTCAGGATGCTTGCAAAAGGGGGCTGAGATAGTGAGTGGATGCTTTTTTCCAGAATATTCATCTGATTTCCAACAGCTTGTAGCATGAACTCTCAGCATTAACTCTGCTTCCATCCTCTGAATTGCTTTGTGTAGTTGGTAGATTTTTTCATCTTACTACTCACCTTCTCACCCATGGTGGAGGCTGCAGCATGTCCTTGGGGACCTTTGCTGGAGACCTCCCCAGGGACTCCTGCAGGAAGAGCAGGAGGAGCGGGGCTCTGAGCTGGTGTTGCTGGGCGTGGACGCCTCTCCAGAGAGCTCACTGGTGATGGTGGGGATGCTGCACAGGGTGCAATGTGAGGGATGCAGGCAAGGTGCTGGGATCATGGTGATGGAAGAGCTGTCCACATATCTGGAAAGCTGGCCCTGCCTGGGAAGGGGTCTTGCAACCCTACTGCTCACTGTTGCTCTTAATGCAGAGGTAGTAACATGTCCCTAGCACAAGTTTTGAGAGGACCAGCTCTGACAGTGCTCCCTCTTTGCCATTGTTACAATGCAGCAGCTGGGATTTTTTAGCATAGCCACTGCTGGAGTCTCTGACAGGGCTGTGTGCTGGAGGTGTGTGTGCTGGAGCTGTGTGCAGGATGTGTGTGTGCTGGAGGTGTGGGTGCAGGATGTCTGTGTGCACCTCCTTGCACCTCAGCTTCATGTTGGGCTTTTCCTGGTTGCTTGCTCCTCTCCATTCAGCTGGATGATCACATGGCAGCACCAGAGGCTGCTGGCTTGAAGCAGATCCTGTTGGCAGGATCAGGCCTTAGCCGGCAGCACTGGCAGCCCCAGCCAGAGGAGGATGAGCCCTCAGCTGCTTCCCAGCAGGCAGACTATGTTTGCCAACCCCTGCTCTGCTGCCCAGTCACTCGTGGTGCTGTGCAAGTCTTGCCCTGCAGGTGCATTGCTCCTGGGGCTCACTGTGGTGTGCCTGGAGTGTGCACAGTGCCATGCTTTGCCTGGCACTTTCCCTGATGTGAGACTGGCATGCAGCAGCTCTGTGGCCAGCACAGGTGAGCAGCTGGGGAGTTTGTGGGTCAGGAACCCAACGCTGTGGGCCAGGTCCATCCTGCACACATGGTGAGGTTCGTGTTTTACAAATCTTGTGCAGGTTTAGAGATTGGAGCTCCTGTGTACACATTGTGCCTTGTAATATAAGATGCATAGGGATTTTTCTCCCCACAATTTTCTAAGCAGTAGCACCATTCAAAATAGAAGAAATAAATTCATTAGGAAGTGCATGAAGATGTAAGAATAGAGGCTGGGAAGAAGTGGGGAAGGATGCTGGGCTAGGGAGCATGCAGAGGGCACTGCTCGTTTCACCTTGTGACAGTGCCCAGCAAGAGGGAAGAGAAAGAGTGGGCTGTCACCATTCTGGGAATCTCAAGTGAGATTTATTTGGGAAGAAAAATAAGCAGCAAGCTCTGATGGGAGCAAGAGTCTGAGCTGGTAATGGTTGGGAGCTCCAGCTCCAGCCCTGCTGCAGGATGACTCAGTCCTTAGCACAACAGCAGGGGTAGGAGCCGGGTTCCTACCCCCAGGAGTGGCTGAGCTTTTAGCACATCTGCAGCTGCTGCTCTATAGTGAAGTAAATTGTTGCTTTGTTTGGAGGAGATTACAGTGCTTACCTCTGCCCCAGCTGAGTGATGCTTCCTGCATGCAAGTCCAAGATAACTGGGAACAGAGCAAAGGTTTGGCTAACTACTGAGAGCTCATGGTCTCCCCTTGGCTTGCTCTGTTGGGACAGATTTCTCTCTGCCATGTCCTGCTTATGTAGGGTTAACCTTTTCTGTGTCAGGGTAGGTGTTTTAGTGGGTCAGACACTGTCCCTCTGCAGCCCATGTTGGCTGACTCCATCACCTACAATGTACTTCATAACCTCTTTCTCACAAAGATCTTTCTTACAAAGAGGTTATCCTCATTTTCCCCCGTCACAAAGTCTTGAACAGCAGCGATTCAAATCATGGCCCAGGCTATGCCGACTCTGTAAAGTCCCTGCCATATTGTCCTGCTCCTCGGTCTCACACTGGGAAGCAGCAGGAGGCACAAGTGCTTGCTTGGGAAGCTCGTTCCTGTGCCCCAAGCTGCCAGTTCTGCATGCTTAAAAATAGGGTTTAAATCCTCTCCTGGGTACGAGAACCACAAGAATTTCATAGATCTTTTTTTTGGGGAGGGGGGGGAGGAGGCTATTTGAGACCTGGAGCCAGGGTGGGGACACAGAAAAATCCTCTGCACCTGCTGCAGCCATCCTCTGATTTGCTGGTGGAGTGTGATGGGTGCCTGATTGCCCGACAGGTGCCATGGATTTTCCTTGCTCCTGGCGTGTGCAGTCAGCAATTTGAAGTGAAATGTGCTGTGCCAGGCAGAAATCCTCACTGCTGGAAGATGGAGTTCAGGCAAGGGATAGTTATTCTTCCCCTCCTTGTGTGAGGACATCACTGGTTGCTGGCTGTACCCACTCAGGATAAGTAGCTAATTGAGGTTGGGGTTCATATCTCTATAATATTCCTCTGCAAATAAAGCCTTATAGCCTGTGTGAAGCTGTTCATGTGGATCTGAGCTATGCAAAGCAGTAACTAGATCTCACAAAGCTGCAGGAGCAGGTAAGTGATGTTTCCCTTCTCTGTATGGAGAGATGGACTAAGCAGCACTGGATGTTGCAGAAAGCAGTGGCAGAGACAGGGCTGGATGCCAGCTCTCTTGGTTCAGCTGTAACTGGGTGGGTTTGGGAGTATTTTGAAGGCACTTAATGGAGAGATTAATCCCCAAACTTCGGCTGTGGATTTTCAGGACTCTGCATAACCTGACACACAAAGATCTGCAGTGGCTCTTGCATTCCATGGGCTCATGGATGCAAGCTGTGGACCACAGCACCCTTCAGAGAGCAGGTGTGAGTGGAAGGCAGGAGTGCTGGTCAGCCATGTCCCTTACAGTCCTCATGTGGAAGGAGGGTCCTGTGCCCACCCCAGTGATGGCACATTAGCAGGGAAGCAGGCAGATTTTGCATGTATGAAGGTGAAGATGGGAAATTACTAAAGAAAAGACATTTCTAGAGTGAAGCATGAGAGGAGGGGAAGGATGCTTTGCAGGTCCTCTCGTGCTGCCAGATCACTCTCACTTCACTGAGAATGGGAAGAGGGAGGCCAGCTAACATGGGCTGCCCTGGGGAGGGGGGCTGTGCAGGGCAGCCTGGGCACTGGGCTCCATCCTAGTGAGCCTTCCTGGTAAGCCTTTCCCAGGCAGGACAGGCCGCAGTGGTGCTCCTCAGCTGCTCTAGGGTGCTTCCCTCTCTCTTCCAGGCTCTCCATCAGCTGTATTATGACCCAAACATCGAGAACAAGAACTTGGCTCAGAAATGGCTGATGCAGGCACAGGTGTCCCCCCAGGCATGGCACTTCAGCTGGCTGCTTCTCCACATGGACAAGGTGCCTGAGATCCAGTACTTTGGTGCCAGCGCTCTCCACATTAAAATCTCCCGCTACTGGAACGACATCCCGGCCGACCAGTATGAGAGCCTCAAGTCTCAGCTCTTCACCCACATCACGCGCTTTGCCAGCGGCTCCAAGATCGTGCTGACGCGGCTGTGCGTGGCGCTGGCCTCCCTGGCGCTCAGCATGATGCCAGAGGCCTGGCCCTGCGCCGTGGCAGACATGGTGCGCATGTTCCAGGCCGAGGACTCCAACGTGGACGGGCGGGCGCGGTGCCTGGCGCTGCTGGAGCTGCTGACGGTGCTGCCCGAGGAGTTCCAGACCAGCCGCCTCCCCCAGTACCGCAAGGGCCAGGTGCGCAGCGTCCTGGCGCAGGAGTGCGGCTCCGTCTTCCCTTTGCTGGAGCAGCTGCTGCAGCAGCAGGACTCCCCGGGTTTCATCAAGCAGAAGGTGCTGAAGTGCTTCTCCAGCTGGGTTCAGCTGGAGATCCCGCTGATGGACTGCGAGAACCTCATCCAAGCAGCTTTCACCTCTCTGCAGGACCCAGAGCTCTTTGACACAGCGGTGGAGGCTGTGGTCAATGCCATTTCCCAGCCCGATGCCCAGAGGTAAGGGCAGCTTCTCCTGTGTGCTGCAGGCTGGTGCTCCTGGACATCAGCAGGGAAACGGGATGGGAGGGAAAAATCTCAGGCTTTTTTTCTAGCTGTTGTTGGCTCTCAAGGTAATGATGGCAAGGTTTGAAAGTGGGAGAGTATCAAAAGCAGTTGGAGGCTGTTGGTTTCTCATGGTTGGTCCTGGAAGGCTTTGCACTATGGTTGACTTGTAGGGACCATAAAGTCTTGGCAGCTGCAGCCCATGTCCACGCTGGCCTCTGAGGCAGATGAGGATGCATGCTTCTGGCTCCTCATGTCAGATGCTGCAGCAGCCAGCTAGACAGCAACTGCCTGACTCCTGCCAGCAGGAGTTCAGAGACCTTCCTCTGCCTTGTGCTGCTGGTCCAGCCAAGGAGCTGATTAAATGCAGAGATAATAAAACCAGATCTGTCATTTTTTCCCCTCCTTTTGGCTCCAACAGCTTGTGCCAGCCAAGGACTCATCCTTTGTCTGTGGCCATGGCTGCCCTGGGAGCAGCTGAACTGCTCCTGCTGGGGCTGTGCTGTGGGGCTCCAAGCTGTCTGCTTGGCTGCACTGCCTGAGCTCTGTCAGCTCTTGGGACCAATGCCTGCAGAAGGGACAGTACATCTCCAGTTCCCGTGGCCACATCCCTTCCTGGCTGCTTAGCAACCTTCCCCTGAAGAGGAGGGTTTCCTTGAAGGCTGAGCTGAGCTGCTGCCACTGTGCATGCCCTGTGCATCGCTGTGCATGGCTGCACATCGCGCAGGCTCTGACCCTCCCCAGCTGTGGGAATGATGCTGCCACTGCAGTTGTGAGCCCTGGTCCTCCCCTTGCTTAAGGGCAGGGGCAGCCTGCACCTTCCCCAGCTCTAGGGCAGCCTGGGGCTGTCCTTTTCAATGATAAGGAGTTGCATCTGTGGACTGCAAATCCTGGTGCACAAAGGGACCCAGAAGGATTTTAATGTGTTGCTGGATGGGATGAGGCGTTGCCTTGTTTGCTAGTGTTTAGAAGGTGGTCAGAAGCTATTTCTTCTTGTGCCTGGCAAAGCCTGTGGACCAGCTCAGACCCTTGTAGCAGGTCTGGGGCAGAAAGTGAGAAGGTGTGAGAAGGTCACCTGCACTTCTGAAATGTTGGACTCTGTCTTCCTGCTTTCCATTTCCCTTGAGTCTCAGAAGTCCCTTGGCTGTGATTCCATATCTTTGTGCAGAAGCCTAGGCCTGCAGTGCTGCTCTTTGATTGCATTAAAGGCTGAGTTTTCTGTTGAGCTTTCAAAGTGAATTGTGGAGAGGTGTAACTGACAGTGGAGTTTCCTCTCTGCTTCTGTGCTGACCCTGTCATGCAGTTTTTGTCCCCATTCAGACCCGCCATGCTGGCTGCTCCCTTACAGAATCTTCAATATTTGTTTTCCATCCTTCTTCCTGGAGGCATGATCAGCCATGCAGAGCACCCTCCTGTCTGTAGGCATGTGGGCAGTGGCCAGGAGAGGCAGGCAGCTGGCCTGAAAGGCTGTGCAGTGTGTGAGCCTGGTGCAGCTCCTGCCCTGGCATGTGGGGACAGCAGTGGCATTGTCACGGGGTGCCCTGCCAGGCGGCGTGTGGTGTCGGCTGCTTCCCAGCCCTGGTGGGTGCTCTCCTCCCCTTTGTTTCTTGTGTCCACTATAATGTGTTCTTCCTCCTGCTTCCCCTAGCGCCAGCTGTCCCACCCCTCTGGCTTTGTCACTCAGCCAGAGTGGATCCAGCTCTTTCCCAGAGCCCCCAGGGAGTCTGCTGACCTTTCTGTCTCTTATGTTGATAGTCTGGGAGATCCCTGCTGCTTTTCAGCTGCTGTCTTGCTCCTTGGTTTCTTGCCTTTGTTCCTGCAAGGCCCTTGGCTGCAGGCTCGGAGCATTCTTGGCACTGGGCTGCTGGCATGGTCCTCTCCAGAGCTTATTAGGGTATTGCTGCATGAGAGGGTCAGTCTTGGGTCTCACCACTTTGCCATGGGTGTTCCCTGAGTGTTTTTTACACTGTGTCTTTCCCCCTTTGCTCCCTCCCAGCTGTTTTCACTGACGTGTCTGCAGAGGTGATCATGCAGGTGTGCTTCTGCCACCAGCAGGAGTCTAGTGGCTCATGAGCTTGGCCTCTGACTTTGAGGGTTAGATAGTTTGTCAGTGATCTTCCCAGGGGAGCACCACCTTGCGAGGCAGCTCTCCTGCTGCAGCACCTGTGTCCACGTGGCCCTGGTGCTGCACTCTTGGGTTAGTCACTTGTGCTGGCAGCTCCAGTTTCCCTGCTTGCAAGGAGCAGTGAGTGGTTTCCTGCCTCTGAGGTGTTACTAGAAATGATGCACCAGAGATGTGTAGGTGCAAAGTGTTTGATCTCTGTACCTGCCAGGTGGGTGGGAGCCCTGTGAACCCAGAGAAGGGGATGTGCTGTGTGTTGCTGGAGTCTTGATGCTGCTCCTCTCTTAGGACATAGCATTCCTGAGAAGAAACCTTGGAGTCTGGCCAGGAGCTGGAACTGGGGCATCTCTGAGCACACCTCTGCTCTTGAAGGTGGTAGGATGCTCCTGAGTTGCGGGAGGGGAGGAATGGAGATGCTGTATGTCATTTGCAGAGGAGAGGCTTGGGCTGTATTTTCCATCTCATTTAGGATTATCCCCTCAGCTAAATGGGTCAGAGAGCTTGGCAGCACGTGCTGCAAGGGGAGAGCCAATGTGTGACATTTGGCCACTTGGCCTTCCTGTAGGGCAGTGAGTAGCATCAGAGTGGGGTAGGGACCTCCTTTGATGTTTGCCCACGTGGGAGTTACAGAGCGTGGATGTTGGACACTGAGTCTCCTCTCTGAAAGCAGCAGGGTGTTGCTACAGTGGTGGACCTGGCAGGGCTGCAAGTGACCGTAGGGGATTGCCTGGTGTCTTGCCTGCCATGTCTTTCTGGTCTTGGCACCTGGTGCTGAGTTTTTGAAGAGGAATTTCACTTGAGTTTTCCAAGAGCTTCATTAGAAACAGGCTTTTAATAAGATTGGGTTATTATCTCATCAAGATGTGGTTCAGATTTTGGATCAGGAAGGATGAGATTGTCCCATATGCCCATATCTTCCCTCTCCAGGTTGTCCCCGCACTGGTGCAGTTTGCAGAGGGTTGTGGGAAGAGCAAGAGCAAGTGCTGGTCCCACAGAGGGAGCTGCAAATGCTGCAGTTCCCTGGGCTTTGAGAAGGGACCAGACAAAGTCTTGAAAGCAGCAAATCTTGCTCAGGAAGGCTAAGACAGATCACTGCAGGGAACTGCATGGGCAGGAGTCACCATGTGGCTGCCATGTTCATATGCTCTTTCTCAGGCATTCACAGGTTTTGGCTGCTGGAAATAAGCTGGGCATCCAGGGGCTCTTCTGAGCTGGGATGGTTTTGTCTTCTGCCTGACAGTGGTGCAGGGGGTGGGAAGTGGTGGCTGGCAGCACCTCCTGGGGCACGCTCTGCACCTGCTCAGGGATGTGGCATCAGCTGGTCCCTTGGGCTGGAAAGCAGCACTGACCATGTGGAGTGACCTGAGGCTCCATGCTCCTGGATATGGAATAGAGCAGCTCAGCCCTGGCTGACTTGACTGCAGGTCTTGGGTGACTGGTTAAAACAACTCCTCTAGAGCAAGCATCTCCCTCCTGGCTAGGGATCCTTGCATCCAGGATGCCCTTATGACTACAGACCAGTTAGCAGAGCAGGGTGGTGCTCAGGAGATGTGGTTCACCCAACATTTCCTAGAAATCTTCAATAATATGGGATTGCAGCATGGAAGCAAATCTAGGTGGTTATCTCTGTTGGCTGTCCAGGGATTCCGGAGGATCAGTTCAGGTCCAGGCACTGTGAGTATTTCAAGGTAACTGGCAGAAGCAGAATCCTTGTCAGAAAAAGTCATAAAAATGGCAAAGCCATAAAAACCTCCCTAGGGTAATGTGAACGCAGTGCTGTGGAGGAAGGAAGGCTTTGGCTTACACTGGAGCAGTGGAAGGTTCCCTGTGGCTTTTGTCTGGGCACTGCCCTGGTTCCCTTGGGCCTACCCTGCATGCAGCATTGGTTCCCAGGGAGAGGAGCTATTGAATTTCCAAATTCTCCATCATCACATTGTTCCCATGGTGCCACATGCATAACTCACAGGGCATCAGAGGCTTGGAAATGGTTTATGCAAAAATAAACCCTTTGCTGTGTGATTTTCTCTCGGGGAGAGGGAGAGAGGAGGGTGACCCCCAGCAGCACAGAGGGAATGCTGGGACGACAGCTGGGATTGTAGACACCTTGTTTCCTCTGTTTTGTCTTGCTGACCCTGAAGGAAAGCTGCCACCACCAGTGCAACTCTGTCCCTGCACTGGTGGCACCAATGGCTTTGTTCTCTCTGAAATCATCCATAGCAAAAGCCACCCTGCCACTCCAGGGTGGATATGTGGCTGTCCTGGTGTCAGTACTCACATCTCTTCCCCAGGGTGGGCACAAGAGAGCTGGAATCATGTATGCCTCCCACTCCAAGCATCCTCAGCCCCGCACCTGCGTGTAGGGGGCGGGCAGAGAGCACAGGCTGTGGCTGCAGATAACACGCCTGGGCGGGCAGGGAAATGGCAGGGAAAAGGCAGGCTGCTCATCAGCCTCCAGCACGGCCTCTCTCCGGGGGCCCTGGGCTGCCTTTCACCTTGGCTGCCTCCTTCTCGTTGCCTTGGTTACCATCCCTTCCAGGCAGCGGAGGGGAGGCTGACGTGCGGGATGGGATGTGGGAGAGCAGTGCTGCTGGCCTGTGGCAGCCCGGGATGTGCCAGGGGCCTGCACTGTCCCTGGGTGGGACTCCCCAGCGGTGGCTGCCCCGTCCAGCCCAGACATGGGGCACAGTCTGGATGTGCCCATGCTGGAGAGTTGCCTGGTTTCCCACTGGCAGCTTGGACTGACTGTGCTAATCTGAGGGCATGGTGAGAAGAGGCCACAGGTCTGCCCTCACTGCCGTTCTGCTCCTGTTCTGGGCACAGGCACAGCTCACCCAGAGCTGCTTGTGGCACTGACAGGTCGGAGGTGCTGGCAGCCCTGCTGGCAGCTGTGGGTCGGTAGAGGCAGGGGTCCACACCATGGTGCAGGGGGGTTTGCTGAGAGCTGATGGCCACTGGCTCAGCAGTTCACTTGCAGAGGCTCTGCTGCAGCCGTGCTCAGGCTGCAGCTTTTGTCCTAATGCCACAGGCTGCAAGGAGAGTTCACGTGAGCAGTAAGGGCTCCTGCATGCATCCCATTGCACAAAGCAGCCTTCAATAGGCAGAGCTGGGCAGGAGCCCTGGGAGAGCATCAGGAGGGGTGGATGGCATGGCAGGCAGCCCATGCCAGGGAGGTGATGCCTGGCACTGACTCAGGCTGTGCTTGCAGGTACGTGAACACCCTCCTGAAGCTGATTCCGCCCGTGCTGGGGCTGCAGGAGCAGCTGCGCCAGGCAGTGCAGAGCGGGGACATGGAGACGTCGCACGGGATCTGCCGCATCGCCGTGGCCCTGGGGGAGAACCACTCCCGGTGAGTGCTCAGGGTGCTCCCCAGGAGGGGGACTGAGCTTGGAGCAGCCTGCTCTTGTCCAACACCTGTCCTGCACCCAGTGACGTGTCAGGGCAGAGGAGCTGGAAACTCTGACTGTGCTCTCTGCTTCCCAGAGCCCTCCTGGACCAGGTGGAGCACTGGCAGAGTTTCCTGGCCCTGGTCAACATGATTATGTTCTGCACTGGCATCCCTGGACACTACCCTGTCAATGAAACCACCAGCTCCTTGACCCTCACCTTCTGGTACACGCTGCAGGTCAGTGACTGTTGTGGACAGCCTGCCACCAGGCAGGCCCAGAGGCACCACTGCATGGGGACTGGGGTCTGGCCTGAGTTTAATTGGTCCCAGGGATTTCTGATGTCCCCACTCCTTTCCCTGCACTTGCAGTTAGGGCAGGGCACGTACCTAGGAAATGCTGGCCCTGTGGCTGGCTCTTTCTGCCACCAGTCCTCTTTAGAAGTGTGAGCCATCCTTAAAGGGCTTCATTAACAAAACTAATTAAAATTTCATGTTAATTATTTTCTTCCCAGTGGCAGACCTGGTTGTTTAGCTCTTTGCTGCATGCCTGCAGCACGCAAGAATGAGAGCATGGCTCTAGTGGCTGCCCAGTGTGGGGTCCCTCTCCCATGGTCAGTGTTCCCTGGATCAGCAGAGCAGCCCTGCCACACGGTGCTCTATTTTTAGCTCCCTTTCATCCCTCAGCTCCATTCCTCTGCAATCCAGTGGTGTGGCTGAGCGTGGGCAGGGAGGGGAGCAAAGTCAGTGCCGTGCCAGCAGCTCCTCTGCTGCACGAGGCCAGGCTGAGGCTCCCACGACCTCTTGCTGCTTCTCCAGATGGGTCTGAGATTACAGGTGCATGCAGGAGGGGGCTGTGCTCAGTCAGCTCTCTCACAGCAATCTGAGGCACACATGCTTCTGGTGTAGGGGTGCTCCCAAGGATAGGACATGGCAGGACACTGCCACCCCCTATGACAATGCTGTCTGAGGGTCTGCCCAGCTTCTGGGGCTTCTGGCATCTTGCCTCCAGATAACACTGCCACTGCAGAAGGGCACAGCATCAAGTGAATCTTAGGGAGCTGGAAATGCAGCCTTCCAAGGTATGACAGGTCCCACCAGCCCTGGGAGATGTGCCCGAGTCCCCTATGCAGCAGGCATGTTAGCTCTGTTTGCCTTTCCCTGCAACACCTGATGTGTTTACTCCTCCTCCTGCCTCCAGGATGATATCCTCTCCTTTGAGCCAGACAAGCAGGCAGTATACCAGCAGGTCTACAGGCCTGTGTACTTCCAGCTGGTGGATGTGCTGCTGCACAAAGCCCAGTTCCCCTCCGATGAGGAGTACGGCTTCTGGTCTTCGGATGAGAAGGAGCAGTTTCGGATATACAGGTACAAGTGGGAGATTGTGATTTGCTTGTCAGGCAGGTGAGGATGCAGGGGCAGCATTCTGCCACCCTGGAGAGTGAGTGATGTATGATGAGCCAAGAAGGGACACAGAGGAGATTCCTTCCATCAAGAGCTGTTTTGGCTGTGGTGGTAAATGTGAAAATGAGCTGGTTTGGCTCATTTGGCAAAATTTTGGCACAGCACCAGTTACCCTGCCCAAGAGAGGCCATAGGATCACTCCATTGGTTGGGACAGTGTGCTTGTATGAGCAGTGCCTGTGCCCTGGAGAGAAAGTGATGTGTCCACACGTGGAGCTCTCTGCATGGGCTGGGGACAGTGTTTGGAGACACCCGTATTCTCTGCAGGGTGGACATCTCTGACACACTGATGTATGTGTATGAGATGCTGGGTGCTGAGCTCCTGAGCAGCCTCTATGACAAATTGGGACGTCTCCTGACCAACACAGAGCAGCCGTCCACGTGGCAGGTGAGCAAGGGGACCCGGGGCTGACAGCTACCTGTGCTCACCCTCAGTGGGGCATTGAAAGCAAAGGGACGTGACACAGGTGAGGAGCATGAGCACCTTGCCAGCACACAAACAGTCTCTCTGGGGTCTGCTGTGGAGAGGAATAGGTTTTCTGCCTCCCTGTCCTTAGTTCTGCTGAGGGATCGCCCTCTTCAGCTATTCGGGGGGGAATGCTGAGCTGGTGCCTGGAGCTGGGGCAGGGTTAGGCATCAGGGATCAATGCACAGCTCTGACAGTGCCTCTCCCACTCTGGCAGCACACAGAGGCCTTGCTCTATGGCTTCCAGTCCATTGCTGAGACCATCGATGTAAACTACTCTGACGTGGTGCCCGGGCTGATCGGCCTCATTCCCCGGATCAGCATCAGCAACGTGCAGCTTGCTGACACTGTCATGTTCACTATCGGTGAGTGGGCTGGGCTGGGAAAGCCCCCCTGAGACCACATCTGCCCAGCAATACCAGTGGTGAAAACCAAAGCTGGGCATCACAGAATGCAAGAGCAAGAACCTGTGGTGCAGTCCTGCAGTCTGACCCCATCTGTATATGCAGGATCCCTGTCTGAGTGGCTGGCTGATCACCCTGTCATGATTAACAACGTGTTACCACTGGTGCTCCAAGCCTTGGGCAACCCTGAGCTCTCCATCTCCAGTGTCTCCACCCTGAAAAAGATCTGCCGAGAGTGCAAGTACGACCTGCCACCTTATGCTGCCAACATTGTCGCTGTGTCACAGGTAGGAGCTGGATGCTGGATGTGTGGGGGTGACCTGGGATGTGCTCTGTGCACACCTTTCCTTTGTAAGGACCAGGGCAGGGGGACAAAGGAGCAGCTCAGGGCATCTTGCTTGGTGCAGATTTCTTGCCAGTTTTGTTCATAGGCTAGTAAACCCATATGGCAGGCCCTGTGTCCTGCTGTGAATGCAGAAATGGCAGCCACTGACAGACACGACTGCCAAGGGGTCTGCTGGGGTTGCACGTGGGTGTCTGTCCTTCCCCAGGGTTTTGTTTGTCTTGTTGGGAGCAGCAGTCTGCCAGCTGTGCACCTGCCACACTGCTAGTGCCACTGCTGGGCATCTTGGAGGGCAGCACCCTGGTGTTCAGGCCTCTCCTTGGAGCCTGAGCTGACCCCTGCAGTGCTGGGGCAGCTTGTCCCATGCTCCTTCTTGACTCTCAAGATTTGGGGCAGGTGGGGCTCAGTCCCAAGGCACTAGGAGAAGGGCTGGACTTGGGCAAGCTGCCAGGATGTACATGGGAGGAGAGAAGTGAAGGGCTCTTAAAAGCATCTCTGCTTTTAGAGCCTGGGGAGCACTGTCACTGGAATAAGGAAACCCTGGCTGAGGTTGATTCCTTGAGCAATCCTGCTGCAGAGCCCATCCAAGCCAGGAGCTCCCCTTGCTGGGTGGCTGAGTGGGCTGGCTCAGGGGACAGGAATTTTAGTTCTTGCCTGTGGGGCAAGGTTGTGGGGAGCACACAATGTTTGTCTGTGCCCACACTGGTGTAAGTTGTCTCAACCTCCCGTGTCAATCCTACCTCCTGTTGTCAGTCCTGCTGCCTGGAAGGGAAAAGGCCTTTTTGCAGCACTCACCCTTCTCTTTTCCTCTCCCTTTCCCTTTGACAGGAGGTGTTGATGAAGCAGATTCACAAGGTAAGAGAGGCTGACTCACACCTCTGCTGGTTCTCCTTGCCCCCCTGTGCCCCCTTAGTCATGCTCAGCTGAAGACACAAAGCTGTCCCCAGAGGAGAGCTCAGCACTGCATCCATGGTGTGCAGGATCAGGAGGATCTGCTGGCTGCCTCTCACTGCAGCTGGCTTCACTTCCCCACACAGGCTGGGGTTCTGCTGGGAGGGTATGTCTCCTAGAGAGGGAGGAGGAGGAGGAGGCTTAACTCTAGCAGTTCCCAGTCTCTCCAAACCCAAGGATATCAAGATGACAGGCATGTTTTCAAGAGGAGAAAGGGAGATAAGTGAAGGAACTGAGCCCCAGCCTTGCCTGTGACTAGGGCAGGGTGGCTGTGACAGGCTGTGCAAAGGATAGTGTGCCAAGTTAGGGTGAGTGATGCCAGCTTGGAGATCTCTGGACACCAACTGGTCTTTCCTTGGCAGGTGCTGGGAAGAGGCCAGGTGTGCTGAAGCCAGAGCTCCTGTTCCCTGGGAACAGAAGCTGTTAGGGAGCTGTTCCCCTCTCCTGCAGGGAGATGCACCTGGAGGGACCCAGATAGAGCAGCTCAGGAGCTGCACCACACCCAGCTGGGGCCCTGGCAGCTGTCAGAGCATGGGCTGTGGGCTAGGCAGTGACCTTCCTGTTGTGTCTTCTCTGTCCTAGACAAGCCAGTGCATGTGGCTGATGCAGGCTCTTGGTTTCCTGCTTTCTGCACTGCAAGTGGAGGAGATCCTGAAGAACCTGCACTCCCTGATCACCCCCTACATCCAGCAGCTGGAAAAGCTGGCTGATGAAACGGTGAGTGCTTGTGTGCTTCCTCCATCCAGAAGTGGTTTCTCCTGCTGGCTGTAGCCCTGGGGCTGCTGTGCTGAAGCAGCACTCTTAAACATGGGCTCAAGGGAAAGTGCAGTGCAGGGAACCCCTCCCTGGCACCTTGCCTCTGCAGTTCTAGTTCCTCAGCATCCCAAAGACATGACTATGATTGAGTAGTGCAGTCTGTGTCATACTTTGGCTTTATTTTCCCTGGCAGCCCAATCCCTCCAACAGGCTGGCCATCATCCACATCCTGGGCCTGCTTTCCAACCTCTTCACCACCCTAGACATCAGCCACCACGATGACGACCATGAAAGCACCGAGGTCAAAAAACTGCCAGTGCAGCAAGGACCCAACCCAGTGAGTAGAGCAATAGCTCCAAGTTCTCTGCCACAGACTGGCCAAAGCCTCACAACTCACTGCACCAGAGGGGGGTTAATGGGGAATGCAGCATGTGCCAGCAAGAGGGCAGTGCTAGTCTATTCCAGCTAAAATAGCTCCTTCAGCTCATCCTACCACTCCTGAGGTGGACAGAGCTGACTTGCCTCTTGGATGCCTCTTGGCTAGGTGCTGCTCTGGAGGATGGCCTGGGTGCTACCTGCCAACTGTGAGCAGTGCCAGGCTGCTTCAGAAAAAAAGCTGTCCAGCTTTGGAGAGGGGTGGCGCCTGAAGGTTTGAGTCCGGGCCATGCTTAGTCTTGAATCTCCCTTTCCCAGAGAGGCCAGTTCTCTTCAGTGTCTCTCATTCCTTACAGGTGGTGGTGGTTCTGCAGCAAGTCTTCCAGCTCATACAGAAGGTTCTCAGCAAGTGGCTGAATGATGCCCAGGTGGTGGAGGTAACCTGGTTTCACGTGTATACTGCCTGCAGCTCTGCTGTCCTTGCTGACCCGAGCAGGGGACAGCAAAGGACAAACTCTGGGTGATGGCCTGTGAGAGGGATGTCTTGCTGGGTTATCTGGACCAGTGCTGCTTGCTGT
Organism: Geospiza fortis; assembly: GCF_000277835.1. Classification (NCBI taxonomy): domain Eukaryota; kingdom Metazoa; phylum Chordata; class Aves; order Passeriformes; family Thraupidae; genus Geospiza; species Geospiza fortis. The sequence goes on from NW_005054347.1 coordinate 2,395,821, forward strand.
CACCAGCAGCATCAAGTCATCCTTGTTTGTCTTGTTCCTCCATCAGCTCTGCTTCTCTCCAGTAACTGGGGTCCTGCCATGAGCAGGGAGGTGGGATCTGCCCAACCTGTGTTCCCTAAGAGAACAGCTCTGTTCTGAACTGGACCTGTATCATCTGGTGCTTGTCCATTTGTTCAGTCCAGTAATGCCCCTGTGCAACGTCCCACCAGCCATTTCTCCCGGGCCCTTGGGGAGCCTTCCTGCTGCGGTGGGAAGGGCATTTCCTGGTCACTGGGAGCGTCCTGTGCTGCAGGGCAGGCCACCAGTATCAGAGCAGGTCTGAGCCCTTTGCCTGGCTGCTCCCTGTCCCCAGTGCCAGCTCTTCACTCCACTGGGACCCATCCATTAAGCCCTGGGAGAGGTCTCCTGATGCTCATTGCTCATGCAGTCCCTCTCTTCCCACAGTCTGTCTGTGCCATATTTGAGAAGTCTGTGAAGACCCTCCTGGATGATTTTGCCCCCATGGTGCCTCAGCTGTGTGAGATGCTGGGGCAGATGTACAGCACCATACCCCAGGTCTCTGCCATTGAACTCACACGGCAGGTATGGAACTGTGCTTGGGAGGCTGGGCATGTGCAGGGCCAGCAGAAGCTTCAATCCTTCTCTCTCTTTTGCAGCTGGTTCACATCTTTGCCCATGAGCCTGCCCACTTCCCTCCCATCAAGGCCCTGTTCTTGCTCGTTACCTCAGTCACACTGACCCTGTTCCAGCAAGGTACGTAGGATTAGCCGTCCCCGCTACAGCTGGGGCTGTTGTCAGGCTTTTGCATGCATGGAGTCTGGAGGCGTCTTACCAGGAATGGCTGTTTTCACTCCTAGCTAAGCTAATTGGGGCCATCTCTGTTTCTTGGATTCATCCCAACCCCTGGAAGGTGGGTACCTTCCCTGCAGGCAACAGAAGCAGGAAACCCCTGGGTGCTCTGGGCCTGTGTACTGTTACAGCAGCCCAGGCTGGATATCACATGCAGCAAGGGTCCATCTGGAGCTGCAGTCCAGCTTGGCAGGGAGGCTATGCCCACAGGAAGATCTCGGGGCTTCTCCGGGGTCCACTGCTGCTTGTAGTGGCCTGAAACCAAGCCTTCATATGAGCAGGAGAATGTGTGTGTGAACAGCTGGGAAATTACTTTTTCAGAGTCACTGGTGGCCACCGAGTCCCTGCTGTGATGCTGAGGATGCTGGTGTTCTCCTGCAAGGCAGGGGCCCCTCTTTGGCTCACTGCCCACCCTACAAAAAGCAAATGGGGTTAGAACAGGCTCCTTTGCACCATGGCTCCCCTCAGCATCTTAGTGACCTGCCCTGTGACAGAGACAAATGTACATTGGAGCTGCTGGATCTGGTCCTTCAGCATTACCACATACGGCCCCCAAGGGGTCTTATTCTTTGCTCACAGCTGGGTGCCAGGTAGGGTGATGCTGTCCCCCAGCTCAAGGCTCAGAGCTCTCTAGAGAGGTGGGGGGAGAGACATGAGGAGCCCTGCATCATCACCACACCACGGTCCAAGCAATTCCCACTGTGCTCAGGTGTCACTGGGGTCAGTGACAAGCAAGCCAGGCTTCCTCGGGTATCAGGTCCCTGCTTGTGCCAGTGGCGTGGGGATGTGTCTGTGCTGGAGCCCTCTTGCCTCGGTGCTGGGGAGCTGGCAATGCCTCCAGGCAGCAGCAGGCACGTCTGCAGGAGCAAAAGGGAGGGGCCAGAGCCCGAGCTGTGCCCACACTTGGATGCAAGCTTTGCTCAGGCAAGCGGCTGTTCAGCTTGGTGTGTGCCCAGGACTGTCCCCTTGGGGGGGGACAGCTCTGAGCAGGGTGAGCCCCTTCTGCTGAGCCCACGTGTGGCACGAGAAGGGGGGCGTGCCTGAGCCTACAGGGGCCAAGAAGTGAGTGTGCACAGTCAGATGCCAAGGTAGGGTGAGTGGTGCTGGCACAGAGATCTCTGGGCGCTGAGCTGCTCTCTCCCATGAGGATGCTGGAGGAGGCCTCTAGGAGAGTCTGGGACTCACCATCCTGGAGAGCATCTGGGAATGGGGTGGGAGGGTGTCTGCCAGGGTCTCCTGAGCAGCTGACACTGGTGACAAGCATGTGCACGCCTGAGCCCAGCCAAGCCTGTCAAGCATTTGCTGAGGTGTTGTCGTTCACTTGCAGTTACCTTCCAGGACCAAACAGTGCTCTGAAGACACCTGCTCAGTCCCCACAGTGCAAAAGCTCTAATTCTCCTTGTGGAGATGGTGCTCAGCTAGCCCCTGCTCCTCCTCTTCCTCCCCAAGGAAATGAAGATCTCCTCCTTGGCTCTGCAGCACCCAGGTGCTAGCTGGAGACCCTGGGGCTTTAGACCCTTTCCTTTGCAGTTTCTTTCTGTTCTTGGGTTCTCCAAGTTTCATGATTTTTTGTATGTTTTGTTTCTTTAACTTGCTTCAAACTGCTCATGTTGCCCATCCCCTTCCCCACACACCCCTCCTCCCTTACACTCCTGTTTTCACTTGTAAATTCTTTCTGTATCACATAACTATATGATGTTGAGTTGCTGTTTGTATGATTTTTCTCTTAAGTTACATCTTTATTATATTTTAGGGCCCAGGGATCATCCTGATATTGTTGATTCATTTATGCAACTCCTGGCACAGGTGTGTTTTAGTTTCTTATTCATTCACTTTCTGTTCTCTCTCTTTCTCTTTTTAATTCAATTTAAACCTATTTTTAGCTTTCTGTTGACAACGTTTTTTTTTCCTTTTAGTTGAATATCGAGTTTCTCCATCTGTTTCCGTGGAAGTTGAAAACAAAACATTCTCCTTTAGTTCTGGGTTCACACCATCCCCAGGGCAGTGCCCTCCTCTGCAGGCAGCTCCAGCTCCCACCCCCCTGCTGGGCTGAAGCTGGCATGGGGTGCTTTGTGCTGCTGCTGCAGTCACCCTTGGGTGACAGACAAATTAGAGCATTAAGTGGATGTTTTCCAATCCATTTACCTGCCCTCTGATGGGTCCTCTGGAGTGGGGACAGGCTGAGCTGGCTGCCCTGCCCAGGGCCCAGTGGGAGGAAGCCCCTGCCCTCAGGAGCAGGCAGCTGCCAGGGTTTGGCTCTGAGCAACGTGCTTGTGATGGCATCTGGATCTGGCAAGTGCCACATTGCCTCCTGCCCCAGCAGCCTCTCTGGGTGGTGGCAGTTCCTGTGCAGGAGCTGCTGGCTCAGCAGCACATGGGGACAGTTTGTGTTGATGTGGCAGGGGCCGCGGGCTGGCACTTGTGTCACTGCTGTGGCGCTGGGCAGGCAGGGCCAGTGCTATGCTGTGTGTGTATATACACCTGCCCAGGGTGCTCCTCAGCCCCCCGTGGCCCTTAAGGGAGAAGCCCTGATGTCCTTGGTGTACTCAGTGTCCCTGTCAGAGATGTGTTCCCTGCCCACCTACCCACAGGGTGGTCTGTGGTGAGGAGGGGCCTGGCAGAGTTGCTTTCTGCTCTGTTTCTGTGATGGGGAGACCTCTAACCACATGTGCTGGACCAGTGGCTGTGCAGGAGCACTCACCCAGGCTCCTCCCAGAGCTGTGGCCATCCTACCCCTTGCTGACAGCCCCAGGAGGGTGCCTGGCATGTCCTGGTGCTAAGCTGTCAGATCCTCCCATAGGTCTTGAGAGTTGGAGTGGGCAAGAGGGCTGCACCTAACCTCCCCCAGGCAGGGTCTTCTCCTCACAGTTCTCAGTTCTCACCTTGATGCCCAGAGGCTGCTGAGACCCATTGCATCTCAAAGCCATATTGCAGCCTCTTTCTCCCTGCTTTTCACCTTGAAAGACATAACATAATCAAGGCTATCAGACTTCAGCTCTGCTTTTGGTTTTGGAAGCTGTGACCTTTTAACAAGGGTTTTGAACATGATAGGACGGTGGTAAATGGGGTCTGTGCATGAGGTACTTGGTGGTGTCCTCACTGCTAGCAGGTCCTCCATTTGAACACTGTGCCTAGTTTGGGGCACAACATTTCTGTAGATTTATATCAGAGACCACAGAGAAAAGCATCTGGGAAGATGGCCACTGTGTACACACAGTGGGGAGGAAGAACTGATGGGAGCCTGTGGAGCTGTGTGAGTCTGGGAATGTGTAAAAGGTTATGTGCCAGTTGTAGGTAAAAAAAACCTCTTTTCTGTTGTCCTTGAGTGGGACAGTCACTAATGGGAGGAAATCATGGTAAAGGATCCAGGTCTGGCAGAAGCAAGTCTTCCTAAGAGGGCAGGGAAGCATTGGAAGATCCTGTGGGGAGCTGTTGTTGCATGGAGTTCTTGACAGGACCCAACAAGCCCATTGCTCTTGGAGGGTAGGTAGAAGTGATCCTGCCAGGGTGTAAGGCATTAGGTGACCCTGAAAGACTCTCCCCAGGATACTTGTGCAATGTGCTGGCCCTGTTTCATGAGTGTGGATCTCCAGATATCCATCAGAGGCACTCCTGCAGGAGCAGCTCAGAGGCTCCTTCCTCCATGTCTTCTCCATCTTGGATCACTGTGAGACATCTGACATCATGCTGCCAGCCTGACACCACCCACTCAAGACCTGTTGTTTTCCTGGGCTTTGTATTCCTGAAACCCCATGGAGACCAAAGGATCCCATCCCTGTCTTCTTTCTTCATGCATAGAACTCAAGGTTTCCTCTTCCTTGGCCTGACGTTTCTCACAGACTGATGATCTAGTGAGGTGCTTTAAAACCCATCAAGAATTGGCCTTAGCAACCCTGATTGGCTTCTTGCTCTCAGGACTTTGAGGGCTGTCTGATGGCAGAGATGGGTCCAGCCTGTCCTCTATAGAGGACCAGACTCTGCAGTGATGCTGTTGAGGATTTGGAGATTGGAGGATTAAATTCAGAGGGAACTGCAGATCTCTTCAGACCAGATTTTTGTGTGGTGAGAGCTGTGTTTTCACCTACCCTGCTCTGCCTGCAGACCTCCTGGCAAAGTAATGCATCTTCCGGAGCAGCAGTGAATTTGGACACCAGAGTGTGTCAAGGTGGAAATTTCCCACTTCCCTGACCATCTGTTTTTGTGTTTTGATCTGTTTTGATTGCCTTGAAGGAAATATCATCTTCCCTGTTTCAAGTTTGTCTGGTTCCTCCTTGCAGGCACCGTTTCTGCCCTCTCTGCCCTCAAGTACTGTCCCGCCTTCTGATAACTCAGGAGAAGCTCATGAGGCCTGCATATCAGCTCTCTGTCACCAGCACACAGGGAACAATTTCTGTCACAGGATTCCTGCCGACTTTATCTTTG